>NC_082695.1:14453763-14760980 GCF_949987515.2 Delphinus delphis | reverse complement strand
ACAAAGAGAGACGGAGGGGAGACAGCGGTGGCGGGAGGCGCAACACAGTGACGATTCCTGACAGTGTCTTAGAGTTGGTGAGAGATACACAGAGAGCGAGAGTCACGATGACTGCCAGATAAGGAGACAGGGAGAGATCGGCAGAGGACAGGGTGAAAGGGGGTTGGAGAGGGGATGCAGCAGGGAGCCCCCAGACTCATAGTCGGTGTCAAGGCAAGAAAAGCGCCTCAGTCACCGAACCCACGGCTGAGCCGGAGACCCGGCTTTATGCGACTAAGGCAGAGACAGTCTAGGGGACGCAAAGAGAAAGATGAGACGGCCGTGTGGTTAGAGACACGGGAAAAACCCGGCAAGAGACCCAGGAACGAGACGGAAGGTCGGGAGAGACAGAGGCGCCCAGAGACGCGCGAGATGAGTCAGAGAGACGGCCAGAGACGCTGGGGCTGAGAGGCCGGAGAGAGGAGTAGGGCGGGGATGCAGGGGCGACGGACGGAGACCAGAACGCGAAGGGACTGAGATCGGCCCGAGACCCCGTCGGGAAGAAGCGCGGCCGGAGCACCGAGGGGCTGGCGAGTCGGGCCCCGGCCGCGGAACCCTGGACTCGGAGCGCGCAAGGCGGCCTCAGCGCCCTCTCCTTCGCCCCCTGCGCCCCGCCGACCTGGCGCGGCCCCGTGCCCCGCGTCTGTCCCGGTGAACGTGGGACTCCGACCGTTTGTCCTGGCCTCACCTGGCCTGGAACGGAGAAAGTTGAGGCCCAGACACTCGGGAGAGGGGAAGAGGATGAGAACACTCGCCGGGCCACGTCTAGAGTTCCCTGTGCCTCGGGTCCTCCAGGCTGACCCCGGGCGGGTTTGCCAGGACCCCAAGGTTTTGGAGTATTTGGGGACGTGGAGCTCTTTTGATAAAGTGATGATAGCTATGGGCTCTCTCTCCGGAAAAATGCACAAACGCGAATTTTGCCCACAAATTCAGGGAGCACAGGGGCTCCAGATGACACGCTCGCCCATTCTCAACAAAGTGTTTCTGCATCAACCGTGTGACCTCCTCCTAGAGCCCCCTTTCCTGAAGTCCTTCCGCATAGCATCTTCCCCTCCCCCTGGGTCGGTCCCGAAGGAGTGGGGTGTGGGAAGCCAGGAAAGGAGCACCGTGTAGCCCGCACTCGTGACAATAACCCGCTTTGTACGGCGGGAAAACCGGTGCGCCCGGAAGCTGGGGTCTCCTCTGCAAACCCACGCCTCCTGCTTAGTGTTGGGGGTCTGTGACCCGGGCGAGTTCTGGACGCCCCCTGCCGCCCCCTTCCCTCTCCAAACCCCCCCTGACATCAGTCCAAATGGGGAGTGTCTGGAGGCGGGCTTGGAGACGGTTTAGGCCACAGCTAAAACGGTCGCCAATTACTTTTTAAAAACCACTCGTTCCATTCTCCCCGTAAGGGAAGAGAAAGGTTGGAAGCGGCGAATTTGGGGCCCCTAAGGGACGGGGATGGGGGACGGCCACGGCGCCTAGCAAGCCGGCTAGCCAGGGAGGGCCTCGGCCCCCGCGCGGAGCGCGCCGCCTCCGCCCATATGGCGGCCGGGCCGGAGGTAATTGGAACAAACGCCGTCTGAAAAGCGCACAAAAGCCGCAGCTGGGGCTTTGTCCGCGCTCCCACGGGGAGCCGCCGGCCCCGCCGCCCGGCCCCTTTCTCGCCCGCTGCCGGCCGCCGACGCCGGGATCTCCCAGCACGGATTAGGAGGGGCTGCCTCCCTGGGATTGGGGGGTCCGCCCCCCCCCATTCCGGGGAAAGAGGGGCCCGCGTGTCCAGGCCGTCACCCCATCCAGCAGCCACGCGGGTAGAGGAGGCGGTGGGATTGGTGAGAGGCACACTGGTCCTGGGGGAAACCTTGGTTAATTACCCAGGCGGGGAAAAATTCCGGACTGGTACCGCCCCGCCAGCCTCCCTGCGCCGGGCGGAGATTTTGCGCTCAAGGAGCCAAAGATAGGTGAAGAGAGTTGGTGAGTAGAGGCCCCAGGACAAGTCCACCATCCCAGCTGCCTCTGGTGTCTGTAGCCCCCCAACCTGGGCCCTGCCATCTCTGTCTCTCCCGAAAAAGCACATCACCACATTTCATCCACAATTTCTGGGGCCCCTGGCCAGGCCAGAAGATCTAACCTCCCAGGTCTGCGGATGTACCAAGGCGAGTTATAGGGTTCTCTTATTTTCCCTTCTGGGTCTGCCTGGTCACCTGGCTCCTGGCCCTCCACATTGCCACCTCTCCCCAAACTGGGCTACTAGCCTCTGCCCCTCCTCCCCCAGGCTGGGTGGCACTGAGCACAGATTCCCCTCAGGCAGAGGCATTCCTAGGGGCTCCCCAAATCCAGAGGCTCTGGAATAGAAGGGGAAGGTGCCTTCCTAGAGTCCACAAGTCTGAAATGTGTAGGATGGTGATTCAGTGCAGTAGTGCCCCAAAACAACTGGGTCTCAAAAAAAACAAAAACCAAAAAACCAACAACAAAAATGAAAAACGGAGGTGAGGGAGTCAGAAGAGGTAATCCAGGAAGGAGAGTGAAGTAAGTTAACATAGTGGGGTGAAGGGAGGAGAGAGGAGGGAAGGAGGAAGGGAAGGGGTGACCTAAGAGGAGATTTCACCCAGGCCTGAGCATCGTAACACCAGCCATGAAATTCCTCTGTGCAAAGCGGGCTCCTCGCCCTCTGCAGCCCCAAAGACAGAGGATGCAAAACTGGGTTGGTTCAATCCTTGCCCATCCCAGCCCTGATGAACCCTGGTGCGCTTGAAGCTGAAGGGTGGGCGGGGGTCCTAGTCCAGGGCAACCGCCAGCATCTGGGCTAACCGGGCTGGATGCTGTGCACACAGTCCCCGTAGCCCAACAGGAGATGCAGACTTGGAAGACAGCAAGGGGGCAACCCCAGATGAATCCTGACCCCTCCATCCCTACTGCCGGTGTTGCCCTCCAGTGCCTGCTTTCCTGCTGGTGCCAAATACACCAGGCTGTGGGCCAGGGCAGCAAGGGCTGTGTATCAGGTTGGGATGCGGTGCATGCAGAAGTGCCTGACTTGGTATGACGCGTGAGAGTGCCAGCATATCTAGGCGGTGGGGTATACCTGTGCTGGTTACGGGTGACCATGTGTCTAGATGTGTGTCCCCGAGGTCTCTGAACTCCTGTGGTCCTGCATGGGTGAGTGTGTCACTGCTTTTCTCACGTGTTTATTATCTGTTGGTACCACTGCATGGTTGAGTGAACCCATGTGTCTGATTTTCTGTCCAGGAAGTATCTGCGGGTGAGTGTACCTGTGTTGATACGGTAGAAGGGAGGGAGGGGTCCAGGCGCAGCCTGAGATCACGGCTATCCGGCCCTGCACCCTCAAGCAGCATTGACCTAGGTGTGGGGCACCGCGTCCTAGGAGGTTGCTTACCTCCGTAATAGGTGTACGGAGTGGACCCCAACATGTCAGACTCGTCCAAGCGGCCGCCCAACGGGCGCATGCGCCTCGGACTCCGGAAGAAGGCGTGTCTCCGGGCGCCCAGGGCGCTCAGCTGTTTCATCCGACGTTCTTTGGACCGTCGGTTCTGGAACCACACCTGGGACAGAGGAAGGGGTTGTGAACTCTGTTCCGGGTCCCCTTCTCTCCCTGCCCGGGCCAGCCCCGCTGGGTCCTAGCGCCTCCTCCGCACCAAGAATGCCCTGAGCCGGGGGCCGGGCCGGATTAGACCAAAGGGGTGGAGAGGGGCCTCGGCGAACCAGCCAAGAATGAAGGATTTCGCGGACCCGTGGGGCGACTCATAAAGACTTGGGCTTCCTGGTCCTCGGCCCATCCGCGGCCTGACGGCTTTATAAAGGCCCGCCGCCCGGCACGGCTCTGGTCTCGGCCCCGCGACTCCCCAGCCGGGCTCTGGCCGTTTGTCTGTCTGCCCGCGCGTCGGGCGCAGGGAAGGAGCACGTGAAGAGCATCGCCTCCTTCTCTGCTCAGAGGACGGGAGGACAGGAAAGGTCCTGTCCTTTAAGCGAGGCTTAAAACCTTCCCTGAAAGGGGCGGGGGTGGGATTCAGAGATGTGAAGTGACCCGCCCAGATGACGCCGCCGGAAGCCAGCAGGGCTAGGCTGAATCTTTTGGCTCGGAGTGTGACCAGCCGGCCCCGATCTCCGGCGCACCGTCTGCCCCTAGAGCGGGCTCGGCGCGCTCCTAGCCAAGGAGGTTGGGTGGGAGGCTCCTCCGAGCTTCACAGCTCGCGGACGCAGCGGGGCTGCGGAGGGGTGACCCGGCCAGAGCCGACCCGGGCCGCACCTGGATGACGCGCATGTTGAGGCCGGTCTCCTGCGCCAGCTGCTCGCGGATGTGGCGCGTGGGCTTGGGCGTGGCGGCGAAGGCGGCCTTGAGCGTCTCCAGCTGCTTGGCTTTGATGGTGGTTCGCGGGCCGCGCCGCTTCGTGCCCGAGTTCTGCTCCTCGTTCTCGTTGTTGGCCGTCTCCTTGTCCGACGACGTCGAGTTGTCCGTCTCCTTGGGATCGTCCTGGAGTGGGTCCTGGAGGTCCGGGGACAAGCTGCGGTCCGTACAGGACGACACTGCGAGAGGACGGAGCGGGAAGGGGACAGGGTGTCAGCGGCGGCCCGAGACCTCTCCCGTCGGGTAGCCTGTTCCTGCAGGCTCAGGCCACCGCCAACCCCGGCGGGTTCCCTCCCAAAGCCGGCGACAGCCCCTCCCCCAGGGGCCCGGCGCCCGCTCACTCCCTCCAGGCGGGGCTGGGCCTTTGGAAGCGCCCTTCTCAAGCCCTCTCGGCACTTTTCAGCTAGTGCTTGGGAAAGGGGGAGTCGCGCTCTCTGGAGAGCCCGGCCTTCTAGGAGAGGGGACGGGAGGAGGGTACAGATGCCTTCCGGGCCGGGGATCTTCCTCTCCCTTCTCTCTTTCCTCGAGACCCCAATTAGTGTCCTACCAGGAGCTGAAAAGACTCGGAAAGGGGAAATTGTGCGGTTCCAAACTTGGGGAGGAGGGCAGCTTGGAAAAGGCTCCTGAACTGGAGGAGGGCGGGTTAGAGCTGGCAGTGTAGGCATCCTGGAAGGCTGGCTCCAAACGCTGACTCTCTTTCCCAGCCCCCGCACCTCCCCCCCACCTTGACCTGCCCGGCGCGAGTGGAGAGCTCTGAGCCGTGCACCGCGGGCACGCAGGGGGCAAAGGAGGGGAGCGCAGGCAGGTCTTGGCTGGAGGGCGCTGGGGCCTGGCCTGGGGAGGGGCAGGGGGCCTCCTACCTGAGTTGAGGCTACCCTCCTTGAGGCTGGACGAGCTCAGGTAGTCGTCCTTGCACACGAACTTGTTCTCGTCGATGACGTAGAGCTCCTCGCCCGTGGACAGCTGCTTGTTGCAGACCATGCAGGTGAAGCAGTTGAGGTGGAAGACTTTGCCGCGGGCCTTACGCACCAGGTCACTGGGCGAGATGCCTTGCGCGCAGCCTGCACACTTAGTGCCGAAGCGCCTGCAGACACAACAGGGCCTGTCACCCAGGGCCAGCCCAGTGTCCCATCCTCCTGAAGCCCTGACCTCCCACCCTGCCCTAGCTTCTGAAAAGCCTCCGTTTCCACATCTGTCAAATGAGATCCCAATCCTGTCCTCCCTGGTCAGAAGGCAGACGTGAGACAAATATCCAGGTCTGTTCTTGGGACTGGGACTGTCATGCCTCGGTCAGGTTTATTTGGACTCTGCTGGGCTTCCGGCAATGGGCGCCGCAGCCTTCAGCCCAGCAGACGGCCCAGAGCACCTCAAGAGGCGCCCCTCCCCCACCCCACATCGCTACCAGATGGGCCGGGGCTGCTCCTGGCAAACTCTGCTCTGGAGGTCGTGAAGCATTTAAAGCCAGGCAGGCCGGGTTTGGACCATTTCTCGGCTTTGCCTCCTGGATCCTTAACAGTCTGCTGGGGTCCAGGTAGGGCCAAGGAGCCTGGCTGTCGGGTCCTAGCGATGGAGCTGGGGGGAGCCCCTCTTCTGAGCTGAACCTTAGCAGGAAGGAGGGAACCTTCTGCTGGTCCTCAGGCAGGCAGCGGGAAAATGTGACCAGAAGGCGATCCCAAACCTGCCCGGCCAGAACACGGGCTCTCTCCCATGCCACCTTTTCTGTGTCCCTGGTCTAAATCCTCTTCTCTCTCCCTTGAGCGCTGGGAGAAGGCTGGCCTCCCCCGAAATGGATGGTGCAGACCGGCACGGGGAGGGGTGAGGTGCCGGGGGAGGGGGAGGGCGAGGGCCCAGGACGCTGGGGCCCCACGGCTCCTCGTACCCACGTCTCTAAACAGGGCGAATTTGGGTGACGTTGATGTAGTGAGGGCATTAGGAGCCATAAGTCACTTTGGGCCTTATCCGGCAGCGTAATTGGCCACATGCACCTTATCAAAAATCATTAGGTGCTTTGCAAGCACCACCACATTAGGGGCCTCGGGCCTCTGGGGCCGAGGAGTCTACACGTGTAAAGGCGCGTCTGACCTTTTCTCCTATTCAAGTTCCCTAGTGCCAGGTACTGGGGCCGGCGAGCAGCCTTTCTCCAGGGCGTTAATCACGCCCCCCCTTCCCTCCACGCAGTTGGCGCTCACAAAGCCGGGGGAAGCGGGCAGGGCTGAGCTGCCAAAAGCCCCACAGCCTCCCAGGCCGACCTTCGGCGTTTCTCAGCTGGGAAAGTGAGGCTCAGAGAAGTGATCTGCTGTGCCCTGCCTGAGGGCGCCCGTGGGCAGCAAGGCTGGACTCCGGAGGTCCTGATTCCAGCTTCCATTTCATTTGTACTTTCAACAGAGGAGAAAATGTTTAAGGAGTTGGTGGGGGGAGTGAGGAGAAGATTCCCTGCCCCATCACCAGGGGAGGCCTTTCTGGCTGAGTCCCCTCAGGAGCTGGGAAGTTTCTGTTTGTCCAGAAGCACTCTGGGGGTCCCACCTGCCCGGAGCCCAGCTTCTGGACTCCGCACTCTGCCTGCCCCTAACTTCGCAAAAATCCTTAGTCTCTCCGAGCCTGGCTGGAAGCTTCCACCTTTGGGGTGGCCTCAGCTAGCAAGAGGCAGAGACGGATGGGCAGCAAGTTTGTCAAGCTTCCTCCCCCGGCCCACCACCGATCCAAGCTGGCCTGGAAAAGCCAGCTACAAGCAGCCCAGCAGCGTTCTTCTCACTCTGCCTGGGTTCAGGCCCTTGTTGGACCGAGGGCAGGAGGAGAGTGGTGGGCTCCCCGGCTCCCCATTGAATCTGGTGGGCTGGGAGGCTGGGATGGGTTTCGTGGTGTCCCCTTCCCCGGCGCCCCAGCGGAGCGCCTGCAGGGCGGGCGCTCGGGCAACAGGGCGGCGCGGCTTCTTACCTGAAGAAGTCATTTTTGCAGTAGAGCTTGCCCTCGCGCGAGAAGCACTTCTCCGAGAGGTTGGTCTTACACTCGCAGCACTGAACGCATTTGATGTGCCACGCGCGGTCCAGCACGTTCAGCAGAAAGCGGTCGAGGATGGGCCGCTCGCAACCAGCACAGTGCACCATCATAGCCCCGCGCCCCGGCGGCTCGGGCCGCCTTGCCCTCCCTTTGGGCCCCCGGCCCTCGGGCCCCCTGGCCCCGCCGCTGCTCTCCGCCTCTTCTCTTGGCCGCCGCCGGGCGAGTCCGGTCCGAACCAAGACTCAGCCGGTCAAGTCCTTGGGTGATTGCTGGCCTGGCGCTGGGCAGCCCTGGGCGGGGTGGGGAGTGGAGGCGTTCACAGCCTCATGCCCCGGGCCGCGCGCCCCAGTGTATCTTGGGTGGCCGCGGGCTTCGCCTCTGCCGAGCGGCTTTCCCGGTGGCGGAGGCGCCGGCACTTTCCCCCACTTTCAAGCGGTTCCTATCCTCATCTTTGTCTGGCCGCCGCCTAATTCGCGCATCCTTATTCAGATTTGGTGACGTGGCGAGGCACGTAGGGGGCCCGGCGGCCAATGGGTACGCGGTGGCCATGGCAACCTCTTAAATTTATAGCATATCTAAATTGGCTACAGCGTTGCGGTCCGGACAGAGCAAAAAAAACAAGGCATCAGTATTGTTGAGTATTAGCTTGTACCTGGTTCGGAGGCTAAGTAAGTATTTACCTTCCAGTTTGGGGCTTGGGGCTGGGGGCCGCGCGATCTGAAAACTGCGTCTCTCTTCTCTCTCTTCACACATATTTGGGGGGCTGGGGTTCGAAGGCCTAGTGGGAGGGGGACCTCTGCCCCCTTCACAATCCACGGAACTTGCAGAAGTTGCCCGAGGCCGGGATCGCGCTCTACGTCTGCCTCCTCTTTCCCAGCCCAGCCTGTCGTTTTGGACTCCCCCATCCGCGCACCCCTGGGGTCAGCGCCCTGGAGCTGCGGCGGCGAGGTTCTCGGGACTCCCGGAGGCGGCACCGGCTTCCTTTGTCATATGCGGGGGCTGGGGTCCAGCCCGGCCTTTCTCAGGGAGAGGGAGAGAGAGAGAGAGAGAGAGAGAGAGAAAGGCCGAGCAAGCCCAGACCCAGGTTGGCGGGGGATGTCCTCTGGCCCGGTCTCAGACCGCAGAGTTGTTTCCAGCCGGAGCGCGCTGGCCACGGGGCTCGGGGGAGATGTGGGGAGGGGGAGATCCAGGATGCACCGGTCTTCCCGAAGCCAGCTCTGAAGTGACGTTCACCGCGTCTCCGCTTTCCTCGCTGCACCTTCCAGATCCCGGGTCAGCCAGTCGGGGCGCCGCGGTGAGTGGGTAGCGCGGCCGAGATTGCTCGGGGCGCTGTTTGCACACGCTGGGCGTCCGGGCGGAGTGTGCAAGTTCGATCCATCATAGGAAGCAGGAAGTGCCATTCCACGGGGCTCGGAGGGTGTGTGGGGCGTTCGCAGGTGTGTGTGGAGGGGGAATGTGACTGGTGGGGGGAGGGAGAGGGCCATGCCTCCTTTCCCAAGGTGCCAGCCCAGCGCCTGACCGGGGTGCTCTAAGTTAGGGAGGGCAGGCAGGCAAAGTGGGAATTTTCCCTTCCCGGTCCAGGAAAGAGGGCTAACGGGGTCTGTAGGGCCTGGGCCCACAGGCTGGGGGCCAGAGGAGCATGTGTGTGCGCTAAGGCTCGCCTGTGGATGTGTGTTTGGGTGCATTTGCTGAGTTTGTTAGTATACATTTGCTGTTTGAGAATCCTGTTTTTGCCTCTCTTTAGAGTTACTCATGAATCAATCATGTGAATACGTTTTGGCACGTGTATTTTTGTGTGTTTGTATCTGTGCATAGTTCTGCTAGTATTTGTGTGTATTAGTCTGTGCGGTCCTGTTTTTGTTGGTCGGTGTGTATATATATATATGTGCATACGTATCTGCAGTCACATGAATGTGATGGTGTTTGCCTGTGTGAGTGTGCATCTGTGTAAGATTATTTGTACAGGTGTGTGGTAGCATTGATGTGAAAGTGGACTTTGAGACGTCGGAATCGCGTGCAGGTGAGCGTGCGTGTATGTGACTGACTGAGCCGGGCTGGCTGTGTTTGTGAGTGCAGAAGTTTTTGGATCTGTGTTTGTGGGCCAGTCATTACGTGTGTGTCTGCATGTATGTATTTCTGCAGATAGCAGTAGTTTTGGTTATGTGACTCCTGTCGTGTTGATTTTTGAGGGGAGGTGTATGTTTGCGCGTGCACTTCTAGTGTGCTTGCCTTTGTAGATTTGAATGGGAGCACGATTTGTGAATGCCTGTATAGGGGGAGTTGGTGGAGGCGCAGAGATGTTCCCTTTCCCCCCTGGTTCCTGTCCAGACCTCCAGCTTCCCCCCACAGTCCACAGTTTCTGTGTGAAGTGATCTGGCTTCTGACAGGGAATTGACAGGTGCTGGTCACTGGGTGGGGCATTGACCCAGAAGCTGGGCTTCTGAAAAGGAGTCCCTGGACTGGGCAGCTTCTGCTGTTACTCCAACCTCCAGCTTGCCGAGCAAGGGACAGGTGTGGCTGGATGGAGCTCGGCTCGGCCAGGAAGAAGCAGGCCGGATCTTGTCTGGTCTCCCAGGCTGGGCTGGGAGAGCTCCAGGAGCCCCAAATGAAATCAATTGCAGTTTCTGGCAGTGCCTGGCCCTGCCCTCCTGGGGTGTGAGGGTCCTTGGGCTCAGACAGGGCAGGGACAGAGAAGCAAGAACCTGAGAGGAGAGAGGCACCCCGGCTCCAAGTGGAGGCCAATTGCGCTGCGTACTTGGTCTTTGTCTCGCTGGGGTTTCTTCCTCTCTCCTGAGTTCTCTTCACTTCATTTCCTTTCTGTCTCTCTTTCTTGTGTTCAGCCTCTGTTCTTCTTCTGTTTCCCTTTCCCGCTGTTGCCCCATCGCTTTCTTTTTCGGTTTCTCTGTTTTTATTTCTCTGCCTCTGCCTCTCTCTGGGCATCCAAGTCCAGCATCTGGCTCAAAGGCTGAGATGAAGGATTCTCACTGTGTTCCAGGCGGATTTTGGGGTGTGTGTGGGGAACTACTCTACAGTCATTAAAAGCCGGCATCTAGATGGGAGGCTTCTCCCTCGCCCTGGACTAGGTGCGCTGAGCCTAGCTGCCACCTCCACCCCCAAGTGGGTATCTGAAGAGCCGGGTCTGCTGTGTCTTTCTAGCCCCAGCTCTGCACACCACGCTGGCTGCTGGGTGCCTGTGTGCCAGGCTCCCTCTAGGACAAATTCACCCACCCTCACCTCCTGGATGTGCTTAAATGCCAGTGCACAGCCTGGCCCCAGCTGCTGCCGTGCCAGGCCGGGGAGGTAGGAGGAATGTGGGCAGTCTCAGAGAGCAGCTCTGAGCCTGGATGCGGGCGAGTCACCCGGGGCTGGATGCCCGGTGGCAGGGGATGAGGTCTCTGCTTCCAGAAGCCCCGGCCTGGCCTCCTCCCTCCAGTAGCTGAGCTTACGCATCCTGTCCAGGTCACAGACCCTTGGAATCGCCCTGGGAGCCTCAGCACAGCCCACCCTCAGTCCAGAACCCCCTCGCTCCAGCCCAGTCTCAGGGGATACTGCTTGGCCCTTGTCAGCCCTCCACCTTCCAGGGCGCACAGCCTCCGAAAAACGCCAGCAGACCAACTATTAAACGAATTATCCCTCCCTAACAGCGCTAACAGATGGCGACCAGGCAGCGAAATCCCCTCCTATATGTAACTAATAAACCGCTTGTGTCTTAACAGGGTAATGCATGGAGACGCAATGTCACTTATACAAGATGTTGATGGAATTTACTATATAAAAATCTTCCTCCTAGAGTAAAGAGTATCAACATTACAACTCGACAGACGGCAGCGGGATAAGTAAAACAGACAAAAGACAAACAAGATAATAATCTGTTTCCAATCACTTAAGCCCTGTAGAGTTAGTAATATGCGGTTTGCATATTCCCCCTTGAGTTCGGTAATTAATTACCGGCGCGGAGGCACACAGCCGCTCGGGGTGGGAGTTTCGAGGCACGCTGAGCTGGGGATTGGGGCGGGGTGCGCCTTTCCCGACTTCTGCAGCCTGGGACACGGGGCAGCGGCCGGAATGCGGACTCTTCTGGGCGTTTGGAGCCGACCTTCCCGCAGGTCGTGCAACACCTCCCGGCTCCTCACCGGACTCTCCAGACTGGGGAGATTCTGCAGCCGAGCAGAAACGGGGGCTTTTCTGGCGGCCAGAGTATCTCCCTTCGCCCCATCTGAAGACAGGCCCTCCCTTTGAATGGACTGGAGTGGCCTGCTTTCTCGGGGAGCGCGCGCGTTGGGGGGACCCGGGAAGCGCGCCCCTCGCCCTCGTCTCCCCGTGGTCTCTTGGGCGACTCAGCCCATGCTCTCCCGAGACTTCCATCATTACCGCCCCCCACCCAACACGCACACTCCACCCTCCCCGCCCCCCCCCCGCCCCCGCCCTTGCCGGAGCCAGCGCGGCTTTAACATTAAACAAACGCAGCGAGCGCCTCAGAGCTGAGCTCTCGGCCGGGTCTGCGCGGCGGCGGCGTTACAAATTGTAAATTTAAATTGCTCGCCGGATTCATTACCTCCCCTCTTTGATTTCAGCCAGCCGTGAAAAATTATACTGGTGTACCACTGAGAAACTGTTTTGCCGCAAAGAACCCGCGCCTAATCACTGGCTTTCTCCCTCCGACAAAAGTGTAATTATTTTGTTTGGGGTGTAAATATAGGCCGCGCTGCGCACACATACTCAGCGTCCCGCCGCGCCGCCGCGAGGAATCGGCCCCCGGGTAGGAGCGGGCGTGGAGGCTGGGCCCTACCGCCCGGAGGCCGGAGAAGAGCGGCTGGCTTGGCGCTCCGGAGAGACCCAGAGAGCCGAGCCGGCAGGTGCAGTCCACGGTCCCTGCCCTCGGGAGTTCGGGTTTGCCCGATGATCCCCGGACCGTGTGCGCCCAGGCTGGCCTGGGTGGACGTCCACCGGGTGCGTCGCGTGGATCGGGGCGAGGGCTTGGGCCTAGGCATCCGGGCAGGGATGCAGAAGGGACTGGTGGGGGAATGGGAGTGAGGGGGCAGTGGAGGAGCTTTCTGGGATACCCGCGGGGGCGGCCAGCTGGGGGCAGCCCCGAGTCCAGGCTGGGAAAGTGTGCGGGCCTGGGCGTCCCCACCAGGGCAGGACATAGGCTGAACCCTGGAAGGCAGGGGCGACGAGGCCAGTGTGTCCCCTCGCACTCTGCTGTGGACTGCTTGGTTTCCAGAACATCTCTGCGGGGCGCAGGGCCTTCCTGTCAGTTGAATCGTGCGCGGCTTAATTAACGGTCTCGTTAACTGGGCTGGCCCGACCTGGAACGTTTAATCAAAAAGGCAGGGAATCCCTCCCCTCCCCTCCCTCCCTCCCTCCCTTCCTTCCTTCCTCCCTCCTCTTTCCTTCATCTATTTATTCATCCATCAACAATGGCAAAGCTTCTCCCCTCCTTAAACACCCCCTCCCAGCGCTGGGGAGCGAGGCTCTGAGTCCCCAGACCAATATCTGGGGCGGGACTTTAAGGGGCCTGAGGGGCGTGAGCGGGTGGCAGGAGCTGGGCAGCACTGTTGTGTTCAGTGGCTTTGGGACAGGCACTGAGGCCAGAAGGCGTGGTCAGCTTCATGGGGCAGAGGCTGGTGGGAGTCTGCTGCGGAGCCCTACGAGCCACCAGGGCCAGGCCCGGCCAGTGTTTCTGGGTGGGAGCAGGTTGGAGGCCAGCGGCTGCTCGCACTTGGCCGTTCGGGGAGATCCAGCTCCAGAGTGAATGGGTGTGTGTGTGTGAGCGCTGGCCAGCTTAGAGACCTGACTGGTTGGGGCCAGGGTAGGGTGGAGCATGGTGTCCCCTTTCTCCTTCCAGCAAGACACCCCTTCCTGGAATGCATCTCTCAGAGGCCCCACCCATCAGGCTGCCCTGCCAGCTCCCGCAGGCTACATCACTCTCTTCGGTGCTGCAACCCAGGGCCCAACTTAGGCAGCAGTCGCAGGGAGGGTGCAGACTGGAGCTGATCCCTGGGGGCCCAAGGGGGGCCCGGGGAGGACAGAAGGAAAGGTGCGAGCCAGTCCTCCAACTTGTGGGGGGCAACGCTGACTCTTTGTTCAGAGAGGGAAAACCCCATACTTTGTGCAGAGCTGGAGGCTGCCCCGACAGCTGCCCAGTGAGGCTCAAATCCTAGGTGGCCAGACTAGCCGAGGGTTTGAGCTGAGAGCCGCTGGCATCTTCCGCATTCTCGCCGTGGCGGTTTAGCCTGGACGGCCGCCCCAGCCCATTTATGTCCGAGAGCAGGCAGCTCTGGGGCGCGTGGGGTTGTGGTCATGGCCTCTCTGGCCCCATTGAGGTAACCGACGGTGGAGGCCATCACCGGAGCTCCGGGAGCTGTTTTTAAGAAGATGCTTGCAACTCTGCTCCACCTCTGGAGCCCAAATGGGGAGCGCTAACCTCCAAATTCAGCATCCCGCAGACTTTCTAATTATCCTCCCTCGACTAGCTAGCTAGTCTGAGTTTGAGTCTGTATCTTGCTTCCCCTTTCTTTTATCTTGGTCTTTTCCGTGGTCTCGATAGCATTTCTCTTTCTCTCTCTCGTTCCCTTTCCGGCTCTGGCTCTCTACCTCCTTCTCCTCCTTTCCCCATTCTCTCCCACCTCCTCTCCGCCCCCCCCCAATATCCCACCTCCTTTTTGTTAGCCTAATATGGGTTCCTTTAGAAATCGCCCAACTTTGGCAGCCCGCGCGCGCTGTGTTTGTGTGTGTGTGTGTGTGTGCGTGCGCGCGCGCGTGAGTGTGTGTATTTCTCGGCTGCTAATGATTGTGTGTTGATAGAGCAACGCAGTGGCCTCATTAGCCTTTGTTTAGAAGGTGTTAAAAGGGAAATCTGCATCGGAAAGCCGCGGTTTACACCGCAGCCTGGCTGAACAACGCGCTGGAGCCGGCTGGGGGGTGGAGGGGCTGCCCACCGCCCTTGGACCCCGGGAGGGGGGAAGGGCTCCGGGAAGGCGACCCCCAGCACCTTCCTCCCAAGACGAGTATGTTTACCCTGCTGCGCGCCCCTCTGTTCCTCGGGGACCACAGCGGGGATCGCGCTTTCTCTAAAACTCCTTTGAGCTGCCCAACAGTGCGCGGTGGCCTTTCTCCTCCGTTTCTTGGGGGAAGAGGAGGGGAAGGGCAGAATGCTGTTCCGAAAAAAAAAATTCCAGGGATTTTTTGAGGCGGGGGGCGGTGAGAGGTCTTATTTTGGAGGTGAATACCAATCAGTCCGCGGCGGCTGGAGCTGGGCTCCGGGTCTTTGGCTGGTTGGTTTGTGGCAATATCGCTGCGGCCTGGACGCAGGTGTGGAGGCCCCAGGCATTAGAAAGTCTGCAAGAGTTCTCTTTCTTTCCTCCCAACAAATTGGCAGACGGACTGAGGAAGAGTCTTCTTCTCGTGGTTAGACTCATTCCTAAACTTCCCCTGTGTACCCCTACCCTAGGGCTCCTTTAGGGAACGAATTCCGTGAGAGTACATCGTAGCTTGGCTGGCCGACTTCTCTGAAGGTTGGCGGAAGCGCATAACTTTATTGACCATGGGCTGGAGTGTGTGTCTCTGTGTGTTTATGTATGTGGTTGTAGGATTGGGAGAATGACCGTCACACGCGCGGCATTTCCCACTCCCTCGGGGAAGCAAGGTTTCAGGCAGAGGAGAACGTGAGAAGAAATTCTTTTTATTCTGGCTTCTACGAAGGGGCCCATAAAAAAAAAGAGAAAGAAATATTTTGAGAGGTCTCTGTGGGTGAAGCTTGTTGAACTCGGAGAAAGACGCCTTTCCTGGAGAAAGGGAGAAAAAACTCTGCGGAATTCCAGCGGCGGGATGTACAGTCTCCGATCAGAGCATAATTCATTCCTTTTTGCTGGGCCTTGGTTGCATGGGAATCAACCCTTTCTCATCTCTCTGACTTCCCTCTCTGAGCTTCGGTTTCCCCTCCCTTGGATTTGATGCTGCGGGTCTTGGGGTCTGGGTGGTCTTGCGTTTTCACAGCCCCGTATACCCACGATAAAACATTAGACATCGCTATTTCCCCCCTCTTTGGTCGAAGGCTAGGCTAGGTGTTGTCTGGGGACAGATTGTGGGCGGCTAGGGCCTGGGGCAGTGACAGTGAAACGAATTCCAAACCTAATCTGAACTCGCCATGTGAACTTCCCTGGCCCCCAACGCTGTGTAGACAGAAGCAAGGTTCCGCGTGAAACCAAGTTAAAATCGACCGCCGTAATGCAGTGGGATGGGATCAGGGCCGAGTTCGGACGATGCGGGGAGAGGATGAGAAAACCTCTACCTGTCCGCTCTGGTCTTTCTCTCTTTTTTCCCGAAGCAGGTTTGGCGGAGAAGGCAGCGTGTGCGCCCCCGGTCGCAGCCTGGCTACGCGCGGGCGCGGGAGTTTGGACCAAGACAAAGACGGGAGCTGTCCGCGGTGCTGAACCTGACGCGCCGCCGCGAGGGCAAATGGGCTCCTGTAACCCGCCCTCTCCTCCTTTACGCCCTCGTTCTAGCTCTCCTTCACTCTGTGATTCTTGTCCTCTCCTGCGTTTATTTCCCCTTTTTGTTTTTCCTTAGAACTAGCGTCCTGTACACAGATGTGTGTGTGTGTGTGTGTGCGTGTGTAATCAAAGAACAAAACAATTGATTAAAAACGGTGTCTTCTCCTTTCTTCCCAAATAAATGATGAAAGAAAGGTTTATTGAAAATGTACTCTAAAGCAGATACAAACAGCTATCCCGACCCCTAAAGAAGTGGAAATTCATGCTTAAAACAATAGATACAAATATCCTGAATCTGTCCTTTGCTTTATTCTGAAGAAGAGGTAAGGGGTTTAGAATATTTAATTCCAGGAATATCATATCCTTGGCATCTTAACTTCTTGAGTGGGAAAATATAAGAGCTGGGAGGATTGGTGGTCAAATATGAAGGTGAACAGGCTAAGGAGCTTGCCTGTGAGTCAATAGATGGCTTAGGAGGGTGAAAGTGATGGACATTAAGTTGCCTTAACCCTTTGAGGAAAAGATGAGATCTGTAAGGATAACAACCTTCTGGATTATTAACAGGGAAACGATTCCCTTTGAAAGTTTGGGTACAAAAGTGTTAATCTGGTTCTTCATTTTCTAAATGTGCGCGGTGTTATCTAGACTTCTGGCATGGTGTATAACCAAGCATTGATTCCTCCGCTCATATCTGTATGCAGCACTTGTCTAAAGAAGTTTGCGCAGGGGAGAAAAAAATTACCTACTCCCTCGAAGGGGGGCACACCCATTTTAGTGCACACAGAAGTATTATACACAATCCCTCTGGCGTCTCATAGATACACTGCCTCCCAGAGAGCCCAGATGCCCTAGGGCCACCTCTTTATTTGGTCTTCTCAGCACCCTCCAAGCCTCCCCACCAGCTAAGCCCCGTTGTCAGCATCACCAATACCTATGGAGAGGGGTCCCTGAGAATTCAATGGAATAGATTCATTCCTTTCCCCACCTGGACATTCTAGAGATAATTTGCCCATAAAGGAAGAGGAACTAGAATTCTCAAACGAGAGGGATTTGTAATAAGAGGTTGCATTTTGGGATTGAGGTAATGGGACCCCAGTTCTTCCACACCCTGACTGTTATCTTCTCACCAAAACACTCACAGATCTTTTATTAAGGCCCAAACAGTCATCCCTTTGGATCATATGCCTTTCAACCTCTTGGAATGCAGAACCTCATCATGCCAGGAGAGAAACCCTGCCCTTGGGTGGGTGAAGGAGAAATGAAAAAAAAAAGCCACTTATTGAATTACCGTTATGTACATCTGATTCCTTAGTTTTCATTGCAACTCTGAAAAGTGATAGATATTTATCATGGCTTCATTTTACAGGTGATGAAATAGAGGCTCAGAGATGTTCATTAAGTTGCTTATGGTTACACAGTGAAGACCTGTGATTTTAACCCAGGTCTCATTGGTTATGGGGCCCGTGCTTGCTCTAGGGGGCCACACTGACAGTTATACAGGGGATATTCCAGTGGTTACTCTGCTAAGTTTCTTTAGTACAATCCCTTTGGGTTTCCAGGCCATTATGGCCCATGATCTGGATTTGGAAGTTGGTTTAAACCTTAAATGTGAACGCAAGAAATTAGAATGAAGAGGAAACAGGACTCTTCCTTCATGTGGGTTGGGTGGGTGTTTCACAAAATAAGAATAGTTTTCCGTGAAAAGCGTCCTGGACCATCTCCTAAACCCATGCCTAAGAGTCATTCTTGATTCCCTCTTTCTCTCCTGCCTCATATCCAATCCAACAGCAAGTTCAGTTAACTCTGCCTCCAAGTATGTTCCAACCCATCTACTTCTCATCTTCTTCTCTGTTATCACCCTAGTCTAAGCCGACATCATCTCATCTGTTTTAGAGCAGTAGCCTACTGACTGGCCTCCCTGTTTCTTCTATCCTTGCCCTCCTCTGCCATCACATCTTGTCATTCTCCTGCTTTTAACTCTCCAACGACTCCCCAATGCACTTAGAATAAAATCCATATTCCTCACCGCGATCTGCAGGGGCCTTTGTGATGGGCTCCTGCCCACCTTTTGTAACACTCCTCCTCCCCTTCAGTGCCCCACCTTGTTTAGCCTCACACACACCTAGTTTTTCTCACCTAAAGACCTTTGCACTTGGTTTGTCCTTTTACCTCCAGATCCTTACAAGATTGGCTGTGTCTTGTCACTGAGGTCTCGGCTCAAATGTCAACTTCTCAGGAGAAGTCTTTCCTGACCATCTTATCTAAAAGCACCCCATCCCCAGCGACTCTCTAGTCCACCTCTCTGTCTGTTTTCTTTGTAGCCCTCATCAATACCCAGAATTATCCTATTTATATGTTTAGGTGCATATTGTCTATCTTCCTTAATAAAATATTAGTTCCATGAGGGTAGAGACTGTGTTTGTCTTGTTCACTGTTGAATCCCCAGCGCCCAGCTCAGTAACTGGAACATAGCTGTTCAATACGTATTTGTTGACTGAATGAATAATGAAGGAGTAGTACACAGACGACGAGAGAGCTACAGAAATGAATGGAGATGGATGGGCAAAGCTGAGAAGGGACTGAACTTTATTTGCCTATCTTCTGGGCTCTGCAAATGGAGCTGCTGGCTGGGTGGGTTCCCAGCTTGGAAAAAGGAAGTAAGAAAAGTTTGCCCAAGGACCCCAAGGGGGTGTAGTCTTTGCAGACTAGATATCGAGTCAGGATGGAGAAATGGACCTTTGGCCTTGGAGAGTGATTTTTATTTGCTCTTGTTGGGTCTGAAACCTTCACTTGGTTACAAACAAAAGGGTGATAATGGAAAAACACAGCAAACCAGGAATTTGTCTAAGTTACAAAATCTTTTTCTTTCTTTCTTTCTTTTCTTTCTTTCTTTCTTTTTTTTTAAATCTAACCAGTCCTACTTGCAGGGAAAGTAATACAGTGTTGTGTTATCAGTTCAGACTCTGGAGCCCAATTCCCCAGGGTTAGAATCTGGCTCCGCCGCTTACAGGCTGTGTGATATAGGGCAAGTCATTTAGCCTCTCTGTTCCTCAGTTTGCTCATCTGTGGAATAAGGATACAGGAGTATGCCTGTCTCAGAGAGTGGCCATGTGGGATTGTTTTAGTCTGTTTTCCTTGTGTCAGAGTTTGGTATAGGAGAGGAAAAGGGGAGCAGAGCATGTTTGGGGATGTGGGTTTGGGGAGGTGATGGGGCAAAGAGACTGAATTACAAAGGGAAAAAGATGAGACTCACCTTCAAAAATCTCATTTTCTTCTTCAAGAGCTCTTCTCTTGTCTGTCAAGGTAGAAGAGGGTCTGAAATTAGAGGGCTTGGCTGAGTCCTAACTCCAATGTTGACCAGCTCAGTCATGGCAGGTAGGAACTCTCAGCTTCTCTGAGCCTCAGTCTGCTCATCTGTAAAGTGGGGCAATAACTGTGCCTGCCTCATAGGGTTTCCTGGAGCACTGGGGGAGATGTTCGGGAAACTGGAAAGCAGTAGACGGCTGCTGTTACTGGGCCTTATTCGGTTGGGGGGGGAACTAATTTCTTTATCCTTTACAAAGTGTCTCCTTGAGCTGGTTAAAGTGAATGAATCCATTTTGTTGGGCCCTGGAATAGATAGAGTAGGAGGTGAGGGTTATCCTCTTGGAGAAAGGGGTAAATAATTATGTGCTTGGAGTCATTAAAGGGCCTTCCAATATCCAGTCCCAGAGCTGGAGCTGGCCCTGCTTCCGACAGAGCTGGCTCCCAGAGGCATTATCTGGGCCACTGTGGTCACTGTCACCCTTCAGGGGGAACCATCCTTTACATGCTAGAAGTGCTCTACTAGATGTGTCTCCATCCCATGATGGCCAATGTCACTAGATGTTAAACGCGCTACTGGAATGTGACTTTAAGGTAATTCTCCCGGCCAACAATCCTTTTGTTAAGTTAATGATCACTCCCTAATCTGTAAGCATTAAAAAGTCATTGAATCTTTTGAGGTGCCGGATCTTTTGCTATGGAGTGAGATGATTCATAGAAAACACAGCATCTTTTGGCATTCTCAGAACAGCGCTAGGACCGAGGGGCTGTTATTAGCCCCATTTCACAGAGGAAGAAAGGAAGACAGGGGAGTCACACAGCTAGGAAGTGTCAGAGCCTGCCCAGCGTTGTTCCCGGATCTGATGACTGACCATGATGTAAATGTACCTTTCCTTTTTTTTTTTTTTTTGTAATAGTTTTAAACAGAAACTGTCACAATATAATATGGACTGTCTGTAAAAGCCTTCTGTAGAGGGATGCAAAAATATTAGTTGTGAATAGAGCAGAAATACTTAAAATGGGGCCCAGCCCTGAAAGCCATACTTCTTTCAATGTGTTTCCCCTGTTGGTGTACCTAACAGACACATAGTTGAAAAGATCACATAATGATGACACTAAAGGGGGACGGTGTCTCCATTTCTCAGAGTACCTTCCAAGGCAGTTTTCATTCTTCTTCTTGGGTTCTTCTCCCTTTGGCTGACTGCATACACCTCCCATTTTTCACTCAGCATTCTCGTGTTGCCCATCCTTACTGGAGACCCCAGGAGTTGGTAAGCTTGGTGGGGGGCCGGGGTTGAGGCTGGGCCATATTCATCCCTGTCTCTCCCTTACCCACTCCTTCTCATGGTTGTCTTATATCAGAAGGTTTTGATAAAGGTGTTCTGAGTGAGTGAATGAATAGTCAGGTGACCCTAAAGCATTTTGTCCCCCAGCATTTGTAACGACCCCGCATCATAATTCATCTGCTGATACAAATAGATCAGGGTTTATCCACCTTGGCACTCTGTACATTTCGGGCTGGGTAATTCTTCATTGGGTGGGGGGCTGTCCTGTGCATAGGCGGATACTTAGTGGTATCCCCAGCCTCTACCCACCAGATGCCACTAGCGCTTCCCCCTGCAAGTTATGACAACCAAAGTTGTCTTTAGATATGTCCTCTGGGGTACAAAAATCATCCCTGCTTGAGAACCTCTGATCTCAAACCAGATCTGCCAGACTTCTTCAAGACCCAGGATTCCAGAACCTACCCTTTTTCTCCTTGAACAAAACACAGTGATACTGAGCCTCTGCTATGGACCAGACCTGTCCTGGGTCTGGGTGGTGGTGTTTATAAAGGTAAATTATATGTATGCAAAAAGTCTTCCTTCATTTGCTCGTTTGATAAACATGTGTCGGACTCCTACTGTGTCAGAGGCTGCAGTTAGCATGTGAACAAGCACCCCTTTTCCCCTGGCTCCTAAACTTCTCTCAACCTAGCAGGGGAGACCTGTCATCAACTTGAATTTCCACACGATGTCTACATGTGACTATGGACACATAGGAAGAGTAAGAGCTCTGCTGCCTGTTCGCTTGTTCATTCATTCATTCATTCATTCATTTCCCACAAAATGTATCAAACTGGGTGCTTTGGGCTTAGTTACTTAATCTGTCTGAGGTTCACTTTTCTTATTTGCAAACCAGGAAAAATAATAATGCTAAAAGAAATGAATAAGTTCATGAAGTTGTTGTGAGGATTGGATGAGATGATAAAGGTAATGTGCTTAGCACAGTGCCTGGCGCAAGGCATGTGCCCAAAGAAATATTAAGTAATAAGAACAGTACAGATTTGTTGAATAATTGTTTGGAATGAGTGCATGAGAGTGCCTTGTCTATGAAAAGCAATCAATAAATACTTACAGAATAGAATCATGCCCCCTTTTAAGAAGAATAAGGAGTGATCTCTCAGAGTAAAAGAGGAGGGTAGAAGATCTCTTACCTGGACCAGATCCCTGGGGCTACTAGATGAGATCTGTTAGGGATCAATTCCCCACCACCACCTTTTTTTCCCCCCTAAAGCCAGCAGGTATCTCTGCTCTCCCTTTCTTTTCTCTCTTTCTACCCATCACTGTTAACCTGGGTGTCTGTTTCTCCTTCCTCTTCTGGGAAGCCCCCTTTACATCAGAGGTTCTCAATCGGAGGTGATTTTGTCTCCCAAGGGATGCTTGGCAATATCTGGAGACATGTTTGGCTGACGCAACTGGATGGAATTTGCTAGTAGTGGGTGGAGGCCAGGGATGCCGCTACACATCCTACAGTGCGCAGGACAGTCTCCTCCAACCCCAGAATTATTCCGCTGAAAGTCTCAGTAGTGTGGAGGTGGAGAAACTCTGCGTTACATTCTGAGGCTGGCAGGAAGCCCCCATTCCTCTGCCAACGGTTATGGCCCTGGTGCCCCAATCCCTGCACTAAAGGCCCCCACTGGGGGAGGGGTGTCATGCTCAGCCAGGCTCCGCCCACTCCCTCCTGAGCCAGTGGGGAGTCCCCCGCTGGTCAGGGTCTCAGGGCCAGTGCATGGGCTTCTCCGGAGGCTCCTCCTGGTAAGTAAGTGTTTATGGAAACTTCTCAGAGCCTCTTTGCCTTTCGCCTTCTCTCCAGGAGGCTTTGACATTTTTGAGGTCTCATGAAACCAGACCTGAGGAGGCTTTGTTTTTAAAGATGCTGTTGGGTCCCTCTCTGCTGGGAGCTGATCCAGCGATTGCACGTGTCTCTCAGCCACACTATGTCCCTGCGGAATCTTGCAGGAGAGGTCAGGGCAGAGGTGACCAGGTGGTCTGGGAACAGATGCTTGTGAGTTTTAAGGGGCACCAGAAGTCTTGTGGTCTAAAAGATCTCCCAGGGACCTGGGTTCGATCCCTGGTAGGGGAACTAAGATCCTACAAGCCGTGGGGGGTGGGGGTGGCGGCCAAAAATAAATAAATAAAAACCTCTGGACTTCCCTGGCGGTCCAGTGGTTAGGACTCAGTGCTTTCACTGCCAGGGGCCCGGGTTGGATCCCTGGTCGGGGAGCTAAGATCCCACAAGCCACACAGCACGGAAAAAGGAAAAAACAACTGCCCCTCCCCCCCAAAACAACCAACTAACCAAGCAAACAAAAAATCCCCAAACCGAAAACCAACCAGCCAAAAAAAACTGTAAAAGATCTCCCAGCCTTGTGTGTTTCAGTGCAAGGCATTCCCACCATTATCATTGTTCCTCCAGGGCCTTTTGAGAAATAAACAGTGGCAACAACTTATCTGGAGATTGTGTGTGCTGGGAACTGTGCAAAGCACTTCCTGTGTGTCTTCAGGGTAGGTGCTATTAGTCCACCCATTTTGCAGATGGGAAAACTGAGGCCCAGGGAGGTTAAGCAACTTCTCCAGGATTTTATGACCTGTAACTTGCAAAGCCAAGATTGAATCTCAAGATGTCTGAGGCTGACTCACCAAGACACTTTTCCAACAGAGTTGCTTTTATTTGATTCATCTCACGCTGCCTGACTCTGCCACTCCCTTGCTGTGTGAGCTTGGGGGAATCATTCTACCACTCCGGGCGTGAGTCTGTGAGGTGGAGCCGGTGAATCAACCACCCCGAGCCCACATGGACTTGGACTGGGGAGTTTTTATTTGAATTGGTCATTCTCCACTGTAGACAGTGGCAGCCCTTTCTGGGCTCTGATCTCAACAATGTTTGAAGAGGAGAGAGTAGACATTGGCAGTGTCCTGCCCCTCTTGGTGATGGCAATGATTCTTTTCATGTGAATTCTGACTGCTTAAGTTTCAAGCCCTTCCTTCTATTGTTACTACAGTTTTATAGACATCCAAGGCCTGGAGCAGATGGCTGCTTTGGCATTTCCCACATGGTGGCAAGCAGGGCAGGGATAGAAACTCAGATTTCCAAAGGGAAATTCAGGGTTGCGGGCATTATTCAGTCAGTGGTTTGTTTCTCCCCCACCTCCAACAACTTCTCCTTTTGCACCTCATTGAAGGATCAAAATGAATCAGCAGACATTTACTGAGCTTCCTCGGAGGTCGAGGCACTTTGTGAGGGGCTGGGGAGCAGGAATATGAATCAGACCCAGCTCTTGCCCCAGGAGTTCAGTGAAGAAGATTAAATATGAAACCAGAGAAAGATACAAAGTGCCCCGGGAAGGAAGAGTTTGTGGTGACCAGACTCGTCGGTGTAGATAAATAGAGTGATTGCTGACTGTACATGTTCCCTGAAGAAATTGAGAGGAGAGGGAGAATAGGAATTTCAGTTTCTGCTCCAATGAAAAAACGCCCTGCCCTTTTCTAGTTGTGAGACTGTGGGCAAGTCTCTTTACCCTTCTACACTCTTCATGGCTTTTCTAATCTGAGACCCTCAAGGGTCCTCAGAGGCAAACTTTGGAGAGTGTAGGCAGAGGGAAGATTGGCCAGTGTTGAGGACAAGCCATACAGCATCGGGAGGCCCGATTCTGCCTTTGGATTTGCTACGTGGCCTTGGGAAAGTTACTGAACCTCTCTGTTGCACCCCTCAGTCTTTGAATTGGGAGTCCTGCGTCCCCAGCCTAATTTGCGTAGACTGGAGCTTCCTGGAGAACTATGCTGGAGCTGTCTGCGGCGTGATGATTAGTATGTGGCAGACACAGAGTTCTGTTTCCTTCTGAGAGCAAATTGATTATGGACAGGGGGAGGCTGACCAGAAACCCACTCTTTCCCACGAACGGGGAGCCCGGGTGGGGGTCATGGGGAGGACTTGGTGCAGTTGGCCCATGGGGATTTAATGTTGTCCTCCATCATTGCTGTCGCCTAGGGCTTGTCCCCGGGAGAGATGGAAGCCTCACCAACAAATAAATAGTTGTCCCCTGAGCCTGGGTTTATGAGTACAAGTCTGGAGAGAGAACTCAGCAATGAGTCAATCGACAAGCATCTGTTAGGAGAAAATGATGTGTCAGGCATTGAGTGCCATCTGTTGTGGATGCAAAGATCTTCAGGGATCTCATAGCTTCTTCCAGGATCTCATAACTTAAGGAGAGGACGCCAAGATCTGCATGGGCCTTCCAAACGGGAGGCCCGTCTACTCAGCTCTCCTCAAACTCCCTCCCTGCCGTGCCTGCTGCCTCTCTGGGCACTGCATCTGTCCAGCTCCCTGAGCCAGAAATCATGCTGGCACCTTCTCTCTCACTCCCCTTCTAATCTCTCCCAGATCCTGCTTATTCTCTCTCTTCCACGTCTCTCTCCTATTCATGGCCAGACCTTAGTTCAGGCCAGAACCTTCTCTTTCCAGGACACACTGCTCCCATCCCATCTCCTCCAATTCATTCTCCACGTCCCAGCCAGAGCAATTCTGTTGTATAACAAAATTGACGAGGTTACTCCCATGCTTAAAACCTTCCAGGTGGGGCTTCCCTAGTGGCGCAGTGGTTAAGAATCCGCCTGCCAATGCAGGGGACACGGGTTCGAGCCCTGGTCCGGGATGATCCCACGTGCCGTGGAGCAACTAACCCTGTGCGCCACGACTACTGAGCCTGCGCTCCAGAGCCCATGTGCCACAAGTACTGAAGCCTGCACACCTAGAGCCCGTGCTCCGCAACAAGAGAGGCCACCGCAATGAGAAGCCCGCACACTGCGATGAAGAGTAGCCCCTGCTCTCCGCAACTAGAGAAAGCCCGTGCGCAGCAACGAAGACCCAATGCAGCCAAAAATAAATAAATTAAATAAATAAATTAAAAAACAAAAAAACCTTCCAGGTGCTCCCTCATTGCTGCCAGGACAAAACCCAAACCCTTTGGTTGGTTTCCAAGCCCCCGGCCCCCAGCCTTCCTCACCTCTTGCCCCCTCCCTCCCCACAGTCCACCTGTCCTGAGCTTTGACTGGATTTGCCAACACGCTCTCTCCCTTCTGAGCCTTTTATTTTGACTGCTCTTCCTTCCCCACTGGCACCTGCCTATCTCACCTTTCACATCCTCCTGGATGTGTTTCTTTCCAGGAATCTGTATGCTCCCACAACCCCCTTGTCTGTTTGCCCACAGGGCTCTGAGCTCATTGTGGGCTGGGGATTGTCCATAGCATTCAGCCCAGTGTGTGGCTCATAGTAGGTGCTCAACTAATAGTTAATGAATGAATGCCAAAGTGCCAACAACCAGTGCTCAGGCATTTTTAGGAGGTGGGGAATCTGAAGATTTTGTGGGGAATTGGGTTTTTCGTTTGTTTAGCTTTCTTTAAATCAATGTGTAATGAACCGCGCATGTTTAAAATGTACAATTTGATGAGTTTTGACATATGTATACACCACTGAAGCCGTCACCACAATCAAGGTAGTGAACATACCCAACATTGTGAAAGTCCCCTCACGTCCCCTGGTAATCCGTTCTTCCTTCTCTTCCCCTCCTCCCTGTCCCTAGGTAAGCACAGATCTGTTTTCTGCCACTACGGATAAGTTTGCACTAAAAATTTTTTTATATAAATGGAATCATACACCATGCATTCTTTTGTACCTGGCTCCTTTCATTCGGCATAAAGGGGCAATTGGTTTTGAGTTGTGCTATGAGGGATGGGGGTATGACTTAGAGAGGAAGCAGAGAGAAGAGACTAGTGTGAAGAAAAATTCAAAGGTAGAAAAATGCAAGGTACCTGGACTGGGCTGGATCAAGGGTCACTCACTCATTCATTCATCCAATATTTGTTGAGCTCCAACTACGTACTAAGCACTGTGCTAAGTGCAGAGCTAGAATGTGTGTGTGTGTGGGGGGGTCTTCTTGCTCCTCTGGATTCATTTTCCATTCCTCCTCCACCTGCTCTGTGTTCCAGGAGGCGGACCCGTGTGGACACGGCATCCCTGGGCTCTCTTCCCTCTGGCTTCAGGTTGGGCTTGGCCAGGGGGATCCCTGGCAGGAGGTCAGAGGGACGCTCTGGACTCCTCTCGGGAACCACAGCTCCCGAGAGTGACTGTCTCTACTGCCTGACAGGCCAACACCCCAGTTGTTTCTCTGGCATGTTGACAAAAGCTGATGCTCACCTCTTGAAATCTTGGTAAAAAAAGCTCTAAAAAATGGTCTGGGGGTAGGGATGGGTTGTTTTCCAGAGTCCTCACCCCTTAGCATCCTGGGAGTCTCCTTGGATGACACTAGACTTGTGACCTCCCAGGGAGAACTTGATGTAACCTCCAAACCTAACTCACTCCAAGACCTTCCCGCAGCGGTTTCTGGGAACTGAGGTCCTAATCTCACCCGCATGAACAATTTCCAAATGGTCAGAAAGATATTTCTGAATTTGCACCCGGCCCTGTTTTGATCAACACGCTCCTCCCAACAACGCAGCTAGGACTTGGTGCTGAAAATTCCCGAATTGGAAGCAACAGTCCCTTACTCTGTCTTTTACAGAACCAAGTGTTTGATTGGTCGAGCTCACCTGAGGTTTGTCATAAAGACGGTCTGTGACTCCCCGAGTGGACTTCGCAGACAAGGACACACATTTTCTTTTCTTCTTTGGAACCAGACTAGCATCTTGAAGAAAGATCCTTTCATCCCTGCCTTTTCTGTGACTTGCACTTCTCGTGACTTATTATCCTTCTAGACCATAAAGAAATGTGTTTTCGGTTTTAGGGGTGGTGTGATGTGGGAGGAGAGAGATCGCCCATAAATGCCTGTTAGTGTGAATAGGGTTGTTTCTTGAATACTTTTCTCCCTGATTATGGAAGGAATCCAAGTTCATGGTGGAACATTTTGGAGATGAAGCCAGATATCAAAGAATAATAAATGGGAAGTGTCTAATCCAGAACAGGCTTACTTCAATTAAAACCTGGTCCTCCCTCAGGAGAAGGGAAACTTAGAAATGAGACTTGTTGAGGAGTCTTGGGAGGTGAAGGTTTTTGAGGGGCTATGGTTTGATGGAGGAATTAGGTCTGTTCAGAGGGGACTTGAGGGTTGGATAAGGGCCGGTGGGTGGAAGCCATGGGGAGGCAGATTTAGTATCCATAGAGGGTCAATCCTGCCAACTGTTAGGTCTGTTGAAAGAGGGAATGAGTCTCCCCATCATGGAGGGTGTGCAAGAAAAGGTTGACAGGATGTAGAGGGAATTCCAGCAGTGACCAAACCAGACCGCTGGCTCCCAAACTCCCACAGACTGGACGCATCAGAATCACTGGGGCATTTGCTGAAAACCCAGACTCATTCACTCATGCATGCAATTGATGTTTATTGAGCAACTACTATGTGCCAGGGACTGGGCTTGGCAGTGAGGCCTCTATAGTGACAGGACAGATGAGATCCTGGCTCCCACGTAATTTCCATTCTAGTCGGGGACGCAGGCAATAAGACATAAATAAGGTACCTTCTTTGTGTTGTGATCAGTGCTCCAAAGTTAACCAACTCAGGTCATTGATGGAGAGCAACAGGGGTGGCAGACCTGCTTTATATTTAGGCTTCAGGGGTTGACCTTTAAGCTGAGACAAACGAGCCAGCCTTGAGAAGATCCAGGGAGAGCCTTCCTGACAGAAGAGAGGAGCACTGAGGTGGGGGCTTGATAAGAGGTTGTTAGCAGGGGATGGTGTGGGCACGGGCCAGATGGCGTGGCGTCCTTCGAGGAGTCTGGACTTTATCTACTTGTAGTGGAGTCATCAGAAACCCCCTGGAGGTGGTGGGGCTGGAGAACCCCCTTTTTCAATCTGTTTTCCTGGTGATTTTGATATGCACTCAGTTTACTCTTGTCTCCAGACAAGAGGACCTTTGAGGCATCTCCTTATGCCAACTGTCTTTCTCTTCCTCACTACACCTGTCCCCAAGGTACCCAGCATCTCTGGAATGAGCTACAGGGAATCTGGAGTATTGTCCTTGTTTCTTCTCACCCCTCACCCCCTGCTTTCTCTGTTCTTCCAGAGAAGACTTTTAAAGTAGGGAATGAGCCATGAAATCGGAAATGAATAGGACTTGGGGTGACCTACTGTGTCCAGCTCCTTCCGGCCGGGAGTTCTAGGAAGACTTTCCTGCAAACCAGAGCTGGGCAAAGTGGTACTCTTCCTGGGTGAGGGTCTGGACAGGCGGGTGGCAGGACCAGCCGGTGCAAAATGGAAATGAGGGACCCCTTGCTCAACAATTATTAAGAATTTCAGGATGGCGACAGCAGAGCATCAAATCAAGTGCGGGGCCCTGCGGGACTTCACAGGTTGCCTGCCCACGAAGCCCATCCGGGAGGGAGGAGATAAAAGGAGGAGGAAATGAGAAAAGAAGAAGGAAGTGGGAGAGAGGTGAGGGAAAGAGGAGCAGGGAGCAAAAGGGAGAAGGAAGGAGGGAATCCGGGGCTGGTGATCCGTGGCCTGGCACAGTGACCCCTGCTCAGTAGTGTTTATGGAGGACTTTCTGCTACTAGGCAGCGGACAAACCTTTACTTACCTTACGCCAGTGAATCCTCCCGACAACCCCTGAAGTAGGTGTTATTATGATTCCCACTCAACAGATGAGACAAGTGAGGCCCAGAGAGGTAAGGTCATGAACTCAAGGTCACACGCTGGGAGGGGCAGACCTGGAATCTGAACACAGGTTCCCAGAACTGGAACCCACATTCTCAGCCACTGCTCTACTCCTGAAGTCCCCGAGGCCAGATGTTTCCGGCACAGGGAAGGGTGTGGGGGGCAAAGACCTGGGTTTGAGCCCTGGTTCTAATAGGGTTGCTGAGACTGGTCACTACAGCCTCTCGCTTGACAAAGGCAGTAGCCTTCACACTGCCATCTTTGCCCCTTTCATTCTCTACTCAAAAGTGTTTTTTTTTTTTTGCGGTACGCGGGCCTCTCACTGTTGTGGCCTCTCCCGTTGTGGAGCACAGGCTCCGGACGTGCAGGCTCAGCGGCCATGGCTCACGGGCCCAGCCACTCCGCGGCATGTGGGATCTTCCCGGACCGGGGCACGAACCCGTGTCCCCTGCATCGGCAGGCAGACTCTCAACCACTGCGCCACCAGGGAAGCCCCAAAAGTGTTTTATATTTAATTTTTTTGGCTGCCCCGCGTGGCCTGCAGGATCTTAGTTCCCCAGCCAGGGATAGGACCCTAACCCCCTGCAGCAGAAGCGTGGAGTCTTAACTACTGGACCACCATGGAAGTCCCCAAAAGTGTTTTTTTAAAAAAAATTGTTATTATTAATAAAACTTGCCATTTTAACCATTTTTCAGGGTACAATTCAGTGTCATGGATGTCATGCCATCATCATGAGTATCTATTTTCAAAACTTCTTCACTCCAAACGTGAAGTCTGTTCCCTTTAAGCAATGACCGCCCCCGCCCTCGCCCAGCTCCCGGTAACCTCTGTTCTCCTCTTTGTCTCTATGGATTTGACCATTGTAGATACTTCGAGTAAGTGGGATCACACAACCTCTGTCCTCTGTGTCTGGCTCCTTTCACTTAGCATCGTGTTTCTGAGGTTCCTCCAGGCTGTAGCCTGTGTCAGGGCGTCACCCCTTTTTTTGGCTCCATGTTATTCCATTGTCTGGCCTGCCTACATCTGTTTATTCATCTGTTGACGGACACTTAGGCTGTTGCCACCTTTTGGTGATTATGAATAGGCCTGCAACGAACATCGTTCAAGTATCTGTTTGAATCCCTGCTTTCAATTCTTTTGAACACATACCCAGGAGGTGGTGATGTTTTTAGTGTAAGTCAGATCCTATCACTTCCCTTCTGGGAGCTGTCCGTGAGGGTGGCTCCCATCACACTTGAATAAAATCCAAGCTGCTTATGTGACCGGTCTCCTCCCTGCCCCCTGACCTCATTCCCCATCCCTCTCCTCTCACCCCTTCTGCTCCTGCCACTTCCATCTCCATGCTGCCCATCACACTCCTGCACATTCCCGGCTCTGGGCCTTTGCACCGGCTGTTCCCTCTGGCTTTTTTTTTTTTTTTTTGGCTACGTTGGGTCTTCATTGCTGTGCGCGGAATTTCTCTAGTTGTGGCCAGCGGAGGCTACTCTTCGTTGAGGTGCGCAGGCTTCTCATTGCGGTGGCTTCTCTTGTTGCAGTGCGAGGGCGCTAGGGCGTGTGGGCTTCAGTAGTTGTGGCTCGTGGGCTCTAGAGCGCAGGCTCAGTAGTTGTGGTGCACGGGCTTAGTTGCTCAGCAGCATGTGGGATCTCCCTGGACCAGGGATGGAATCCGTGTCCCCTGCATTGGCAGGTGGATTCTTAACCACTGTGCCACCAGGGAAGTCCCTCCCTCTGCTTTTAAATCCACTAGCCCCAGGGACTTCCCTGGTGGTCCAGTGGCTAAGACTCCACGCTCCCAATGCAGGGGGCCCGGGTTCGACCCCGGGTCAGGGAACTAGATTCCATATGCCGCAACTAAGAGTTCGCATGCCCCAACTAAAGATTCCTCATGCCGCAACGAAGATCCTGAGTGCCGCAACTAAGACCTGGAGCAGCCAAAAAAAAAAAAAAAAAAAAAAAAAAATCCGCTAACCCTAGATACTCACGGGGCTCAGCCCTGCTCCAGTTAGACCTTGGCTCAAATGTCAGCTTTCCAGAGCGGTCCTCCCTGATCCTTGTCTAGAGCAGCTCCCACCCCTTCCTATCGCACCGCATCCCCTTGTCCTGTGCTCTTTACAGCACCTACGACTCCTTACAAGTCCATACCCCTATCTCACCTACTACGGTGTCAGTTCCAGGTCCCTCTCTGTATCTCCAGGCCTAGCCTGGTATCCAGCACGAGGGACCCACCCACTGAATATTAGGGTGCACCATTTGAACTTGCTGGTATTTGACTATTGTTGACCTTGCAAAAATGGCAATTCCAAGTGGGTCCACCTCATCTTGAATGAATGAATGAACAAATGCATTTCTCCTCTCTGAGCCTCCACCTTCTCCTCTGTAAGGTGGGGGCAGTAATCACGGAGCGGGGGGGACAGGATTTGAGTCCAGACCCCCAGGAGTGGCTGTGGCTACCCCTCCGTGCAGAAGGGGCTGGCGTCCGCGGGAGGCCCTGCAGCTGGAGATACAGGCATGATGAATGGGTCGTGGAATAGGTCCTAGGAGGGGACCGAAAGGATGGGAATGACACTATTTAGCTGAGGAATGACCTCCTGACATGCTTCAAATAAATGCAGCCTTGTTTAGAGACGGGGAGGCAGCTGTTTCTGTGGCTGCTGCCTCTGATTCTGGCATAAGAGAATAAAAGGGACTGGAATTGTGTGCGCGTGCGCGTGCGTGTGCAGGCATGTGCACGGGAGAGTGTTTCTGTGTGTGTCAACCTGTGTGTCCGTGTGTATCTATGTGTGTCTCTGTGTGTCTGTCTTCTTTGTGTGTCTGTATGTCTTTGAGTGTGTGCATGAGTACCTGCCTGTATTGTGTGTGTCTGAGCATGTCTGTCTATGTGTCTGTCTTTATGTGTCTGTCTTTCTGTATGTCTTTGTGTTTGCGTGTATAAATGTGTCTATCTTTATGTGTGTCTATCAGTGTGTGTCTTTGCGTGTGTGTGTGTCTGTCTCTGTGTGAGTGTGCAGGTGACGGTGAGAACTGCCTGGATGCCCGAAGGAAGCTTCTTTGCATCCCCTGAGCTGTTTACGTTCCAATTTAATTAAAAATTCATTGGCTGACCATCTACTATGTTCCAGGCACCGTATTGCTGGGAGTGACCTGAGAGTAAAACCAAAACCAAAACATCTGGTTAGCAAAGAGCATGCCCCTTGGAGTCTGACTAGCAAGTAAACAGTGTTGTGAACACAACAGTTAGTAATCAACCACTAACTGGGTGTCTCAAGTACTTTATGTGGATGTTTTAAAATTGCACTTCTACTCCTACGAAGTGGAACTATCAACATTCCTACTTTGCATATGGGGAAAATGAGGCACAGAGAGGGGAATGTACTTGCCCAAGGTCACACAGCAAGTGAATGGTGAGATGCGGGGGGAGGTGGTCAAACCCAAGAAGTTGGATTCTACAACTCACATTCTTTTTTATTTACACTCAAGATCTTAACTGATTGACAATAAGAGCAACCACTGGGGAGAATTTGTTTTTCCTGGTTTGGAAGGACAGTTACAAACAATCCCCCCACCGCCCGCCTGTCCCCAGGACTAGGCAATAAAGTTACACACAGTTGCCCCAAGGGCTGCACGGGAGCCCACTGCTCACAGGCAGGAGTGAGGGGACCCACGGGGCTGGGGTATCGGGGGGAAGGGTCCCCATTTACTCCTTCCAGGCAGCATCCCTCACTGGAGATGCTGGGGAGGAGCCCCAGGCGGGAGATGTCAGCGGGCCAGTCCCAAGCCAGTGCTTAGGCCAGGTGGAGGCAGGAGGGAATTTCAGCTCCCAGGACAGGGCCTCTTACAGAGTGGTCCAAAGACGACCCGTAACCATGTCGCCAGGGATACAAGCTAAAGATGCAGATTCCTGGGCCCACCCCAGACCTACAGCAGCAGAGTCTCAGGGGGATGGGGCAGGAATCTGTATTTTAACAAAGGTGTCAGGTGAGTCTTACCTTCACTTATATGTCAGAACCACAAACATTTGGGGTGTGGGGAGAATCTGAGGGAGGTTAGGTAGTGCAGATCATAGATGGCCTTGAATGCTATACATTTGGGCTTTGCCCCGAGGGCCGCAGGGAGCCATGAAAGGTGTCTGAGTAGAGGAGGGCCTGGTTTATTTCTCTGGTGGCACAGTGAAGGCCGGTTGGAAAGAAAGAAGGCAGCAGGCACGGAGAACTGATATAGGACATGGGTGCAACAATTCATGTGAGAAATAATAGGACCTGAACTTGGACAGGGAAGTCTGGGGAGGGGGCAGAAAGTTATTAAGCAGATCATCTATGGAGCTGGAGAAGTTGTGGAAGGTCTTGTATGGAGGTCAGGGATCTGGGGGGGGGGGCGGGAAATGCCGTGATCATCCAATATCGGGCTCTCTTCCGGTTTAGATCCACCTATTGAATGTCACCAAACCAGAGAAGGCTTCCTGGAGGAGGTGATCCTACCCCCAGGCCTCAGTGAGGGGTGAATGCAGAGAGAAAAGAAAAGGGATTTAAGGAGAAATGGTCCAGTGTTCAAAGCTACTCCCTCCTGAGGGGCTTCCTGCATCCCAGGCATTGAGAACTTCTCCACCAAGAGTTTCAGAGACCCCTCCTGTGTGTGTCTCTTCCATCAAGACTGGAGAAAGTTGATTAGTGTGGGCAGCAGCCAGGACTGGTGTTTCTAATTAACACGCAGGCAGGGAGAATGCCTCTTCTTCCAGAGTCTGTATTCAGCTGATTGAATATCAGGGTTGGGGCTAAACTATGAATCGTGTGTCAAAAAATAAAGCCGGCACTCTTTCTCTCGTTAAAGGAACAGCGTCCCTGTTTCCAGTCCTCTGCCGGGTTGAGGAATCTGATGGTGTGAGGCTTTGATCCCTGGAGCTGGGTGAGGGGACTGGGGGCTCCGGGCAGGGATGAGAAAGAAGGGGCACTTAGAGGGTGGGGGACACCAGGCTTGGATTGAAATGCCAGAGGAATGTGGAAGAGAACCCCAGGTGGGTTTGGGGAGCTACCGGTTCCGGAGGAGAAGGAAGAGAAACGGGCCATAAAAAGAGAAAGGCGGCTCGCGTGGCAGGGGAGAGAGAGAGAGGGGCGAGCAAACACAGGTTCATTAATCTGTAGTTCGTCTGCCTTTTCTGTTAGGAGGATGAACTTGATGAGTTAATTAAGTCGCAGTCTGTAAAACCAGTTTATTTGCATAGCAAACTCCTGGGCCAGTGTGCTGTGAGTTGAGTGTGTAGGAGCAGACAATTCGGGGGAAATTACAGCCTCATTAATATGCTAATCTGGTTGCAGGCCTGGAACGGAGTTTTGGGTTGGTGGTGCTCGGGGGTGGTGGGTGTTTTGTTGCTTAGCAACCCTTTTCTCCAGGTAACCCTTCTCTGGCTTGCCCTTGATATCCCCCAAAGGATTGCAATGTGGAAGAGGAGGTAAGCGGGGGAAAGCATTCTGTTGTCACAGAACAGTGAGCAAAATAAAAGGCAAACACACACACACACATTCACACACACATCCACATTATGCCGGTGTCTTTACAAACAGGCTTGGGGAGGGGGCAGGGAAGGCTGTGTGGGTGTAACAGACAGACAGCAACTTGCAAATGCAGTGTGTGGTCTGTGGAAATAAACACAGGGGTAACACCCCCTACACACACACACATACACACACACACACACACACACACACACACATTTGTGTGTGCACACAAACACAATTGATAAATGCGTTTTGTTTAACAAATAAACTCACATAATGAGATTCTCAGTTTATGTAATAATACGTGTTCTATGTAATACCCTCCCATCATACACATATGTACACATGCATGCACACACACATGCAGCCATATACTGTGTGCAGAATCTTTACCAACAACACAATAGGTACAAATGCACTAAACACAGTGTAATATTCAGATTATGATAAATGATAAATAATAATCGACTGTAAAATGCACACACACACACATACACACTTCACAGAGCTTGTATAAATAGGCCCTGGTAAAAATGACAGGTAGGTGTGTGCCTATGCGGACGTATGGAAATGTACATGTGCCGAGTAGGATGTCTACGCAAATAGACATTGAGCATAATATACATGGTCATATACACCATGTATGACTAGGTAGACCAAGAGTCACTAGGTACACACACACATGCACAGAGACATGACACAGAGTCCCAGCCCTTTTCTCTCTCCCTTGTCACTTCTAATCTGAACAAAACCTGCCTTTTAAAAACACTTTTTAAAATATTTATTTATTTTATTTGTTTATTTTTGGCTACGTTGGGTCTTCGTTGCTGTGCGTGGGCTTTCTCTAGTTGTGGTGAGCAGGGGCTACTCTTCATTGCCGGGCATGGGCTTCTCATTGCGGTGTCTTCTCTTGTTGCAGTTACAGAGCACAGGCTATGGGCACGTGGGCTTCAGTAGTTGTGGCACATGGGCTCGGTAGTTGTGGCTTTCGGCCTCTAGAGCGCAGGCTCAGTAGTTGTGGTGCACGGGCTTGGTTGCTCCGCAGCATGTGGGATCTTCCCCGACCCGGGCTCGAACCCATGTCCCCTGCATTGGCAGGCGGATTCTTAACCACTGCGCCACCAGGGAAGCCCCAAAGCCTGTTTCTGTATTGTACACCATTGCATCTCTGGATCCCAGGCTCAGTGACTACCTTTATCCCTGGTTTCCCCCTTCCATTGTCCCTTCCTCCTCCACCCAGCTGCAACATTATCTTCTTTGGCCCATGTGTATCTGATAGCTAGCATGCATGACATCCGGGCTTCCCCAGAAAGAGCAAAATATGGGATCAAGCGTGTTAATGCCTCATCCTGCCGTAAGGAAAAAAGTACCATGCCCAGATGGTTTTACAGGTGAGTTCTACAAATATTAAGAAGCAGATGCTTCTTGTATTATATGAGTTGTTCCAGAAAAAAAAAAAAAGAAAAAAGGAAAGCTGCCCAGTTCACAACCTTGACAGTAAGTCTGGATAAGCATACCGGAAAAGAATCAACAGTAATCTGAGAAACACACTAAACCTAAATGGTATGGAGTGTATTTCTATCTCATTGGTAAAAACCAGAAAGTTGAGAACATCAACAGCTGGTGAGCATGTGGGAGAACGAAATCCCTGATGCATGCTGGTGGGCAGTTTGAGGAGTAGTTTTCCAGTATTTTAGGATGTTTAATGTTTGCATACAACATACTGCAGAAATCCAATCCTTGGGTGTTAACCCCAGAGCACCAGTCACGCAGATATATAAGAACACCTGCGTGAGGCGGTTCATTGCAGCGTTGTTAGTGTTGGCAAACAGGCAAGCTGACTGTCCTTCACTAGGTGAATGGACAGAGGAAATGAGGTGCAGGAAGGTGTGGATGATTCTGCAGCGGCCAGAAAAGCAAAGCAGAGCTACACATAGCAACATGATGGCCATAGAATATTTTATATGAAAAAGTAAGAAACAGAGTAATATGTGTAAAGCCCTATCACTTATACAAATTAAAAAAATACCAAAGTCTTTCAACAGTTGAATGGATTAATACACTGTGGTACATTCATACAGTGGAGTACTACTCAGCAAGGAAAAGGAAATGAACTGCTGATTCAGGCCACAACACAGATGAATCTCAAAAGCATTACACTAAATGAAGGAGGCCAGACACAAAAGACTACATGCAGTAGGATGGTTCCATTTATATGAAAGTTGAGCACAGTCAAACCTGATCTACAGAGGCAGAAAGAAAGCTGGGGGCAGGGGTGGTAGAGTTGATTCCAAAGAGGTACAAGTGAACTTTTTCTGGGATGGTGACGTGTTCTATGTCTTGATTGTGGAGGTTACACGAGTATATACGTTTATTAAAATTTATCAAACTAGATAATCAAAACAAGTACCTGAATTTATGAATGTAAATTAGTCCCACCAACGGTTACTTAAAGCAATATTTTATTGTAAATAATAAAATAAAAAGTAATACTTTAGAATTTTAATGACTATGTATATATTTGTATGTCTATCTTGGTGTCTCTATCTCTCTATGTGTCTATGTATGTATGTATGTATCTATCTATTGGACATACATAAGAGTAGGTGCCTGTAGCAGGGAGGGAAAAGAAATTGTGAATGGGGAATTGGGGTAGATTGGATCATTATTCTTGATCCTCACTGCCTTCTGTTATAGAATAATTCTCCACCTTGCTATCTTCAATATGGTAGAGTGAATTCTCTGCCCCTTGACTTTGAATTTGGTCATGTGACTTCACCAACGAAATGTTAAAAGATGTGGCACAAACAATGGCTTTGAATGCACATTTGGGTTTGCCCTCTTCTCTTGCACGTCTATGATCTGCCATGATAAACTCACGCTCTAGGCACCTGCTGTCAACTCAGTCTGGGACCCATGGAGCAGACCTGTGCCCATCAGGAAGCCTGGAGCCAACCTGACCCAGCTGGGCTCAGCCTGGATCAGCTAAACCGCTGGATCAGTCAACCTGCAGACCCCCATGTATGAAAAAAAAATTGTAAATTTGTTGTTGGAAGCCTCTGGGATTATGAGGTTGTTTGTTATGCAGCAGTATTGCTGTAGCAGGTGACTAATACAAGAATAAAAGAGAAAATAATAATAAAATAAAAAGCAAAGGAGAGCCTTGCATGAATAAATGGTGGTAACACACCCTATGAATTGAGAACGGTCAGCTTAATTGCAACACCTGAGGTTAAGAAGAATCCAACCCACACACTCACAAACTCCCTGTATATATCTGCAGGGCACCTTCACTTCCTGGCAAAGCAACCAGGCCCAGAATCTGTCTTTCCGCATCCTAAACTGGGGAAGTCCTACCTCCCTTCCTACATGCTGGATTGCCTAGTCTTAGAGTCTCCAGTGGTAGGGGAGGAATTTATTTACTTACATCTGTCTGATCTGCCCCAGAAGGCTCTGCACAGCTCCTCAAAACCACTCACCTTCACACCCTGAGGGCCTTTGCCCAGGCTGTTCCTCTTGCCTGGTATGCAGTTTCCGTGGCTGTATCCTATTCACCCTTAAGAATCAGATCAAATAGACACCTAGGAAATGTTTGTTATAGTAGATTTCCCCACGTGCTGTACACCGTGTAAAGTACTTCACAGATATCATCTCACTTTATCTTCCTAAGGACCTCATGAGATAGGTACTGTTGCTGTCCCCATTTTACAGATGGGAATCTGAGACCAGAGAGGTTAAGTAATTTGCCCTTGGTCATACAGCCAGCAGGCCATGGAAATCTATGAATCTGACCCCAAAGTCTAGGTTCAAAATTAAAGAACTTTGCTTCGAAATGTCTTTTAGGATTTTCCTCTTCCATTGGGTGTTTCTGTCCTAGCAAGATGGTGGCAGGAGTCAGGGAGACTGTTCCGTGACGAAAGCCTTAATGTGCTTGAACCTGAGAACATCGCCTTGGGGAAGGGCTTTGTACCTTAAGAAATTATAAATATTTCATTTTCCCCTCTTCCCTCCCGCCTTGTCAGTCCCGAGATGGAGTTATCGACAGGAGCCTGGGTGATAGACAGATTGGCGGGGTTCTGTATTGATGAGTTAATAGATTGTTGGCTATTTTTTTCATTCTCTGAAAAAAAAGAAGTCTTGACAGCTGTCTCCCCTGTTGCGGTGGTGGTGGGTGGGAGCAGCTGCAGAAGGTGGTGGAAAGCAAGGCCTGGATCAGGGTGGTGTCCATCAGACAATCAGGTCACCTCGACCTTCAACTTTTATCCCAAATCCCACCAGCTTCCACCCTCTCCACTGCTGCCCCTGGTCCCAGCCTCCATCATCTCTTGGCCGGTCATCGCAGCATTCTTCTCACTGCCTCTTAGTCCATTCTACACCCAGCAGCCGGAGCTGTTTCAAAACATAAGTCAGATCCCGTCACTCCTCTGTCCCAAGCCCTCAGATCACCACCATCAAAGCTGAAGCCCAGAGTCCTTCCTGTGGCCTCCAGTGTTCTTGTCCCCACCCCTTACCCCTGTTCTCTTCCTCACTCTGCTCTAGCCACAGCCTCCTTGCTGTTCCTCAAACTCCCCAAGGATGGTCCTGTCCTGGGGTGTTCACACCTGCTGTTCCCTTTTGCCTGGTTTGCTCTTCGGGCAGCTGCCCACCTGACTCTCACCCTCACCTCCTTCAGATCTCTGCTCAAATCACCCCCTGCACAGCCTTCCCTGACTGCTTTGCATAAATACCCCTGTTTCTCATCCAGTTTTATGTTTCTTCATGGCACTTATAACCTCCTGACATTATTCCTAAGTTATTTATTTGTTCATTGTTCCTCTCCCTAGAATGAAAGCTCCATGAGGGCAGGGACTTTGAATGACGTACTCATGGCTGTATTTTTATTACCCGGAACAACGATGGCAGATTACAGGCTGTGGACAAAGGCAGCTTGCAGCCTGTTTTTGTAGATAAAGTTTTATTGGAACACAGTCACGCCCATTCATCTCTATACTGTCTGTGGCTGCTTTTGCTCTACAGCTGCAGAGCTGAGTAGTTGTAACAGAGACGGTGGGGTGTGTGAAGCCAAAATTAATTACTATCTGGTCCTTTACAGAAAAAGTTTGCTGATCCCTGACTTAGAACACAAACTGACACACAGTAGGTGTTGAAGATTTATTTGCAGAACTAAGGAATATGAGACAATCTTTTTAAGGTTAAGTAACTGAGCGTTATAGCCATGTGCAATCCTTGCCTTGGGGAAATGAATCCCTCATATTATCTTCCTAAAGGACTTCCATGTCCTCCAGAACTTTCTTGGTTGCAAGTAACAGGAAATCCAATCTGATTAACTTGATCCAAAAAAGGACATTTGTTAGCTCATGCACTGAGAAGTCGAAGGTAGACTCCTTCAGGCACAGTTGGATCCAGGGGCTCATCCTCCTAGGTTCAAGGTCACAGAGAGGGAGAGTCTCTACTTTTTCTGGGAGTGTGATCTTGGATAAGTTGATTACCTTTCAGAACCTCAGTTTTTTCATCTGTGAAATGGGGGAATATAGTGTGTCTCCCTCATAAGGTAGCTGCAATGGTGAAGTGAGTCAAACCAATTATGGCAGGCTAAAGGAAAAAGATGTCCACGCTCTAATCCCTGCAAACCGTTAACTGATACGGCCAAAGGGACTTTGCAGATGTGATTTAGTTAACAGTTTTGAGATGGAGAGATTATCCTGGGTTATATGTGTGGGCCCAATGGAATCACCAAGGTCCTTATAAGACGGAGGCAGAAGGATCAGAGTCAGAGAAGGAGACGTGAGGATGGAAGTAGAGATCAGAGAGAGAGAGAGAGGAGAGAAGATGCTACACTGCTGACTTTCAAAAAGGAGGAGGGGCTACAAGCGAAGGAAAGCAGGTGGCATCTAGAAGCTGAAAGAAGTGAGGAGCGGATTCTCCCCTAGAGCTTCCAGAATGAAACCCCTTCCCTGTCAACACCTTGATTTTATTCACGAGACCCGTGTCACTCCTCTGACCTACAGAATTATAAGATAATAACTTTTGTGTTGCTTTAAGCCATGGGGTTGCGGTCCTTTATAGCAGCTCTAGGGAACTCATGCTCCAGGTAAAGCCCCTATCACAGTGCCTGGCACAGAGTAAGCCCTTGGGTAGATGGAAGTTGCTATTGTTATTGGTCAAATTTTAGCATTCTCCCCACTTTTACCATTAAGGTTCCTGTTGGATCAGCCCAGCTGTTTCAGACAAAGCCCCCAGGGTAATTCCCAGTCCCTGAAACCCATCCTGGCAGATGCCAGGATTGGAGTGAGAGAGCCCCAAAGCCTCATCTAGGAGCCACAGCTGACCCGGATCTGCACGAGGTCTAAACGCTGCCTCCTGACTCCCCAGCCGGCGAGCTTTCCTTCCACCAAGCATCCCTGTCACTGCTCCCCCCTCCCTCCCACGCTGTCTCTTTTAATCCCCTCCCCACTAAGCTATTTTTAAACCACTCCCCTTCCCACTCCCTATTGATCGTCAGCCTGTTACTCCCTGAAAGCACTTTGTGGCAGGGGCCCAATAAATGAGTCAGATCTTTTGTCACCATCTGTCCCTTTGCTCATTGAGGTCAGCAGCAGGTGCCCAGGCTGGAGAAGGTATAATCTCGGGGTCCTCCAAGCAAAAGCTTTCAGGGGTTCCACTTCCTGATGGTGGAATGCATTCCCCCTTCAGTGTGCAGGAACCATCCTTCTGGCATTACAGCTGAAGGCTGGCGCCAGAAATGGCCCGTGAAGTCCTGTGTCCTCGTGCTCATGGGCTGGGGGCAGCGGGCAGCTTCTGCTCAGAGGGCAGGTGTTTGAGGCTCCGCAGAGGAGGAGGCTGCTGGCAGGGATGCCTGAAGGAGATGCAGTATATGTATTTATTTATTTAGAATTATAAATTTATTTATTTCCCATTTACTCGTATGACATTTACTTTGTACCAGGCACCATATTTTAAGTGCTCTCTACGTATTAACTTATTTAATCTTCACTGCAACATTGTGGGGTCAGTGCAGTTACAGTATCCTCTCCATTTTCACGTGGGGAAATGGAGGCACAGAAAGGTTAAGTAACTTTCCCAAGGTCACACAGCCAGTCAGGGGTGGAGCTGGAATTTGAACTCAGGCAGGATGTGTGTTTCATCACTACAATCTGTGCATCTCCATCAGTGGTAACAAAAGTTTTTCTTTTTTTCTTGAGGTGTGACTCTCATTTCTAGTTCTCCTCCTGGCGTCCTCCTCTTCCCTACTTATGATGACCCTGCCTCACCTGTCATGGATGGGTTTCCATAAACCTCCAGTCTAGGGCCAGCTGCCGGGAACTTGCCTGGTGCTCCCCAACCTTCCCTATCATGGTCATTGTCATTTTACAACTTGCCACTGATGGGCTGATCTTCCCAACGACCCCGGGAAGCAGGTGCTGTGATCATTACCCCCATGTCTCAAATGAGGAAACCAAGGTTCAGAGTGGTGACGCTATTGCTTGTGCAAGGTCTTCCAGTTAGGAAGTGGCTGAGCCAGGACTTGAATGCTGGCATTCTGGCTCTGAAGCCGGGATCTGGGCTATGGTGTCCCTCATACTCCAGGATGGCCACTGTGTTAGCTGCCTAGGGCTGCTGTAACAAAGTACCACAAACTGGGTGGCTTAGAAAAACAAAAATGTATTGTCTCACAGTTCTGGAGGCTGGCAGTCCAAAATCCAGGTGTTGGCAGGCTTCTGTTCCCTCTGGAAACCTCTAGAGGAGAATCTTCCTTCTCTATTCCAGCTTCTGGTGGCTGCCGGCAATCTCTGGCATCCCCCAGCTTGTAGAAGCATCGCTGACGTCATCTGTGTTCACATGACATTCTTCTGCGTGGGTCTGTCTCTCTGTCCAAATTTCCAGTCATCCTGGATCAGGGGCCACCCTAATGACCTCATCTTAACTTGAATACCTCTGTAAAGATCCTATTTCCTATAAGGTCACAGTCGGAGGTAAGGGTTAGGGCTTCCATATATCTTTTTTGGGGGGACATACTTCAATCTGTATCGGCGACATTGTCATGAGATGCTTGGGGGAGGGAGGAGGTTTGCTGAGCACCCTGTATCCCAGGATCTCTCCTTCCTAGGAAAGTGATCAATGGAGTCCTCACAACGGGGTTTTTGTATTCTTTTGTCTGACAGCTTATCTTTCACTGTGCTGTGTGCCCTGTGTTTTACATAGAGACTGTAAGCTCTGTGAGGGCAGGGCTTGTGCCCTCTTAATGCCTAGCACAGTGCCTGGCATTTAGCAGGCCCTCATAAACACTTGAATGAAGGAAGGAATAAGTGAATGAAGGGCCACCTCCCAACCCCAGCGAGCACAGAGTTCCAGTACTTCAGCTCTCCCAGGGCCAAAAGGTAAATTGACTTGTCAGGAGTCCTGAACCCGCAGCTGAGCTATTCACTTTTCAGCATCGTAGGGACCCCTACCCAGCTGTTAGTCCAGCAATGCTGAAACTATTAAACGTCATTACGGATTGGATTTTAATCTCCTGTAAATAGTCCTGCCATTCTAGTGTCATGGGAAGCAGTTAGGACTCCCTCTCTTCCTTCTTTCTTTCCTTCTTCCAGATACAGAGACTTTCTGATCTCCCCAACTGAGTTAGGGGTGGAGACTGATGCCCAAGGGAATTTACTAGTTCTGGCTAGGCATGTCCTCACCTACCCACCCACCCACCCATTTAGTCACTGGGAAGGAGCCCAGGGCAGGGGCTAGAGGGTCTTGTGAGGGTGAGGGTCTAATGGAAGGAGCTGGAGACACCCTTTGCGATGAAGATGAAGCTTCTAAATCAGGGGCTCTTAGGGATCCATGCCAGGGCTTTGGATGGGCACAATGTCCCCTGTAACACTCTGGGTGGGTGTGCAGCGTGTAGATCTCTCCAGCACTGCTGTGATGGCCTCAGACCAAGCCCCCATCACCTTGTCCCTTCCAACGGACCTCACCTTCCTCTCCTCCCCTCCAATCTCCTCTCCGCACAGCCACCAGGCACAGTTCCCACCCACAGAAGCCAAATGTTGGCAGAAGGGGAAACGGAGGCAGAGAGTAATTCCATGTGTTAGAACAGAGTCCGGAATGCTTGGAGGAGTCAGGATAAATGGTACCATTTCCCTCTTCTAGTTCTCTTTTATCCAAGCTCCTCTCTGCAAAGGCCCCACCCCAGAAAGGGATTCCTTCCCCTGCTACCCCTGCTGATCAAGGAGGGGCAGGGGATTCTGCGGGGCTGGGGCTGAGAAACAGCAGATCGGGACCTTGAATGGTAGGGACTCTAATGTAGGGGAGTAGGCAAGCCCCTTGGCCATGAATTCAGGAGGTTCAATCTCAACCTTCCCTCTGATGAGCTGGTGACCTTGGTCTTTCCTCTCGCTGACACTGTTTCCCTGTCTGCCAATAGGGAGGCTGATCACACGTCCTGGAAGGTGGAGGTGGGGGAGTTACTGTTCAGCGCCCCCCTCCTTTCTCCCCACAGATATCCCTGCAAGAAAAAAGCAGACCCCTTTTATTTTTAATTGCGATTTTATTTTATTTTTTTGGCTTGCAGGATCTTAGTTCCCAGACCAGGGGTCGAACTCGCGTCCCCTGCAGTGGAAGCTCAGAGTCCTAACTACTGGACCGCCAGAGAAGCCCCCAAAAGTGGACCTTTAGAACCTGAATCTTGGAACACGTGTGTTGAGGGCTTTTGCTCATTCACTTACGTTATGTTTGTGGGATTCACCCATGTTGTCCTGCATAGCTGTGGGTTGTTTTTTTCCCCTCATTGTTGTGTAATATTCCATTGTATGAATGAGCCATATTTGATTTATCTATTCTACTGTTGATGGGTATTTGGGTAGTTTCTAGTGTTGGGCTATTCGTCTATCCTGGACCACCTTGTCTTCCTACCCACATGTCATCTCACCCCATCCCCTTATCTTCCCCAGAGACAGAGCTTGGCCAATTTGCCAATCCACAGTTATCATTGGCCAGAGCTGAGGAATGGTGCCCCCTTCAGGCGGGGCTGTGCTCTGCACTGGCTGTGGTCTCCTCCGCTGCCTGCTGATTCACACTCTCCAACCAGTCTCACTAATCTACTGGTATCTGAGATGGCAAGGGATCTCTGATCCCGGGTGGGGGCAGCCAGTTGGAGGGAGCCATCCCCCAAGTCCCAGGTCCCTGGGTGTCCCCTAGGGTGCCCAGCTCAGAGCCCAGCCCGAGGAAGGCAGGTGCCCGTGGGGTCCATGGAGTTGGCTCACACGGACCTTCCACAAGGCTTATCACTTCCAACGTGGGTGCCCAGGGAGGAGGAAGAGAGGGGAGTGGGTGGGTTGAAACAACAGAAAAGTGTGTGTGTTGGTGGAGGGGAGAAAGCAGAGCTCTGTAATTATAGAGGAAGAGGCAGTGCTAAAATGATAATGGGCGCGTTTTGACCCAGGCTAACCAGTCCCGGAGCTGTGAAGTAACTCTGAGACGCGTGATGGAGGGCAAGGGGCTGCTGCCCAGGCTGCAGCTGAAACAGCGCTTTCACAAACAAGACGTAAATTGGATGCAAACATCTAATTAACCTTCTCCCTCGGTTCCCTCTCTGCGGAGGGGGAGGCAGCCCTCCCAGGGCTCCCTGCCTTCCCTCAGGGGCTGGATTTGGGGGAAGAGGAGGGGAGGTGAGAGAGGGAGAGAGGAGGCCAAGCTTTTTTTTTTTTTTTAACCAGCTCCCCTCCTGGCTGAGCTAAGCCTCCAGCAGGGTTGGTTTTCTCAGTGGCCTCAGGCTTGATCTGAGATCTGCATTCCTGTTTAATCGGCCCCAATCAGCAGGGCCAGGTATGTGGCCCTGTAATCAGGGAAAACGGAGAATTTGGTTTTTCTTTTCTGTCTTTGGTGGGGATGCGGTGCTGCAGAGCCTGCTTCCTGTGGGAATTCTCTAGGCTTTGAGTCCTCAGAACGCTGAGTATGGGCGTCATCTGATGTAGTAGCTGTAAGAGCGTGCATCTGGAGCTTCCCCAAACTCCACCCCGATAGCTGTGTGACCCTGGGCACCGTGACTCATCTGTCTGCACTTCATTCATTCACTCAACAAATATTTACTGAGCTCCCACTGTGAGCCAGGCTTTGCTCTAGGTGCTGGGAATACAGTGGTGAACAAAACAGATAAAAGACAAAAACCAAACCAAACCAAAAAACTTGTCTTCCTGGGGCTTTGAAGCGTGTGTGGGTGGTAGGCTGGAAGACAGGCAATGAAGGGTGAACCGGCATGTGTCTGAGAGCATGAACTGCCTGGGTTCCAGCCTTAGTTCTTCCACTTACTAGCTGTGTGACCCTGCCTACGTCGTTCAATCTCTCTGTGATCAGTTTCATTTCTTTTTCTTTAATTTGAAAATATTGACATATAGGAATCTTGAAAAAATAGTGCAAAACTCCTGTGTAACCTTAAGTGTTAACATTTTCCGGCTCGCTCTCTCTGTCTCTGTCTCTATTTTTTTCTAAAACTTTTTGAGAGTGAGTTACAGACATGCAATTCACATACATACCTCTTTACCCCTAAGTGCTTCGATGTCGGTTTCCTAAAAACAAAGATATTCTCTTATATAACCACAGTACAACAGTCAAGATCAGGAAATAAACATTGATATAATATTATTATCTAATCGAGATCTTATTTAGAGCTCCCCACTTATCCTGATAACATCCTTCACAGCAAAAGAAATTCTGGGAGCACGCATTGCATTCAGTGTCATATCTTTTCAGCTTCATTTAATCTGGAATCAGTTCTTCAGTCTTTGGGTTTCAAGACATTGACGCTATTGAGACATCAGATGTTAAGGTCCAGATGTAAGATCTGTAAGATGTCCCTCAACTTGAGTGTATCTGATGTTGCCTTATGGCCGATATTCTATAAGGTGATGCTGTGTTCTTCTAAGTACGTTGTATCAGGAGGCGCAAGATGCTGATTTGTTCCATTACTGGGGACGTTAACTTTGGTCACCTGCTTTGGGTGGTGCCTGCCGAGTTTTCCCACTGGAGACTTGCTATATTCCCTCTGTAATAAGAAAGAACATTGTGGGGAGATGCTTTAAGACGATGTAAATAGCTAGTTACTCTTCAGACTTTGGGTGATTGGTTTTAGCATTGTTTGGTGATTCTTGCCTGAATCAATGATGATGATGATATTTCCCAACTGTAAAGAAGAGAATTCCTTAATCATTTATTTACTTACTATGCTCAGCATGGGCTCATGGACTCTTATTTTATTAAATGAGCAATAATCCTTTACTATTACTGTTTATTCGGATGCTCAAACATCCTAGATTTGGCCAATGGGAGCCCTTCAAGCTGGCTCCTGTGCTCTTTGATGGGTCCCCCTCATTCTTTGAACACTTCCTTACTGTCTTGCACAGGAAGGTATTTCAGACTCACTTTGTGCTTTCCCTGCCCCAGATCTGGAATTAGTCATCTGTCCAAGGGGCCCTGGTTCCTTTTAGTGGGGAATGGTATGTAGACGCCATCGTCTGGACTCCAGGTGTGCTCACTGCTACTGGGGTGCCACTGCATGTAGGCCCTTTCAGCACACCTAGCTGGGTGCCACAGTCTCTCCATCTGTTAAATAGGGAACAATCATCCTTACCTCCTAGCTCGTATGAGAATTAAATGAGCCAGTGCCTGAAATGTGCTTAGAACCACGCCTGGCCCATGGATAAGTATTAAATAAATAAGAAATACACATATTGTTTTAGATAGTGATAAATACTCCTGAGAAAATGCAACTGTGCAAGTGTTCCAATATTATTGATATATAGGATAACCAAGGAATGCCTCACTCAGAAGATGACATTTGAGTGCAGACCTGAGGAGGTGAAGGGAAGCAGGCAGGAGAAACAGCCAATGCAAAGGCCCTGAGACAGGGACATACCTGGCCTGAAAGTAGATGCCAGCTCCCCAGACTCCAGGAAAGCCAAATTTCTAAGCAGAGGCACCGTTTTTTGAGAAGGGAGGGTAGTCTGTGGGGGGATTTGAAACCTAGAACCTGGCATGGGAACCTCCAGGGACATAGTTATCATGGATCAAAGGCGCGCTCTGTGCCTCAGACTGGGCTAAGCGTTTCCCATGGATTTTCTCACTTAGTTCCATAACACCCTTAGGAGCTAAGCAATATTATTACCCCATTTTACAGTCGAGAAGTTTGAGGCTTAGGCTGGATGATTAACTTGGCCAGGATGCAGCTAGTAAGCAGGGACAGGGCAGAATTGGAAGCCAGTTTATCTGACTCCAGACTTTGCCAGAAATGGCAAAGAAGTGTGAGCTGCTTTCCCATCTCTGCTCTGGTACTAAGACTACTGGCGACGTGGGCCTCAGTCTCCCCGTTTCCCCAAACGGCAGTACCTCATGCCCTGGGTAGTGCTGGCTGGACTCAAATGAAACTAGAAGGCGAGGTGTGCAGGGCGGGGGCAGCTCCTTCCCGGACTCAGCGATGGGCTTCTCCGCATCGCTTCCCTGCGGCTGCCCCTCCCCCCACGGCCCTTCCGACGGCGCCCCCCTTCCTCTTTTTCACCCCATCTTCCCCAGGGGCAGCCAGCTAGCAAAAAGAGTCCCTCGGCAGCAATGATGAAGATGGATGTGTGATTGATTCAGCCCCCCTTCCCTCTGCCCTTCTGGTAGAAAATTAAAAGACCATTTGTTAAGGGGCGAAAGTCCTCAGGTGCATCCTGAGGCCGGACAATTTGTCTCTGTGAAAAGGATGCTATTATGAGAGAGGCTGGATGCAGGCGGAGGGCGGGCCGGAGGGGCGGCTGGGAAGGGGGGAGGCCCTGAGGAGTGAAGGGGCTCGGGCAGGGGTGGGAGGAGGTCCAGACGATGCGGGGGGGGGGGGAAATAATAAATACATCGGAGCGTGCCAGCCGCGGGGCTCCTGGCTAGAGAAGCGTGGGGGGAGGGGGCCTGCTCGGGGCTGGGCGGACTCATGTGCTCGGGCCTCCGAAGCCAATTCCTTTTTCATGACCCTTGTCCGGTACCAGAAGGGTGTCACCCGGGAGCTCTGCCTCCCTCCATTAAGGAAGGTTTGTAAATGACCCTCTTTAAGGAGCGAGTTTCTCTTTATAGACCCCGGTGCGGAGAGGGGAAGGAGGAGGAGGGCCCTGAGTGACCCCCCCCCTCCCGCCCTCTTGGGGGTCATTAAGTGATTAGAAGGAAGGGGCCAGTTCTCCAGCCGCCATTCAGGTGAGGGGATGCATTTATCACGAGCGCTGTTATTTATTGTTTTTTTAAAAGGTTGCATTAGGCTCCCCCTGCTGTCTCCTGGCTCCCTTTGTGTGGTCACCTTCCTTCTGGGGCTGCCTCCCTGAGGATCCCCAAGGCAAGGTTCCCTACCACCCACCCTGAGCCCGCACCCCATCCTCTCTCAGTGTCGCTGTCCACCCCACAACATGCCTGCCCTACGCCTCTCTCGATGGCCCCCTGCCCTCCTGGAGGCCACTCGCTGCCCTCCGTCAGCCCCATGTGCAGGATAAGAGGCAACATCACGATGAGGACCTTGCCGCACCAGCCTGGCCCCGGCCCCCTCTCTCGACACAGGATATCTGTCAACTTCTTCATCCTCTCCACCAGCACTGGAATTTTTTTTTTTTTGCGGTACGCGGGCCTCTCACTGTTGTGGCCTCTCCCGTTGCGGAGCACAGGCTCCGGACGCGCAGGCTCAGCAGCCATGGCTCACGGGCCCAGCCACTCCACGGCATCGGCATCGGCAGACGGACTCCCAACCACTGCGCCACCAGGGAAGCCCAAGCATTGGAATTTTTTGAGGGCAGCAGCTACAGCGTGGTCATGGCTCTATCTCAGATGCCCAGCACAGTGCCTGGCACAGAGTAGGCTCCCAGGGAAAGTGTGCTTGCAAGTGCCCCACAGGAGATCTCACTTGCCTCCTCTGGGAATCGGAAAACATTTGTCCCATTGGACAGATGGGAAGACTGAGGCTCAGGGTTGCTACAGAGTTGTGTAGACTATGGGGGCAGAGGTGGGACTTGAAGCTGGCTCTTGGCACTCATGAGAGGGAAAAAGACATTTGAAGGAAAGGAGGTCTGTCCAGCCTTCTGATTCTAGAAAACTCTTTGCTTTTGGAAGAAGAAATCTGCAGCCAGCCAGGGCCAGAGGAACTAACTTCTCCATTTTCTCATCCGTGATCATTGAAACAAACTAACTTGAAAGTTTCTCTCCTCTGGTTAAAACCCAACTCCCCGCATGGCCCACAGGACTGGCTGTCTGACGGCTGTGGCCCTACAGATCTTACTTCCTGTCACTCTCCCTTCTTTCTGTTCCTCCAAGTGGCAAGCTCTTTCAGTTCCTGGGCCTTTGCTCAGGCTGACCTCCTTGCCTGGAAAGCTCTTCTCACTCTCTTTGTCCAACCTGTGCTTCCCAACTTTGCATATTAGAATCCCCTGGTCAAGTTTCTAAAGCTCACCAGCGCTTGAACCCCACACCAGACCAACTGAATCAGATTCTCTGGGGTGGCACCTGGGTGTGGGTCATTTTAAAATCGCTGTAGGTGATTCTGAAGCTGTGGGAGGGTTGAGAAGCTCTGAGCCAGCCAGTTCCCACTCCCGTGTCCGATCTGCGCCCCAAAAGCCAGCCCAGGTCACCTTGCATTGTCTCCCGGCCTGTTCAGACTCCTCTCTTCATTTCTTTGTAACCACACTCTTATTTGCATGAGTATTTGATTTACACGTGCGTGCCTGCGGCATTCGCCTATGAAAGGGCAGGGACTCGTCTGTTCGGTTAGAAGCTGTATCCTCGGTGCCCGGCACACCACGTAGTAGGTGCTCATCAAGGTTTTGGTGAATGAAGGAGTAAACCCTGAAAGAATGCACGACCTTGAAACAAGACCTTGGAACAGAATCAAAAAGGGGCTTTTATGTGCTTCACTGATGCGCCCTTTCGCTGCTCAGGGGCTGAGGCATGGGTGGGGTGATGAGATGCCCAAATACTACCTTGCTTCGAAGCCTTTTCCAAGTGTCCCTCCTGACCTCCCCCACCTCCCCTCCTTGTACCCCTCTGCTCCGTGCAGCTCCCTTGCCTTCCCATCCCTCTGGCCTGTTCCTGTCATCATTCGCACCCCCAGGCCTCTGCCCCCGCCACTCCCATCTCTGGGGTGCCCTCTCCAGTTCTCTCTGCCAGGGGGTGGGGCTGGGGGCCAACCCCCAGGGCCAAGAAAAGAACCTTCTATACAGTAGGCATTCCATGCCTTTCTGCTGCATAAACAAATAGGAGTTGAATTCGAATCTTGAAGGAAAGAACAGGTGAGGTGTGTAGAGTGTGAAAAAGCATTTTCAATCTTGTCATGTAATTTTATAACGTTATTGTATATTTGGAAAGCAAAGGAGGAAAACGTAAGCAGCATAGTGGAAAAGTGAAAATCACTGGCACTGGAGTCAGGCTGCATGAGTTCAAATCCCAGTTCTTCTTCCATCTATGTGCTGTGTTACTACAGGCAAGGAATTTCTCTGTGCCCCAGGCTTCTCATCATAAAACTGTGGTCTCTGCCTTACGGGGTTATTATGATTATACAATAGTACAGATATTATATATAATATTAAGTAATGGTACTTGTATACTATATACAATACATTGCAATTATTATATGATCATTGTTAAATGAATGGTTATAAAGCCCTTGGAATGGTGCCTGGCACGTATGAGTACTCAGTAACTATTATCTGCATTTTAAAAATTATTTGTAACGTAAACTAATGCTCAGTGGCATCTTCGGAGCTTCCAGGGAGGACTCCTGCCTTTTATGACTCAGAGATCCTCACACCTGGGTGGGGCATCCTGGTGTGGGGGGAGATGGGGACTCGATCCTGATTCCTCCTTTAGTTTTATCAAAAGGGGTATGGCTGAAAGAAGGGCTTCATCACAGCCCCTCATTGAGAATCTGGACTCCATCACACCCCTGGCTGCTCCCCCGACCTCCTGGCCAGCTTGGGTGGGGGTGTGGGGAGGAGGGTGAACAAGGGGCTGATGAAGGGTCCACCTGTCCTCAGAGAAAATAAGATTCAGGACCAAGGAGAGAGCTTTGCACAAAGCTAAATGTATTCAGTACAAAGCATCATCTCTTATTCTGTCCTTCCTACTTTTTTTGGTGCCAGAAAGTCCTTTCTATTATAGTTATGATGATCAGAGCCAGTAGGGTTTTATTTTGGGGGGGGGAACATTTTCAGTCTTGGTGAGATGAAGGGTTGACAATTTTATAATGGTCCCCCATTTTTTTGGGGGGTGGGGAAGAATTTACTAACCTGTAAAATCCATGTGAATCAATGATAACATGACTCATTTATTCAACTTAGTCCATCACAACATCACAGTGATCTTATAAACACAGAAATCACATCATGTCGTTAACCTGCCTAAAGCTTTCCTATCTCCTTTAAACTAAAACCCAATTTGTGACCCTGATTTTGACCCTACATAACCTTGGCCTTTGTCTACCTCTTGTCTTTCCCTGGCTCTGACTGCTCCACCCTCTGTTCATCAAAGGCACCAAGTACATCCTACCTCAGGGCCTTTGCACTTGCTGTTTGTCCTTCCGCCTGGGATGCTTCATGATTCCTCCTTTCACTTTATTCAGGTTTCAGCTTCAACATGTCCTCACGGAGGATTCTGCTAACCCCTCTGTAGAAAGTAGTCCATTCTCCTGATATGAGCTCCTGCCCACATCACCCTGTTTGTTTCCTTCCAACAGTTAGAATTATCTGAATTCACCGAATTTATTTGTTTACTTGCTTACTGTCTGTATCCCACGAAAATGTCAGCTGCCTGTCTTGTTCACCATGTTTTGTTGGGTTTCTGAGCACCCAGAGCTGATAGCACGGGGTTGGGGATGCAATAGGTGCTCAAGACATTGTTTACTGATTGATTCCTGCCGGGAGACGTGATTGGAAAGTCCCAGGTTGGCTTAGCCAAGGGTCCCTCTTCTGAAACTACTCCAGACGGGAGGCAGAAAGGAACAGGGTGGTGTGTTCAACCCAAATGAGCCCCTCCGCTCCATGCATTGTCAGACATAGATGGGCGCTTCCTCAGTGCCAGCCTCTGGGCGGGCACCAGGGTATCCTTGTGAACAAGACAAGTGGCCAGTTGGAGCAGGATGGAGGGCTGGGCAGGCTGGTCTTAAGCTCCTTTGCTCTCAGATCCATTCCCCGCCCCCCGCCCCCCTGCTCGATTCTGTTCCACAGGGGAGTTGATGCCTCTGGGCTCCTGGCCAGCTGGGTTTGGCCAGTGGGAGGCACCGTCAGGGGATTGGAGGGCAGGAGGAAGGGAGAAGCCAGGCTATTTCTCTGTCTCTCCCTCTTCTCTGACAGCAGTTTCATCTCCTCTGTGGCTCCAGCTCCTTCTGGAAAGCCTCCGGCTGTGGCTCTAGTTTCTTCTGAGGATCCCCACTGCCCGGGCTCTGATGCTACCACCCTCTTCTTCTGTCCTTCCTGATTAGGACGGAGGCAACTTCCTGCTCTCACTCATCTCCGGTATGTCCTCACTGTCTCCCATGGGCTCTCAACACCCTCATCACCAGAGTAACCGATTCCCTGTATCATCCCCTCTGCTGTGAACACTTCTGACGTCCTTGCTGGACCCTGACGGATACTCAAGGGGGCTATGGGAGTCCCAGGGAGGGACATCTCCCAGAGCTGGTGGGACTTGAAGCAGCTTCACAGATGAACTTATACCTAAGTTGAGGGCTGCTGAACCTTTGCTGTCAAGGTTTCCTGTTTAGATCTTTCCTGGGCTTGGTCCTGTCACAACACTTAGCGATCCCTTCTGTCAGCATTCCTCAACCTTGACACTGTGGATCCTTCTTTGTTTGGGGGGTGTCCTGTGCAGTGTGGGATGTTTAGCAGAATCTCTGGTCTCCACCCACTAGATATGCCAGCATCCCCCACCCCCTAGCTGTAACAACCTCAAATGTCTCCAGACATTGCCAAATGTCCCCTGCAGACCAGATTGCCCTGGTTGAGACTCCCTTCCTGACGTCTACGAAAAACATCTAGCCCACTGCGTCTCCATCCTGGCTATGCCCAAGAGTCACCCAAAAAAGGGCAACTTTAAATATACTGATGGCCAAGCCCCATCCCAAAGTGACTGAATCAGAATATCTGGAGAGGAACCCTGGGCCCTGGGGTGTCTTGAAATTTCCAAGGTGATTCTGATCCTTGGTCAAGGTTGAGAGCCACTGGGCTCGCCCAGCGAGATGTCACTTCTCCCTCGATTATTTCCTGATTCACAGAGAAGGAAACCGAGGCTCAGACAGTCCAAGTGTTGCCATGCAAGTCTCCCACCAGGTGACGGGAGCAGCACAGACCAGGCATTGCCGAAAGGCTCTTGTTAAACCAAATATCAGATCTGAAGAAAAAACCCACGCCCTCTAAACAGACGCATAAACTCACACCAAACAAAACAGCAACCTCTGCTTGGCACGTGGTGCCGGCCCTTTCTTAATACAGATGACGAAGACCCCCAGGGGTGTTTTCTTCCCCTCGGCAAGGTCTCCATTTCCCAAACCCATTTCATGCTCCGGAATAGCATCTGTGTCCTGCTTTCTCTCCTGGGACAATCGCAGAGTGCCAATGGATGGGAGGTGTTGCCAGCCCACACATCTGTGATGGTGACGATGTGGGGATGGCCGCAGATCCCACCTCCTCCGGTCCCGTCATCAGCCGGCCAGACACCTCTGGGCGGGGAGTCACGCTCAGCCCTTCCTCCCAGCGGGCTGAAGGCAGGGCTTCTTAGTGGAGCTGGATGTTTCCCAGCTGAGGTCAAATGTTATTGTTTCTTTATGTTCAACATTTTCATTTTCTCAGGGCACAGAAGTTCTGTCCCGTGAACCTAAATCCGTTAATAGGGTTATTTTTGCTTCTTTCCATGGTTTCTCATCGCTCACTTCTTCTGAAAGTCTTCCTGAGCCCTGTTAGGTCTTGCCAGCAAACTCTGGCCCCTGGGCCAGCCGCCTGTTTTAGTAAATAAAGTCTTATTGGCACACAGCCACGCCCACTTGTTTACATACTGCACAGGACTGCTTTTGAGCCACAACAGTAGAGTTGAGGACTGTACTTGCAACAGAGACTGTATGGCCCACAAAGCCTTAAATTATGATTTGTTCCTTTACAGGAAAGCTTTACAGACCCTGTTTTAAGATGGTGACTTGGGGTGCAGAGAAGATTGTCTCCCAGGAATCCTGACTATTGGTCCCAATTCCACCAGCTCACTGAGAGCCTGGGCAAGTCATGCTAACTCCCCGAGCCTCCGTTTGCCTGTTTGTGAATGAAGACGATTTATTCTTCTTGGCTTCATCTCCAAATTGTATCCCAAATCAAACATTTCTCTCCATCCCTGCTGCCACTGCCCTGGTCTGGGCGACGGTCTTCCCTTACTTGTATTGGCCTCCCGGCTCCCACCCCTGGTCCCACACACACTGCCAGAAGGATCTTTGTAAATTATCAGTCAGATCACATCACTCCCAGCTCAGACCCTCCACATCCTACCTTCCTCCCATGGCTCCCAAGGCCTCGCTAGTTGACACCCCGCTGCCTCCCTACCCTTGTCTCCTACCACGCCCCCGGCTCACTATGTGCCAGCCATCCTGGTCCCTGAGCTGTCACTCAAACTCACGAGCTCACTCTTACCCCAGGGCCTTCGCACTTGCTGTTCTCTCTACCTGGATGGCTCTTCCTCCATCCACATGACTTGTACCCTCCTTTCATGCAGATCTCTGCTCACATGTTGCCTGCCTCCTTACAAAGACCTTTCCCAATCACCTTCTAAAGTACTTACATTATTTAGTTATTTGTTTATGGCCTGTCTCCCCCAACTAGATTGTAAACTCCATGAGGGCAGGGACTACGTCTGTCTAGGAAAGTCGTCATCAAATCCTCAGGTTGGAGAATGGTGCCTGAGTCTGTACATGCTCAAGAAATACTTGTGGGGGGCTTTCCTGGTGGTGCAGTTGTTGAGAATCCACCTGCCAATGCAGGGGACACGAGTTCGAGCCCTGGTCCGGGAAGATCCCACATTCTGCGGAGCAACTAAACCCCGTGCGCTACAACTACTGAACCTGTGCTCTAGAGCCTGCGAGCCACAACTACTGAGCCCTCGTGCCACAACGACTGAGCCTGTGCCTAGAGCCCATGCTCCGCAACAAGAGAGGCCACCGCAGCAAGAAGCCTGCCCACCGCAACAGAGTAGCCCCCGCTCGTGGCAACTAGAGAAAGCCTGTGCGCAGCAGCAAAGACCCAACACAGCCAAAAATAAATAAATTAATTAAAAAAAGAAATACTTGTGGAAATGAGTGAATGAATAAATGAATACTTATCTTGCACATGTTGTTTAGATAAAACATGTAAAATATTTAGCACCCTCCCTGGCACATAGCAGGTATTCACTGGACGGTAACTCTTATTATTAGTAATAGTTGTCAGGGAGTCAGAAATTTTGTCCAGCCCGCTGCTGCAGCTCCTTGGTGGCCCCCTTCCCTCCCCTCTCCTCATTTACAGACCGAGCAGGCCTGGAGGATTTTTAGGTCCTCCTTTGCTTTCCTCTCTCTCTTCGGATCTCTGCTTCCCAGAGGCACTGCATGGAGGGTCTCCCAGCCCTGCTCCACTCCTTCCCTCTCCCTCCTCTCCCCATCAGGTATTTTGCTCTTCTTGGGTCCTAACTGAGATGACACATTCCAGGGACAGGACTTGCAGCCAGCTCTGACAACCTCCCCTGCCAGGGGCAGGAGGAAGAAAACAAAACCCCAGCAATGTGCAGAGCGAACCCCTTTCTAGCCAGTAGCAAGGGAACATCCCGCCTGGCCCACTTGGTCCACCGCACGGTGGTGGGGACCCAGGCTGGCTGGAGGCACCAGTGTCCCGGCCAAGAAGCACCTGACGTCCCTTTGCTGCCGCACAGCCACTGCGCCAAGCGAAGGGGGCAGTATTCTGCTAAATGGAGACCAGGTGGTCCCTCAGGCAATTAGAGCCCCCTGAGCTGGCGGTGGGCATTGATGTGTAGGAGGGCCTGCTTCCCTTTCTCTCTTCCCCGCCTTTATTTGTTTGCGTTGGATTAGAAAGGCTTGTGTAAAACCCAGCCCTTGTTTCCACTCCCCACAGGCTGGGAAAGCCCTGGCATTTGCAGACGCCATCCCTCAGGAGCTGGAGGCAGCCCCTACACCTGAGCAGCTCATCCGTAAAATGGGGGACTAGCTTCCCTGGCGGTCCAGTGGCTAAGACTCCATGCCTCCAGTGCAGGGGGCACGGGTTCGGTCCCTGGTTGGGGAAGTTCCACATGCCATGTGGCCAAAAAAAAAAAAAAAATAGACGAGGGGGACTCATTCACGCCTTTCGCCGTAGTCATGAACACATTTTGTAAAGGTTACTTCTTATATGTGAGTATTTGAGTCACGTATGTAACAAAGATCTGGGGGAGGGTAGGACATTCTGTGGGGATGGAACAGTAGTTGCAGAGGTGAATACATACCTGAAGTAGCAACGCTCACGGGGAGTTTGAGGTTGGGGGATGTGGCCCAGACCCATGGATCTTATGGGGCACTTAGGAAGAGATGAAGGATTAAAGAGGATGGAAACTTTCCTAAGAATCAAAGGGGATTTGCTTTGATGGCGCACTCAGTAGGGTGTTGGCCTAGGAGCGGGACCTACAGAGAATTTGACACCCACTTCCTGCCTCCGCAGTCTAGTTGAGGAAGGCCGGGCTAACAGGACACAGAAATTTTAGAGTGAACCAGGTTCCTGCATTCCAGTCCCAGCCCTGCCACTAGGCAGCTGTGCAACTTCCAGCAAGTTACTTAACCTTTCTGAGCTTTCTTTTCTCATCTATAAATTGGAGATGGTGAGGCTGTTGTGAAGATTCACTCACAGGTAGCATTCGGAGGAGCTTAGTACAATGCACGGTACGTCACGAGCACCCAGTTAACTTTGATGTTATAACATAAATAACAGTAACCATGACGCCTCCCTTCTCATTCGCCAGCCTTTGAGTATTATTTTCAGATTGCAAAGCACTTTTCAAGTACCTGCTCCCATCTAGAACACAAACGAGCTCACCTTCTATTCCCCGGAATCCTACAGCCAGAACTGGGAGGCAATTTGGTGTCACCTGATGGAGGTGACCTTGAATCAAGCCAGAGGATGGATTAGATTGGACAGGTAGGGGGCAGGGAGGGTGTTCTAGGTGAGAGGAACCATGTGAGCACGGACGCAGTGGTGGGAAAGTCACTGCATGTGACAGCAGGAGATAGGTCCATTTGGGGTGGACGGCCCTTGCTAGGGGAAACTTAAAATAAGTTCTGTGTTCTAATCCTGTGTGCCAGATTCTCCCCTCTCACGGTGTCCTTCCTAGACAACCCCTCAGCTCTCAGCATCTCCTTGAATATATTTGAACCTCCTGGCAGCTAGCTTACTGCCCAACATCCTTCTCTATCTCCCTCTTTCCTCCCTCCCTCCCTCCCTTCCTTCCTTCCTTCCTTCCGTTCATGTATCTATTCTTCTATACACCCATCATCTTTTTAAAAAATTAATCGTCCATCCAAATATCTATCCATCTGTTCATCAATCCATCCATCAACCCATCCTCTTTCCTTCCTCTCTCCTTCCCTTCCTTTTTTTCTTCTTTCCTTTTTTCCTCTTCCTTTCATAAATCCTCTACCAGTCTTTTGTAATCTCCCCTTCTTTCCTTTTCCCTATCCTTCAGCCTTTCCATTCATTTATCCATCCATCCATCCATCTATCCATCCAATCAATTCATTTCAGTCAGCCATTCATTTATTTATTGCTTCAACAAACATTCAACTATCTACATGCCAGGCTCAGAGGGAGAGCTCAAAGATGAGTTCAACAAGGCACATAGTAGGTGCTCAATAAAGATTTGTTACTGGATTTCCTATGATAGTTTCACAGCCCCTGTTGAACCTTACCCATCTCAAGTAGATCTCCTGAGGGAATCCAGTGGTAAAGGGCATGATTCCCCCACAAGGTGCTTGGATGTAGCAGTGGGGAGATGACGGAGGTAAGAAAGAGAACATAGAAATCAATGCTGGATCTCTCTCCATTTACCCTCCTGCCTCATGGCTTCCCTTCTCTCCCATAAATCCTGGAGCATCAAGTTACCAACTCTCATTTCCTCCTCGCGATCCTATTGGAGCCTTAACCAGTCAGTGGCCCCAAAGCACCTTCTTCTTTCAACACGAACTGGTTAAAGGCGATGTGCAGTGCTCTTGATTTCAGTGGCCGCTGGTTCAATGGGTAGAAAAGGACAGCAGGAAACACCACATCCGTGGCTTTTGTTTGATTTTTAAAAACCAAGATGGAAGCCTAGAGGAAGTGGGGTTCTGCCTAACTCACACCCTAGTTAGTCCTTGGTCGAATATTCAGATCCCACCAACCTGTTTGGGAAAACCATTGCTTCTCAGCTTCAGCAGCAAGCTAGTCTCAGTCATCCCAAAACCCAGAGGTACCAACTGACCAGAAGCCAGAGCTGGAATATCCCCAGAATGGCATGGTCCACAGGGTGCGATGTGACTCCTGGGGCTCCAGGAGAGGGTTTTTACTGCCATGTGTGCAGGACACTATCTGACGCTGAATCTCACGGTGAGAAAGTGATTCCCTTTTCCATCCTTTCAATTCCATCAAGGTGGAAGTCTCAGCTAGGTACTGCTTTGTCTGTAACACCGCCCAGCACTAGCTAATCTCCATTTTTTTTTTTTTTTTTGCGGTACGCCGGCCTCTCTCTGTTGTGGCCTCTCCCGTTGCGGAGCACAGGCTCCGGACGTGCAGGCTCAGCGGCCATGGCTCACGGGCCCAGCCGCTCCGCGGCATGTGGGATCTTCCCGGACCGGGGCATGAACCCGCGTCCCCTGCATCGGCAGGCGGACTCTCAACCACTGCGCCACCAGGGAAGCCCTAATCTCCATTTTTAACAAGAGGGAGTTGACCCAGACACGGATCCTTCAGCAGATAGCAGGAACTAGCTAGAATTTAATAATAATGTTTCCTTCTTGCGGTATTTATTTGTCCGGTTAACTTCTGATTATGACATTTAAGCGGTTTCCCACTTAAGGTCAGGATAAACAGTTTTCTTCTAAAATAAATTTAGGTAAAAACTGAATTAATTTAAATAAACATATGAAGTAAATGATGTTAGGAGTGCTACTCATGTCTGACAAGAGTCATGCTTGGGGCATTTGGAAAGGATTCAAGCTTGAGAGATTCTCACTATATCATAAGGTAAAGAGTGAATGTTAACACTTATATAGCACTCACTATGTGCTGGACATGTTTCTAAGGTTTTAGATGGACCTTAGGACCAAGGACTTCTCAACAACCCTATGAGGTAAGTAAAATTATTAGCCCATTTCTCAGATGAGGAAACTGAGGCTCAGAGAGGTTAAGCAGCTTGCTTCAAATCTCATAGCTAGCAAATGGCCAAGGCAGGGCTTGCACCCAGGGAGTCTGGCTCTTAAGGACTGTACCTGCCACCACTAGGCTCCAAAAGAGGAGGAGGTGACACCCAGAGATGATATATGTTCTACATATTCCCTGCCCCATGACCACACCTAGACTGCTTTTCTAATTGGTTTGATCCAGAGTCTTAGCAATTCAGGAAGTAGAATAGCCAGTGGACCTGTTATCTCCTGGTCTGAGCTGGGTCCAGTGAGAATCCCATTTCCTCCCCCAGTGGGTTTTGTGCGTCCACTGATCTGCTCTCCCGGGCCTTCCACTCTGCCTTGGTTCTTCCCTTTTGCTAACCCCTAGGCTGGGCAACCTTTCCCCGCGGCCCCCTAACCCTGTAAACCCTGCTCTCCAGCCGGCCTGCCCTCCTCCCAGGCTTCCCAGGAGCCGGGTGCCCGGGACGGTGGGCCAGGCCCGTGATGCTCTGCTGCCTGCCTGCACTTGAGCCCGGCCTCTTTGTCTCTCTACCCTTGGGACAAATGTCTCATTCCCCAGGGTGTCAAGGGGAAAATTAATCACCGGAGGGAGATCAGTCAGCCTGCTGACTTGGCAGGGGAAAGACAAAGAGAAATAGGGTGCCTCAGGGATTGGTTGGGTCCCCCATTAAGGGGTGGAAAAACGCTTGCTTTGCGATTACAAATGGGCAACATTCGTGCCGGCGACTCCCGTTCCCGTCACCTCAGGAAATCGCTGCTAACGCGGTTCTGGCTGGAGAAGGTGTCTGTCTCCTCTCCCGGTCGCTCCAGGGCCACCCTCTTCCAGGTCAACCCCAGCCCCTCCGCCTGCCCTCAGGCCCGGCGCCTGTTTTCTCTCCCCAGCTGGGCATCCCACCCTGTCACTCAGAAGTCAGGGTCTGGTCAATGGCACCTTTAAGAAAACCCACAAACCAGTGGTTCCTAGTGGGGAGAAGGCTGGGGGGAGGGACAAGATAACGGTAGAGGATGAAGAGGCACAAACTACTCTGTATAAAATAAATAGGCTACAAGGATTTATTGTACAGTACAGGGAATATAGCCAATATTTTATAATAACGATAAATGGAGCAGAACCTTTAAACATTGTGAATCACTATGTTTATGTCTGTAACTTATATAACATTGTACAGCAACTATACTTCAATAAAAAAGTAAAAATTGTAAAAATGGTTTTTTTTTTGGCTGTATCACCCGGACTGCGGGATCTTAGTTCCTCACCCAGGGATGGAACCCTTGCCCCCTGCAGTGGAAGTGCAGAGTCTCAACCACCGGACTGCCAGGGGAGTCCCAAAATTTAAAAAAACGTAAAAAGAGAAAGGATCGAAAGAATCTTTAAAAAATTGAGCTCTAATTCACATATCATAAATTGCACAAGTATTAAAAAATTGTGAACACTATGCTGTCCACCTGGAGCTTATATAATATTGTATAACTGTACAATATACCACATTAAAAACAAAACCCTAGGGACTTGCCTGGTGGCGCAGTGGTTAAGAATCTGCCTGCCAGTGCAGGGGACGTGGGTTCGACCCCTGGTCCGGGAAGATCCCACATGCCGCGGAGCAGCTAAGCCCATGCACCACAACTACTGAGCCTACACGCTAGAGCCCATGAGCCACAACTACTGAAGCCCGTGTGCCTGGAGTTCGTGCTCCACAACAAGAGAAGCCACCACAATGAGAAGCCCGCGCACCGCAACGAAGAGTAGCCCCTGCTCACCGCAACTAGAGAAAGCCCGTGCCCGGCAACGAATACCCAACGCAGCCCCCCCCAAAATAAATAATAATAAGAAGAAGAAATAAAACAAACAAAAAACCCCTAAACAACGCTTGAACCATCGTATGGGAGGTGCCGTAGCGTAGGGGTTATGGACACAGATTGGAACTGGGTTAAGGGGAGAGCCTGTGTGACCTCAGGCAAGTTGTTTAATCTTCCTGAGCCTCAGTGTCCTCTTTTGTGTAGTGGGGTCAATAATAGTCCCTACTGTGCCAGTCTTGGGCTTCAGATCCCATCCCTGATCTCCTTGACCACCCCCTTCCATGTTATTCCCACGGGCAGCCCAGCCCAGTCTCTTCTGTGTCAGCTGGGTTCAGCCAATGGGAGGAGAGGGGAAGGGAGAAGCCAGGTTATTTCTCCCTCTCTCTCTCCCTGCCTTGGGAGCTTCTCTGCTAGCAGCTGCCTTTCCTGTTGGGCCTCCAGCTGTGGGTCCAGCTTCTGTCAGGAGCCTCTTGGCCGCTGGGCTCTGGAAACATCACTTCATTCCCTCTGTTCCTCCAGCCTAAGTGGAGGCAAGTACTGGCTGGTAATCAATTTCTTGCCTTAACTTCCCTCTGGGTTTATACTTAAAGTGGTGTCTGTTTTCCTAGTCAGATCCTGACTAATATACTATCTCATAGGGCTGTTATGGGATCGGATGAGTTAGTGTGTGGAAAGTGAGTAGAGCACTTTGAAAAGTGCCTGGCACAGGATAGGTACCACACAGGTGCTCGTCACATAAAATAAAAGTGGCTAATTCTGAGTGCTTACACCCTGACAGGCATTTTGCCTGTGTTGTATTATTTCATTTAATTATCACAAGGTAAACACTTTGATTATCCCCAATTTACAGGTAAGCAAATTGAGGTCTCAGAGAGCCTCAGGGACGGGCCGGGTCACACAGCTTTTGTGTAGTAGAGCCCATGGGCTGTGTGCCCTTTGACGAGCCGCTGCACGTCTGTGGCTCTCAGTTGCCTCAGCCCCCGTTGGATTGGCTAATCCCTGCCTCCTCTGCTTCAGAGGGTTGTGGTGACAATGAGATGAGATGACAGATGCTAGGGACTGTTATTGTAAGTTCAACCCATATACCACAGAACAGCCATGAGCTAGGTACAGTTATCCCATTTTACAGACTGGCACACTGAGGCTCAGAACAGCTAAGCACTTTTGCAAGGATGGACGTCTAGGTGCCATTGCGTGCCTGTAGGTTAATGTCATCGCCTTCGTCAGTCCTTTCTTTCTTGCCTTTCTCTCTGTCTCGCTCTTTCTTTCTCAGGAGTGACAAGTCACCGGCAGACATATCTGCGCTCTCAAGGGGCTCATGTTCTGTGTTCTCTTTTCCTTCACTTCTCAATCCAGTTCTTGAGAAGCATTTTTTTTTTTTTTTTTTTTTTTTTTTTTTTGCGGTACGCGGGCCTCTCACTGCTGTGGCCTCTCCCGTTGCGGAGCATAGGCTCCGGACGCGCAGGCTCAGCGGCCATGGCTCACGGGCCCAGCTGCTCCGCGGCATGCGGGATCCTCCCGGACCGGGGCACGAAGCCGTGTCCCCTGCATCGGCAGGCGGACTCTCAACCACTGCGCCACCAGGGAAGCCCGAGAAGCATTTTTAAGGATAGACAGGATCAATCTAGCAAGAAATGGTGTAAAACCTCTAGCCACCTGTGGCTGTTTACTTTTACATTAATTAAAATTAAACAAAATTTAGGGCTTCCCTGGTGGCGCAGTGGTTGAAAGTCCACCTGCTGATGCAGGGGACACGGGTTCGTGCTCCGGTCCGCGAAGATCCCACATGCCGCGGAGCGGCTGGGCCCGTGAGCCATGGCCGCTGAGCCTGCGCGTCCGGACCCTGTGTTCCGCAACGGGAGAGACCACAAAAGTGAGAGGCCTGCGTACCGCAAAAAAAAAAAAAAAAAAAAAAAATTAAACAAAATTTTAAGTCCGGTTCCTTAGTTGCCCTAGACACTTCGAGGGCTCAGTGGCCGCCCTTTTGGACAGCACAGATCTAGAGCATTTCCATCATCACAGAGGTCGTCGGCAAGGCTGGTCTACAGAAGAGTTTCTCAACTTTGGCGCTATCGACATTTCCGGTTGGATAATTCCTTGTCGTAGGAGCAGCTCCCCTAGCCTCTGCACACTGGATGCCAGTAGCGTCCCTCTGCAGTACTGGCAACCAAAAATGTCTCCTGACATTGTCAAATGTCCCCTGGGAGGGTCAGCATTGCCCCTGGTTGGGAACTACTGGTCTTTACTGATTAAAAAAAAAATTCTTTTCTGACTCAGAAGTAAGGGAAATGGGCATATGAATGCAGCCAGAAGGTTTGAGGTTTTAACGCAGAGAACTTCCTGTTGAGACGGTGGTGACAACGTGGATCTGGGAGTCAGCGAGACCTTTATTTAGAGCCCTACTCACCACCTTCTTGCCGGGTTACCTTAGGCATGTCCGTTTACCTCTGAGCCTCAGTGTTCTCAGCTATAAAATGGAAGTAATTATAACAGCTCCTGCTTCACAAGGCTGTGGTGAAAATGAAATCAGATAATGCATTTGAAGTATTTGGAACACAGTAGGCACCCAGGAAGTGTAGCTTCCCCTTTTTTGGGGGGCAAGGGCTTCTCCTGCAGACAGGAAATCCAGAACCACTGCTCCCAGGAGACAGGGGATGGGAGAGATTGCCTGCAGTGAGGTTCCCTGAGCCTGAAACCAGACACACTCTATCCCTGACCTCCGGGGATGCTCTGGGGACTCCCCTCAGGTTGGGTCCAGCTGGGGTAGGGGTAGGTGATGGGGGCCACTGCTGTAGGGATGCAAGGAAGGCGGGAGGCCAGGGGGGTCCCATCCATCCAGAAACATCCATCAGTGCAGAGGAAGGGGGCAGGCAGCTCAATCCAGGAGGGGTTTGCGAGCCAGGAGTGAGGAAAATTGATGCCTGCAGGAGACAAAGAGAGCGGGGAGAACGGTCCCCCACCCCAGGCCAGCTCCTTCCACAGGTGATAAGATTGATGGGCAGGCAAAGGAGTTCAGCCTGAGTGATAGATAATTTCAAATCGGCGGTAAACACGGCTGTGGGGACTCCTGGCTTTTCTAACAAGTGTGACACCAGTGTGGAGGGGAGATGAGGTGACTGATTAGGAAACAAGACAGCCAGAGACCCTTCCGAGAGGCAGCTGGGCTTAGCAGTGCTGCCTTAGGAAGGAGGCACATGGGAATGAAGCCCGGGATAGACGGGGCTGTGAGCGGAGCCTTGCAGCTCAGGCATCTCAGCCTCTGTGTGTTCTTTATTATTCACTCAACAGATATTTACTGAGCGCTTACTGTGTGCCATGTGCTGGGCTAGGTGCAGTGGGTACAGCTGGGAGCAAGACAGACACTGTCCCTGTCCTCACGGGGCATCGAGTCTTGTGGGGGAGACACTCAGTAAACAATGAAATGAATGAACAAGTCAGTTTTTTGATTGCTACGGTTTCTCTGAAGGATATAAAGCAGAAGATGGGAAAGAATGTCTGAGGGGCTACTTGAGATCAGGGGACTAAAGGACAGCCCCTCTGAGGAGATGACATGGGGCTGAGAGCTGAATGATGAGGACGAATCTGTCATCCAAAGAGCAGAAATTCGAGGACAAGCATCCTGGGGGGCCCTGAGGTGTGTAATCTTCCTTCCTCCCTCCCTCCTATGCTTTACTTCTTCTCTTGCTCTCCATCCCTCCCTCCCTCCTTCTCTATCTCTCCCGGCCCATCCTTATTCAGCGTACTTTTTGGGTTTGGCACAGCAAAACAAACCTTACAAAAACCTTACAGGTTTATAGTCTCCATTTTACAGACAGCAAAACTGAGTCTTAGAGGTGTTCAAAATTGTTTGCTCAAGGATGCACAGGGAGGAGCTGTGGGTTAAGTCAGGTAGTCTGACTCCAGAGCCCAGCGAGGAGAGGAAGCAGCTCTCCAAAACTGGGGGCGGTGGTATCTAAAGGGATTCAGCCCTGAAGGCTCTTGCTGCTCCTGGAGAAGGAGGGAAAGATCTAGCTGGTGGTGGGCTGTGCCAGGCAATCTGTCCATTACAGGGTCATCAAGGGGACACCAGGGAACCCAGTGGGTCCAATCATTCCCATTTCACAGTTGGAGAATTTGAGGCTCTTAGAAGTTAAGTCCCTTGCCTGGGTCACATGGCAGGATTTTTAGAAAAGGCTAGTTTTGAAGTGGCAGAGCTGGGATTCAAACCCAGGTTTCTAACTTGATCCAATTGCTTTTCCATCATGTCATAGATCCTAGCACAAGGGCAACTTTTCTGAACTGACTAATGAATATTTACTGAACATGGAGAAGCAAAGCTCCTTGTCATCTGGAGAGAGAAGCAAATCCCACCCTAGGCCTTACAAATAACCCTGATGATAATAATAATAACAGCCACCATCCAGTGGTACCTACTTAGATCCGGGAGATTTACTCTCCATGAGGTTTTCATGACAACCCTGTGAGGCAGGTATTATTATGCCTAATTTACAGATGAGGACAATGAGGCCCAGGGGTTAAGTAATTTGCATAAATTCACAGAGTGAGTCTGTGGCAGGGCTTCAATTAGAGTCTGAGGACTCCAAAGCCCATATCCTTTCCTGGACCACTGTATCAGTCAGCTGATGCTGCATAACAAAGTCCCCTAAAGCGCAATGGCTTCATAACAGTCACTTATTATATTTCACTTCCCTGAGGGTTGGCTGAGTTTAGCTCCTCCCAGCTGGGCCTGCTCATGTTGCTAAGGGTTGGTTGACTTAAAGGGTCAACACTAGGTTGGGTTTGGCTGGGACACCTTAGCTAGAGCAGCCATGCCCACAGGTCTCTCAACTTCTTCCTTGGACCGGTGGGCATGTCCTCCTCATGGTGCTGACTGGCTTACAAGAAAGCATGTGGAAACATGCACGTCTACTTAAGGTTCATGCTTAGACCTGGCGCGTCACCACTTTTGCTGCATTCTGTTAGCCACCACGAGTCACGTGGCTGAGCCCAGGTTCAAGGGACAAAGATATAGACTCCTTCTTAGAAAGAGAAATTGCAAAGTCCAATGACAAAAGTGTGGATATAGGGCAGTATGCAGAATGAGGGTCAATGAAGTAATGAGCCACAGCCGCCCACAAACCTACAATCTGGATGCAAAGAGAATATTGATAGCAGCAAATAAGGGCACTTCAGAGGAGGCCTCAAAGAGATGAGCGTCGCCTTGTTTGCTTCTTAAAGGTACAGGACCTTAGAAGAGGTGGTCTCAGGGATTTTTGGAGGAGGCCAGTTTTAGGTCTCAAGAGATGGGAAGGAGAAAGGAGAAAGGAAATGCGTTCAATTCAAGGGGAGGCAGGGCAGTGAAATGAGCAGGCAACCTCCCAGAGAGCACAAGCCGTCTTACCCTCATGAAGTTTTTCACGCAGTGCTGTGCCTGGCATACACTAGGTGCTTAATAAGGAGGGACAAGCACCCGAGGAGAGTGGAGGGTGAGTGAGGGGGTCACGTAGGCGTGTGGCCTTCCTCCTCCCTGGGAACCTTTGGGAACTTAGCTGACTCTTTCTGGGTGGCTTAGAAAAGTCCAGGCCAGAGGCGGGGGAAGGAACCACATGAACTGGCTGTGTGTGTGTGTGTGTGTGTGTGTGTGTGTGTGTGTGTGTGTGTCTGTGTGTGTGTATGCACGTGCGTGTGTGCGCGTCCTTGTCTGCCTTCTCCCATTAGCTTGTTAGCTCCAGAAGGGCAGGGATTTCTGACAATTTGTTCATTGCTGCATCCCCAGTGCCTAGAACAGTGCCTGGCACATAGTAGATAGATGCTCAATAAATTTTTGCTGAATGAATGAAAGAATGAATGAATGAGTGAATTAAATTCTCACACATCTCACCAGGTAGGTATTATTATCCCCACTTTGCAGATGAGGAAACTGAGGCTCAGAGATTTCAGTGACTGAGCAAGTCCCATGGCTAGTAAAAGGCAGTCTGTCTGACGTCAAAGCCCAAGGTTTTCCCCTTTACTCCAAAATGGTGTCTAATTTCACAAGCAGCATGTTAACTGGGACAGCAGGCAAAAGGCAAGAGAGAAATATTCCCCTATAATCCCACACCCTGATTACTTTCTGAGAGTTCAGGTCGGGTCTTGTCCACAGGCAGAGTTCCCGTGCATGTTTATCTTGTGGTGGGATCTACTCTGAGAGGCCATCAGCTACTTTTTCCAGGAAGACAGTTTGGGGCCCAGAGCTTGGGCTATGTCGTTGGCTGGGTTCTTTCTCCTCACTCTGTTCGCCCCAAGAAATCTCGAGTTGTGTCTACCCCTTTTCAGGAGTATCTGGCAGGCAATAGATTGAGTTCTTTAAATCAAGCCCTTTGCCAGGTGCCAGGGGGCTTGGCTACGTCATGAGACAGGATGCCCAGGAAACCAAAGCAGCCCAGACCCCAGACATTCGACAAATGTTTTTTATCCAGATCCCACAGGTGACTCATGGAAGTGTCTATCTCGGGGCACAGATTTTGCACGCAAAGCTGGTGTCAGCAGATGACTGGGGAAGAGAATTGTCCCATTTTATGCCTTAAAATATCCCCTGTGGAGCAGTCGTCTCATTAGCGCATAACATAATGAACTACTCTGGGCCTCAGTTGCCTTCTCTGTATAATGGGAATAAGAGCACCCATGTCACAGGGTCATGGAAGGGGTTGCCTGGGCTGCACTCAGACGGGATGTAGAACACGGCCTGGCACGTGCAAGCCCACAGGCCATGGCAGTGTTCACCATCCCTCTGTCCTGGGCCCTGAGCTGTGTGCTTCTTATGCAATGTGTAGCCACGGGCTGTCCGTCTGCAGGCAACATGCAGTCAATGATACGGTTCATAACTACACACACTGGGTGCTCACCTAGTACCAGGGATGCAGGGCTAAGCTCTGCACGCGGATCAACTCATTTAATCCTTCCAACAACCCGGTGAGGTGGGTGGCTATTGTTCCCATTTCACAAGTGAAGAAACTGAGGCACAGAAAGCTTTGATTCCTTGCCTAAGGCTGTGCCTAGTGCGCGTGCCCCTGGCTTTCCCTCTACACTGTTGTACTCATCCTAGGGGCACAGACCACAGAGGGGACCGACTGGGCCCTTTGTGCCCTTCCGGGGCCTGGGAAGAGGAGGCCCAGAGAGAGAGGAGACAGCCCACCAGCCCACGCTGGCCCAGCTTCCCTCCTCAGGCTCCAGCCCTCTGCCCTTCTTGTGTCCTTGACCCCGCGCGGCAAGGGGCCACCGTCTCATCTGTATGACTCCCGCAGAAAGCCGGCGACGGCTCCCAATGCATCACCGGGTGGCAGTCACGCCAGAGCCAGCGTGTCATTTCCATCCATCTTTCTCCAACCGCTCTCTGTCAGGAAGCAAGGGAGGCAGGGGTTGGCGGGGAGAGGCAGAGGGGAAGATGGATGGGGTGGAGGTGGAGAGGGAGGCGGAGGATGGCAGAGAGGAAAAGGGGAGAAAAGAGGAGAGAGAAGGGAGACAGGGCTCCAGGGAGAGAGAGGCTGAGGAAGAAAGGAGGTGAGAGAGAAATGAGGAAGGTGGGCAGAGGTGTGTGATGATGGAGGAGGGGGTGAGACAGAAGGTAGAGGTGCCCCAGTGCCCCAAAGAGGGCCAGGAGAGCGGAGCAGGGGTGAAGACGGGACAGGGGAGAAAGAAGCCCAGGAAGGATGCGAGGGAACTTGAGGACTGTCAGGGGAGAATTCCATAAGGGAAGACAGGCAGGAGGGAGCTTGAGGGAGGGGCTGAGAGGCAGGAGGCAAGGAGGCTGAGAGCCGCCAGTTCCTTCATTTTTTTGTTTTCTCGGTCTCCGCTGGTCCCACCTCTACTAGATGGTCCCCTGCAAATGCTAGATCAAGGCGGTGGTGGGAGGGAAGTGCTCGTGTGGGATGGGGGAACAGGAGGTTCCCAGCAGATGCCTCTCCAGGACCGGGCCATCCTTGGGTGTCCTTGGGCTGTGACTGTACCTCTCTGAGCCTCACTCCCTCATCCACAAGGCAGGCATAGTAACAAGCCTCCCAAGGCCAGGGTGAGGCACAGAGAGACAGTGCATGCGACGTGGGCATGAAGAACCAGCTCAGTTATTGTAAGTGGTATGCCCCTTGTGGTCAGGCAATCATTCCTCGGAAAGTGTCCCAGCCCTCTGAAAGCACAAATAGCCTTCATCTCCATGCAGCAGTCTTGGGAAAACATCCCAGATGCAAAGCTTTGGAGTAAAAATTAAATAACTCTCCACTCCCCTTCCAGGTCTCAGAAATCCTAGGAACCAGTGGGACAAGAGATGGAGCCTCTTTCTGGAGCAGGGATGTCTCAGGAGGGTTTTTTTTTTTTTTTTTTGCGGTACGTGGGCCTCTCACTGTTGTGACCTCTCCCGTTGCGGAGCACAGGCTCCGGACGCGCAGGCTCAGCAGCCATGGCTCACGGGCCCAGCCGCTCCGCGGCATGTGGAATCCTCCCGGACCGGGGCACGAACCCGTGTCCCCTGCATCGGCAGGCGGACTCTCAACCACTGCGCCACCAGGGAAGCCCAGGAGGGTATTTTGTAGTGGGAAGAACACTGGATTAGGAGCACATTTGGAGAATTTTAGATAACACTGCATGAACATCTTCGTAATCTGTATTTTGGCTTCCAAGGAATTGTTTCTCTTAGAATAAATTTGCAAGGAAGGGTTTAATGCATTGAACAGGGTGCTGGTTATTCCCTGTTGACCCATTCATTCTCCACCTTCCTCTGCCCTGCTCTGTGCCCGATAAAGGCAAATATACTTCCTGGGCTCTCTTGTCTTTTGGGCTTACATAGGGCTCGGCCAATGGAAGGCTCCAGCAGAAAACTGGAAGTGGGAGGAGAGAAAGGTTGGGGTATTTCTTCCTGGCTCCTCCCGGCTTCTGCACTGTCTTGGACCATTGTTGTCCCTCCAGACTGCAACTACTATGGTCCCTCCTCAAACCCTCACAGTGCTTTCCTAGCACTGTTTCCTCCCCCTTCAGCACTAGGGCTGGAGGACAGCTCCCACCGTTGCTAGCCTCTGGGTCCCTCAACCTTTCTGGTGGGTTCTCTCAGTTCTCCTTACATCTCCATAAGCAGTCCTTTCATTAAAATCTTTTTATTTGAACCATCTTGGGATGCCTGCACCATTTACCAGCAACATTGCAAGCATTGGCTGTTGAGGTTTTGAAAAGTAGTGTAGGGGTTGTAAATGGCATTTCAAAATTTTAATTTGCCCTTCTTTGATGATTAGTAAGGCACAGTGGTTCTCAGATGGGGACAATTTGGGACCCAGGCGATGGTTGACAATGTCTGGAGACATTTCTGGTTGTCTCCAAAATGAGGAGGATACTGGAAGCTAGTGGGTAGAGCCCAGAGATGCTGTTAGACATCCTACAATTCACAGGCTAGCCTTCCCAACAAAAAATTAGCTGGCCCCAGATGTCCCAAGATTGAGGAACCATTGCCCACAGACCACATGCCAAGTCATTTGTTTATTCTTCGCTGGGATCATCTGTCTATGTCCTTCGGCCAGTGGCCTGGGATTTGGCAAATCCAGACCCCGGGCCTGGCTTGGTCATTCACTTGTTTTGTGATCCTGACTGACATTCCTCATCAACTCCGTAAGGCCTTCTCTCCTTGTTCTCTGCCCCCGATGAGTTTTGGTGATGACCAAATGGGGAAACAGGCAGGAAAGGGTTTGGGAAAGTGTGAAGTCCCCAGAAATCAACCCAAACTATAGTTTCTGAGCACCTACTGTGTGCTGAGGGTTCAGATCAGGAATTCACTGTCCTGGAAAAGTGTTAATGGATATACATGTAATCCAAGAGGGGCCACCGCACATACAAGTCTCCAGAGGTGGAGATGCTGGTGGCTGGAAAGGCTTGGGGACTTCCCGATTCAAATTTTCCTTACAAATGGGAGAAGGCTCTTGAAATAGTTTATTTTCCCTACTGGCTAGGACGCAGGAAGGACGTCTGTGGCTGGAGCCCCTTAAGCCAGCACTGACTCTTGGAGTTTTTCTAGCGTCGAGGGAGGAGAGAGTGAAGTTGGGGTGGGAATCATTAAGAGCAGGGCCTGCAGATAATAATAATAACAACAACAACAGCTCCCTTTCATGAGCACATACCATGTGCCAGATGTGTAATCCTCACCGCATGCCCCAGAGAGTAACCGTGCCGCTTAATAACCCCGTTTACATCTGAGGAAACTTATCTGTAGAAAGAGCAATGACTTGCTCAAGGTCACATAACTTATGAGTGTCTGAGCAAAGGATTCAAAGGGGCCCCATCCAGGACAGGAATAAAGACACAGACGTAGAGAATGGGGACACGGGGAGGGGGAAGGGTAAGCTGGGACGAAGCGAGAGAGTGGCATGGACATATGTACACTACCAAACGTAAAATAGATAGCTAGTGGGAAGCAGCCGCATAGCACAGGGGGATCAGCTCAGTGCTTTGTGACCACCTAGAGGGGTGGGATAGGGAGGGTGGGAGGGAGGGAGACGCAAGAGGGAGGAGATATGGGAACATGTATATGTACAGCTGATTCACTCTGTTATAAAGCAGAAACTAACACACCATTGTAAAGCAATTACACTCCAATAAAGATATTAAAGAACAACAACAAAGTGACCCCATCTGACTCCAGCCCCAACACTGCTGACCACTGAACATACTTCCTATGTCTCGTTCCTTCTGGGGTACGTTTTGGTGGGGTTGATAAAGAGAGCTTTGTTCACGAAGCTCTCTTCTCTTGCAAAAATATATACTCCGTCTTGCCATTGCTGCTAAAGGTTGGGAGCCCCATCTTATTCCCCGCTTTTCTCGCCACAGCTTAGCACGCTGTATTTCAGGTCTCAGGGTACCAGGCTCTCTTCCCCATTTAAGGACGATGGACCCTATTCTCTAAGTCAGTATCCTCAGCGCAGAGCAAAGCCAGGTCCAAACGCCATGGATATCCACTTGCGTTGTACACAGACGCACACGTACTTGGTGTTAGAGAAATATTTGTTCAAGGAATGAATGGAAGGCACCTGCTTCTTCCTTGGGATGGGGGCGTTTGGTCTGACGTTTGAACACAGCTTTATTGACATGATGGCATCATCTCACGCTGTGAGGATGGGCATCCTGCATCCGTCCCCAGTTTGGGTCCAAGCTCTTTGCTCCTTGCACTTCACTCCCTCCTTCCCAGCCCCATCCTGTACTACGCTGCTCCTCTCCACCTGCCATGCTGCCACTACCCTGCCTCAGTTCCCTCCCAGGTGAGCAGTGCAGTTGCTAGTGATGGGAGGAGAGGGGAAAAGCATGGATTTGGGTCTTTCCTGGTGGCTCAACTGGGTCATAAGGAGGGATCTCACACCTCTCCTTCCCCAGCTCCTGCTGGGCTGAGAAGAGGCCTGGAAGGGAAGCAAACTGAGATGATGAGAATATCAGCAGAGGCCAGACCCATATGGACTCAGCTCAACCTTTTGCTGAAATGTTGAAGGTTGGCAGAGAGAGACAGACAGACAGACAGAGACAGAGAGACAGAGAGAGAGAGAGAGAGAGAGAGAGAAATGGGAGAGAGCAAAGGAGATAATCCACTATGGATTTCTGGCTACACTAGAGCAGAACTAGCGTATAAAGGCACTGACACACACACACACACGCCCATTTAATCTCTTCTGCTAGACTGTAAGCTCCAGATACTCTATATAGACATCTGATTGTGTGTCTTTTATGGGGGCAGCAACAGAGAATGTTTAAAACCAAAATGGCCCCAGAATATGTGGCATGTGTGCTTGCTTTTCAAACAGACCACAAACATATTGTCCCCTGTAGACAATAATGTCTTGTGGCCTCCCCACCTACGACTACCATCTATTCCCTCCCCATTGCCACCCATACCAGGGGAAAAGATCCGATCAGAAGCTCAGCCGGTTTATGTGCAACATTTCCCCCCCCATAGATACACAGGCATATATCCAGTATCCCCTGCGTATACTCACGCACACAGACGCACTCACAGAAACAGAATACACACTCAGGCACAGACACAACTCCCCCTGGAAACATACACCCGAATACTTGTAAACAGAGTTGTGACACACAAAGACAATAGGCTAGATGTACATAGATATACACACACAAGCCACACACACGAGGCGACGTTCACACACATGCTACAAGTAATCCTCACATGACTAATCACCCCTTCGTGTATGTGTGTGCGTGCGTGTGTATATCCCAGCATCCCCCTGGCAGGCACACGCCAACCAGCCACCACTTGAATTAGCACCAAAGGATTATGGGACCCTGGGCCATTAATCTAGGTGACAAACAGGACTCAGAAGGCATATTTGCACCCCGAAATTGAAAAGATTAGGCCATATTTGTCAAGGATTGGTAGGGCTTTATCGCCTCCACGGCAGATGCTGTTAAATATTCATGAGCTGCATAAGTGGGAGAAACCCTAGCTAGACCTGACGACTTTCAGCTGTAGAGGGAGAGGAGGGGGGACATTTATCTGAACTCGGCAAGGGATGAAAGGTATGAGATCACGTACCCTGCCTTGCGGGGCACAACACGCCCCAGCCGCCGTTGCGGGGGGGCGGTGGGGACCGGGCGGGCGGGGCCTCCGGGACTGCTTTGTGAGGCTGGGGGCTGGGCCAGGCTGGGCAGAGGTGATGGGAGGGGGCCCAGGAGGTTGTCGTCTGGGCTCTTACCTCGCCGTGTTGTGGGGAGCTGTTTACTCGCCTGCTGCCCCCCCAATGGATGGGGAGCTTCCCACGGGGACCCCTTGACTTCTGCAGCCCCTCACCTCCCTCCTCTTCAGGGTCCAGTCCATTGCTCCCCACACGGCCAGCTGACATTTAATGGGGGGACAAATGTCTCCTTAGCCTGGATGTGCCCCTCGGAGGAAGGAGAGGTGCTGGATCTTGGGGCTGGTTCTGGGCTTGTTCTAGAAGCCAGTCTGGGCATAAAAACACCTACAGAGATTAAGAGTCAGGCGGACCCCGGCCCGCATCCTGGGTCCATCCCTTTTTAGCTGTGGGAGCTTGAACATGTCACTTAATACTCCCATGTTTCCGTTTGCTATCTGGAACATGGATTTAATAACCAGAGTGCCTACCTCCCTGGGTTGTTGGAGGACTAGATCAAGCTATTGGTGTAGTGCTGGCATACAGCAAGTACCCACAAAACGGAGGGAGACGGCGATTTATGGAGGGCTCATTCTTGCCAATCGCCATGCCCAGTTGGTCCAATCTCAACAGAAAACCCAGATATTGGGCAAAAATTAGGTAGTAAAGCTATGCTGCCCAATCAGGGAAATAACTAGCCACGTGTGGTTCTTTAAAGTTAATTTAATTAAAATTAAAACAATGTAGTTCCTCCGTGGCACTAGCCACGTTCTAAGCACCCAAGAGCTCCGTGTGGCTGCCATATTGGACAGCCCGTAAAGAGCGCTTCCAGCCCTGCAGAAAGCTGGATGGGACAGAGCTCTGTGTGATCTTCCTCTGGCTCCTAAGGGTTGGGATTCCAGTCACCTGCTTGGCCCAGTTTCGCTGGGTTGGATTTGAACCTTGGAGGATACATAGGTCAAATACTTTGGGCACCCTGGGGTGAAACAAAGTGAAATCAGCTTCTTTCTTGCAGGACTCGACAGAGCCTTCACTGTCCTGGCTACTGAGAATAGCGTATGTAGCATTTTCCATGTGACTCCCATATAAGGAACCAGCTCGCCTCCCTCTTGGGGAGCACACAAGGGTTACTTGTTTCGCTCCCTCCTGCGGCGCAGTGGCCCAAATAAAGCCTCGCCTGAATTTCCTGTCTGGACTTTAGTCAATTTCTATTGCTTGGGGGAGGCCAAGAACCCTGGTCAATATCAAAACCAAGACAGGCACATGCCACCCTCTTTCACCATCAGGAAGCCAAGTCCTTTACATCTGTTCAGACCCTTCAACATTTCCTTGCTGCCCATCAGATCAAGTACAAACATGTTGGGCTGACCTGCGAGGGTCTCTGAACACCTATGTAGCCACGCCACCCACATCCCCATGCTCTGGCTGGATTGGTCCCTGCCCCCGAAGAGTGTCCTTCTCCCTCAGATTATTGCCCACCTCTCCTTTTCTGCCGAGCTGCTCTCCATGGTCAAGTCCCCCCTCAAAGGTGGTTCAGAGTTCCCACACATTCTTCCCGGGATAGTAGATATTGATAAACACCCAACACATGCACATCCCACCCTCCAAGAGGTGCAGGGCAGGGAATGTGGAGGCCCGAGGTTGAACTGGAGGTGGGGCCTCCGGGATGTATTGGGGATTACGATTTTGCCCAGAGAAGAAATTGCTGAGGTTTAACGATGAGGCCATTTCACTTCGGGTGTTATGGGGGGGTGCTGAGCCAGCAAAGCTCTCTGCTGAGAGCCTGAGGAAGTAGAGTAGGATCAGAGCAGGGAATATTTCCCCAAAGCAAAGGTTTTGAATGAGGGAGACGTCCTGGAAACTCTTCTCCCAGATGCTTTGAACAACAGGTAGGCTATGTGTAACCTTGATCCATGATGTTTTCAGGGTCATCATTCCCAGAGACTTTGGGACCACGGCGATCCTTGAGGGTGAATCTGAACGTGCCAGTCCCATATCAACGACCAGAAATGACTCGATGGATGAAAAAGGGAAGAAATAAACTCAGTCAAGCATCTGGGTGCTGGTCAGCGCGAGGTGAAACCTTCGGGTCTCGGGAACATCTGGATTTAGGACTGGGGTTTGGTCAGTCCCTTGGTGGAGGCAGGCAGTGAATGGAGAGCAATGAGAGGAAAAAGAAAAGAGAGGGAGGGAATGAATCAACTTTCGCTGAGTATCTACTGCACAGAATCGTGGAATGTTTGAGAGCATTGGATCTGGAGCAGGGCTGCCTGGGTTTGAATCCCGGTTCTGCATCCTTCTAGCTGCCTGATCTAGGCAAGTTGCCTTACTTTTCTGCACCTCAGTTTCCTCACCTGTAAAATGAAGATAATAGTAGTACCTTCTCTATAAGGTTCTTGCAAAGATTAAATGAGTTCATCCATCTGAAAACACCTGGAACAACGCCTGGCACAGTTCTCTATATGTTTATTATTATTATTTTTTGAGCATTTAATATACATGATTATTCTCATTTAATCCCCTAGGGGTAGACCAAGTGATCCAATTTTACGGATGAAAACACTGAGGCTCGCAGAGTTTTAAAAAACTTTCCCGAGGTCACACAGTGGGTAATTCGGTGGACTGGCATTGAAACAGAGTGCAAAACCCTTGTTCTTTCCACTTCTTGGTTTGAGGCTTGAGCGTACAGGAAAGGGAAGCTGGTGAGAATATTAACAGAGGTCAGATCCACATGGTCTCATGCCAAGATTTTGGTGAAATATTGAAGGTTTGCCAAAAGACAGATAGGCAAAGCAGATCTTTCTACACTGTAGATCTGTCTACACTAGAGCAGAACTGGTGAATAAAGGCACTGAAACACACACACACAGATGCAAGCATGCACGTACTCATGCACGCGCCCATTTAATCTCTTCTGCTAGACTGTAAGCTCCAGATACTCTATATAGACATCTGATTGTGTGTCTCTTATGGTGGCAGCAATAGAGAACATTTGAAACCAAATGGCCCCAGAATATATGGCTGTGTGGTTGGTTTTCAAACAGACCACAAATGTATTTCCCGAGGAGTTGTCCCCTGTAGACAATATCTTCTGTGTCCTCCCCATCTGTGACCACCATCTTTTCCCTCCCCATCACCACCTGTACGAGGGGAAAAATCAGATCAGATATTTAACTGGTTTTACCCCCCTTAATAAATACATGTAGGAGGGAGGGAAGTGGGGATGCAGAAGAGGAGAAGGGATGGATAAGGCAGAAGACCGCCCCTCGCCCCCAGCCATGGCCTTGTCAGCTCTCCTTCATGCAGGAACACCAGCTGCTGGCCCCTCTGACTCCAGGCCCGCCCCCACCCTGAGGTTCGCGGCGAGGAGGAGCAGCGTGCCAGGGGGAAGGCAATAAGTGTGGCAGAGATGCGTATTCTTCTCGGTGACACAGCTAGCTCTCTCACCGGCAAAATGTCCCTTGATCTATTTCCCCTGGTAGTGATTTCAACAACAACAATAACAGAAATCCATCATTTCCTTAGTGAGGAATGGAGGGCAGTGGGGTTTGTTTTTCTTCTGGTGTGGACAGAAAGCTCTTTATTCGCTCCTCGATTGGGAAGACTTCACGCCAGAGAAGCCCAGCCCGGGTCTCAAGAGGGGACAGGGATGAAAGACGGTGAGAACGGTTGAGTCCTGGCTGAGCCTCTGACCTTGGGCAAGGCACCGCCTCAGTTTGCACCTCTCAAAAATGGGGAGAACCAGCCAGCAAGGTGAGAGGCAGGCAGACAGGACAAGGCAGCCTTGGGAGTTGAAGACAGGGGGCCATCTGCTACCACTGATGAAAATAATAGTGAGCTTATGCATACGCAGTGCCCTAGTGTAGTGCTTGGACATAATGATTACAGATTTCATGTTCTGAGCACTTGCCTTGTGAAAGGTGTTTCTATATTCAAGATCTTTTGGATCTTCCAGTTAACTCTGCAGAGTAGATTCCGCTCACATCCATTTCCCTCATAATAAAATGGAGGTTCAGAGAGGTTAGGTAACTTGTCCAAGATCACACAGCACCCAAATGGTGGTGTCAGGATTTAAATACAGGTCTCTTTGAATCTAGACTTTACACCTTTATCCACTCATCTCAAAGCGTATTTCCTCGACTGGCAGCATCAGAATCACCTGGAAACCTTTAGAAATGCAAATTCTCAAGTCCCACCCCAGACCTACTGAATCCTAAACTCCAAGGATGGGGTCCAGCATTCTGTTTCAGCAACCATCCCCACTGCAGGTCATCCAGGTGCACGCCCAAGTTTGGGGGCTCCCGCACAAGGCTTGCCCGGAAGTGGTGAAACACCTCTGTTGCTGGTGTCACTAATATTATCCTCGTGTTGCCATCCAGCTAAAGAAGCTCACGGGCAACAAGGAAAGTACAACTGGGCGTCCTTGCTATCAGCTGCCTCACATTTCTAGTCTCTCCAAAGGAAAGGTAGGAAGGGCTCAAGGTCTGGTCTAGACTCCACCACTTGCTAACGAAGTGTCTCAGGAAAGGTTCCCTGGAAAGAGACCCTGCAGGTGGTTTGCTGGGAAGTGCTCTCTGGATCAGCACCTGTGAGGAAGTGAGGGCAGCAGGGTGGGCAGAGGGAGAAGTTGGCCTGTAATGGGGTTGCCACAGTGGCCTTAGCCCGTCTCAGAGGAGCTCTGGAGCTGGGCTGATCTCACAGAGGTGCCCCAAATAGAGGCAAAGGGGGCTTGGCCTTTGTACTCCCTGCAGCAGCCAGCCCTTGGACATTGAGCTGCTCTGGGAGGAGCAGAACCTTGAGTGAGTTGTCTCCCTTCAGCCCCTGGCAGGTCCTGGGGAGGGCTTGCAGCTGGGAACCATTAGAAGCCACCACTGCCAACATCTGGGGAATGAGTGTCAGTCTGGGGCCTGGGTGGCGCACCGTAGCATCCACTACACTGGGTGTATGACTTCTCCCGAGTCTCTTTATCTGTAGAATGGGAATGATGACACATCTCTTCTCATTCGACCACCCAGAGTATTTTGATCAAATGATGTGATGATGATATGATAATAGTGGCTATTGTTACTGACATGTGTGCTACCTACCAGGTGGTGCTTAAGGGCTTCCCATGCAATCACACCTTGGCCTCATTCCAACCCTGGGAGGTGGGAGCCACAGTGACTCCTATCTTGCAGAGGAGCAAGGCTCCAGTGAAACCATTTGCCTGGGGCCTCTCAGCTATGAAGGGGTGCAGCTGGGCTTCAGAGCTCACCTCCATAACCGTTGCACTACCTACCCCACCCCGGTGTAGCTGACTTGTGTTCGTAGGATAGCGCCATGTGGGTGTGAGAGGTAGGATTTCCCACCTCCCTTTGGGAGTGAATGAGTAATTCTGGGGATGGTCTGTGTACGGGTGCACACACATGTACACTGTGCTTTCTGATTGTCCTGGGACCCAGTCTTGAGGAAAATCAGGGACTCCCCCACCGCGTGTTAATAATGGGGAAACCGAGGCATTGGTTCATAGACTGCAGCCAGGAAAAGAAGCCTCAGCTCAATTCCCAGCCTAAGGCCATCGCCCTGGGCCCTGAGACTGCAGGAGGCTGCACGGTAGGGCTGCAAAAGTCCAGCCTGGAGCCAGGAGAGCCGGTCTGTAGGCAACAGTCTGAATGTGGATACATGACCAGGACTCACTTGCAGACTTGGGCTGGGGGCGCCCAGGCTGGCCACCATGACCAAGCGTGCCCCCAACTCTTTAAGTTTCTATCCACTGACCTCTGGGGGTTGGACCTTCTGGTCAACATTTGCCCCCCAGCTGGCCCTTGGGTGGGGAATGTAAAGGTAGAAATTCCCTTTGTCCAAATGCAACCCCATGTAACTAAGCAAAAAGAAATCAGTGGGGCTGCTGGCCAGGAGAAATTTAAGAATCAGGAACCCCCTAAACCAGGAGTTAGACGATGAATGCCCTCAGGCCAAATTCAGCCCACAGTCTGTAAATAAAGTTTTATTGGAACACAGCAATGCCCATTTGTGTGCATCCTTCCCCTTACAATGGCAGAGTCGAGGACTTGCAACAGAGACTATGCCTGCAAAGCCAAAAATAGCAACGATCTGGCCCTGCAGAAAGTTTGCCAATCCCAGATCTAGACAGAAAGCTCCCCGAGGGCAGGGACTATGGCTGCGGCTCAAGGTAGGCTGGGAAGGGGAGCGGGCTAGAAGTCCCGGGCAGCTGAGAAGCACGCCCTGGGCTTTCGCCCAGGTAGAGGCCCTCCTGCCCGATGCCTTCTCCCTGCCTCCTCCCCAGCGGCTATCTTGCTCGTGGTTGTCTTCTCGGGGTGCAGCACAGTGACTGACCCTGCAAAGATGACTGCAGAAATATTTAGCGAATGAATGCATGGCGATTCTCCGACTCAATCTCTTTTTTTTGGTTGTGCCCCGCTGCATGTAGGATCTTTGTTCCCCGACCAGGGATTGAACCCGCGTCCCCTGCATTGGAAGCGCGGAGTCTTAACCCCTGGACAGCAAGGGAAGTCCCTCTGACTCACTCTTTGCCCTCCGGCGAGTCTCACCCTCTCCTGGTCTCAGTTTTCACATCTATAGAATGGCCACGATCAAGGTCAGTTTTTCAGGTGCCGTGACTATGGATCTTCGGAGGCTCGGGGTTCGATTCAGGAACAGCGGGAACAGGAGGCTCGGGGGCCCGCTGCCAGGAGAGAAAGGAGAGCAGAAAATGAGGGACCAAGGAGGCCGCGGAGTCAAGTGGGGCGGCGGGCGGCGGCAGAGCGGAGAAGACAAAGGGGAAGGATTCCGAGCAGGGAGGCAGATGGGAAGGAGTGGCCCCCGGGTGGGATGGCGGGGAGGCCAGCGGCCACAATCACAGGCCCAGCAGTAGAGCGTGATGCCACACGCAGGACGCCAGCTTCGGCGGAGAATGAGACTGGGGAACTAATGAGCTCCGGAGGTGCAAAGGACGCCTTCGTGCTAATTCCTGCTCCCTGGGAGCAGCCGGAGAAGGGAGAGAGGGCCGGGGCCCGGGCTGGGCAGCTGGGTCCCCACTCAGGGGCTCGGCCAGCTGGTCAGCCGCCAGCTGGGGCTTCACGCCAGGCCTGCGGGTGCCCCAGCCAGCCTGCCCGCCCGCGCGTCCACCTTGTGCCCGGCTGCCTCTGGCCTGAAGCAGGGAAAGGAGGGGTCCTCCTATGGCTTGGTCCCCGGAGCAAATGTTGAGACAGTCGTGTGCTCACCTGAACGGAGAATCAGCTCAGTGGCTTCTGTGCGCTGGGGCTTGGACAATGGACAGCAGCTTTGAGGTGTAGAAAATAGTCAGCTCTTCACCACTGCTGCCCATGACGACAACCGCCGCAATGATAATAATAATGGTGATGGTGATAACAAAGGCGTCCTGTTATCGGCACCTCCTGCAGTCTCACAGTAGCCCTGGGAGGTGTGCAGGGGTTATATATCGAAGTTTTGCATCCTTGGCACACTGACATTTTTGTCCAAATAATTCTTTGCTGTGAGGGGCTGTCTGGTGCCTTGGAGTATGTTTAGCGGGCATCCCTGGCTTCTACTCACTAGATGCCAGTGCTACCACCCCCCAGTTGTGACAACCAAAATGTCTTCAGTGATTGCCAAATGTCCCCTGGGGGGCAGAGGGGAAATTGCCCCTGGTTGGGAACCACTGATTCTCTCCAATTTTACAGATGTGGAAACTGAGGCTCAGGAAAGGGACTGCTGTGTACCTTATAGGACTGGGGATCCAACGTCAGTCTTCAATATTTCTCCCCACCCTCTCCCACTCCCCCAACCCGTTATGAGGATTTGTTACTTGTTTATTTTTTGGATATGGAGTTCCAGATCTTCTATGCATATATTTACAAAATTAGGGTCAAACTGATGATGCCATTACGTAACTTGCTTTTCTCATTTAACAACCTAGCACATATATGGTGGAGTGAGAAAAGCAAGTTGCTGATCTGTGTATAGAGCCTGTCACCCTTTGTGTAAATACACACACACACACACACGCACACACATACTCGTACATGTGGGTGTTTTGTATCTGTCCAGAAAGATACACACAAAATTGTAGTCCGTGATTTCCTCTGAGATTGGAGCAACGGGAGTGGGAATAGGGGAATCTAAGTGTATATTATATATACATATCTGAGCTGTTTGAATTTTTACATTGACCACATAACATATTTCTCTTTCATTTTAAAAGCTAGCAAAATGACACGACTATCCCTCTTTGACTGTTAATAGACACCTAGAACATGAATTTTTAAATACTGCAAGATGTTGCATGGCATGCATGTGCCGTCATGAGTCTAACCCTTTCCTCTGGTTGAACGTGAAGGCTGTTTCCAGACATCCCGATTGTACATAATGTTGCACCGAGTACCTGAAGCTTGTGTTTAAGAATGAAAGCCTGGGGGGTGGGGCAGATTCCTAGGGTTTTGCATTGGCTCAGCCCTCAAGACGCAAACAAACGCCATGACCTCATTTAATCCCGACAGCAGCACCGCGGATGGATATGATTCTTGTTCCCATTGCACAAATGAGGAACCTGAGATGCCAAGAGGCCCGGTGACTTACTCAAGGTCCCACAGGTTAGCAAGGGTTAGAGAGGTGTTAAAGAAATATTGTTTACACACAAAGACTTTCCCCTCAAGGGAATCAAGGGATTGAAAGAAAATATAAGAGATGATAACTCTCTCTGTGTTTGATTTTCGAAGTTAACATGCGCACGAATCGCCAGGGGATCTGGCTGGAGAGGAGCCAGGGGTGGGGGTGGGAGTGGGGTGGGGGGAGGCGGCTGTGGGTTTAACACGGTCGCACAAGGGGTCCTTGCGATGGATGTTCTGGGTCTTGACTATGGTGGTGACAAAATTGCACAGAACTAAATACGCAGGAGAATGAGCGAAAACGAAAAGTGGGAAAGTAAAACCGGTGAGATCTGAATAAGGTGTGTGGATCAATTTCCCGGCTGAGATTTTTACTACGGTTATGAAAGACGTTACCATTGGGGGAAGCTGGGTGACGGGTGCACAGGATCTTTCTATTACTGCTTGTACAACTGCATGTGAATTTACACATATCTCAAATTTTTAAGTTTTTTAAAGCCCAGATTCTGATTCAGGAGGCGTGGGGGTAAATTGGGAGACTCTGCACTTCTAAGAAACTCTCAAGGGGTGCTGCTGGCCATGACTAGCCAAGTTCTAGGACTAAGCCCTTCAATATGGTGGCCACTAGTCATAGGTGACTGTTAAGCCGTTGAAATGTGGCCAATCTGAATTGATATGCACTATAAATGGAAAACACGCACTGGGTTTCAAAGACTTAGAGTGGAAAAGAGAATGTAAAATGTTTTATCAGTGATTTAAAACATTTATTATATGTTGAAATAGTATTTTGGATGTGTTGGGTTAAATAAACTAGATGAATACATTTAATTTCGCTTGTTCCCTTTTGCTTTCAAAAAATGAGGCTATTAGAAAATTTAAAATCATACTTGTGGCTTGCATTATACTTCTATTGGACAGCTCTGGGCTACAGCATAGGAAGAAAATGGCATCCAAGAAGCCCCAGAGAACTAGTAGGCAATTGGTCCATCAGTCAGTCAACAAACAGTTTCTGAACATATACTGTGGGTTAGAGGTGAGCCAAGAAGCCATGGACGCTGACCTCAAGGAGCTGGCGCTTTAGGATGGGACAGGGTGATTATGGGAGGTCCTGAAAGCCAGGGAGAGGGCGTTTCAAGGAGGAAGCGAAGGGCAGTAATGGAGTCAGAAGCTGTGGTGATATTACAGCTGCCTTCCCGACCTGGCTACAGGCTGATATGCTCACAGGATGAGTCTAATCTTTTTCTCTGACCCAGGCATTGGGCTAAGTGTTGCCTGTGGGCTGACTCACTGAATAATTGCCTGGACAGCCTTACGAGGTAGGTACTGGCATTAGCCCCATCTTACAGCTGCAAGAGAGAGGCTCAGAGAGGTGAAGTGACCTTCCTGAGCTTGCACAGCCAGAGAGGAGCCAAAGGTGGATTTGAACCCACCTCTGCCTGACTCTGGGTCTTGTGTGCTTAACTGCGATGAGAAACCACTTTTCCTTGCTGGCATTGTTGCATGACTCTCTCCCACGCCAGTTCTCCAAAGGGGGGAAGTGGGTTGCCCTATTCCTGTTCCTCTCCCCACAGCTTTGGTTGACACCCTCCCCGGCTGGTGTCACTGGAAGATTTGATTGTCCTCCACGTCTGCATTGCCAGCCCCATCCCATCCCCGCACACCAGCCGGCGGTGGATATGGGTCAGCTCTTGGAGTGGGGGCTGGGAACTTGCCCCTGTGGCCAGAGCAGAGTCGCAGCTTAAGTCACCTCCATCTCCCTCCCCCTTCTTCCCACTACCCTCCTGGCTGCCCGCAGTGGGCCCCAGCCCACCCCCTCGGCTTCAGTGCAATTTAATGTCTCACCGAGCTGTCCCTATTTGACAAACAGGTGATTTTGCTAATCAGGAATAAATGAGATCCACAGAATAAGAGAGGGTGTGCAGCAGCTGGCGTGAGGGCAAGATGTGCCGAGTTTATTAAAATAATATCTGGTCACGCACTCGGTGCTCGGGGTCCAGGCTGGAGGAGCGCCTCGCTTTCCTTTCTGACGCCTTCTGCTGCTCCCTGGTGGTCTTGTCCCGGTCCCCTCCCAGCTTCCCAATCCAGGCTGGCAGGGCTGGTGCAGACCCTGGCCCTGGTGCCCGCTCCTTCCTGTGGGGCACAGGGATGGGGGTAGCCAGAAAGCTCTTAATTGGAAGACGTTGAGGCTGATGGATGATCGGAGTGGGGTGGGCAAGCGTGCGCGTGAGTGTGAGAGTGAGAGCGTGTGCATGCGTGTGAGTGTGTGGAGGGGATCTGAGTGGGAGAGGCGAGTCTCAGAAAAGAGAGCAGGAGAGAGTGGGAGAAAGAGCTGGAACTGGATGAGGAGTGTGGGCACAAGAGGGGGAGAGAAGGGAGAGGTGGGGACTGGGGAATCGGAGGGAGAAAGAGGCAGAGAGAAGATAGAAGCACAACAGGAAGACAAGTGAGAGACATATACACACAGAAAGAAAGAGAAGACACGTTGACTGCACAGCGATAGCCCAAAAGGTTGGCCCAGGGAGGGCGAGAGGGATGCAGACGGATCCAGGGAGAGAGCGAGAGAGACATTTAGAATCACAGAGATGGACACACATAGAAAGATGGAGACTAAGAATCCCGCAGCTCTGCTCGGGGCAGGGAGACAGGGAGGACGAGGAAGCAGTGGAGCCAGTGGGGAAAGGAAACAAGGGGGACAGGGCGGAGGTTTGGGGTATGAAGAAGGAGGAAGGAAGGTGAGCCGGTGGCCAAAGAGCGGAGGAGAAAGACGTCAGGGGCGCGGCAACTTGGGGTTCCAGGGTGGCTCTGCCCTTGACCTGGGCTGGGCATCCTGTCTCTCTGGTCTCAGTTTCCCCCACCTGCAGGATGAGGGGTTGAATTGAATGCCTTGTACCAGTACCTCTCGTGCTACTGGCTGGATGAGAAAGGGGAAGAGGAGGTTTGGGTGGGGAGAGGCGGGGTCACAAAACGGGTGACGTTTCCTATTCTAAGGCTGGGACTGGAAAGAAAATGTGACCCCAGCTTCACAGTTGCAGCCTGGCCGTGGTCGCACCAAGCCATGGCTCTCCACGCACTGGGACGGGGATGAGGGCAAAGTCTGCAACAAAGGAAACAGAGAGGAGGCGAGAAGGTGGGTTTAGGATGAAAGGGGGAACCGGAGGCTTGAACTGGCCCGCGTCTGGGAGCCCAAGGGGCAAGTCCTGCCCTTCCCACCTCTGTCTTGGTTCCCGTTGTTCCTTCGGCCTGTTTTGTTCCCTCTGCTGGGAATCTCCTCCTCCCTTCCTTCCTGGGCCACCTGGACTCACCCTCAAGGTCCAGCCCCAATACACCTCCTCTCTGAAGCTGTCTACCATCTCCCATCCTTCCTTCCTCTGAGCCTTGGGAGCAGTCAGAGGAAAAGAAGAGAGCGGGGGAAATCCTGGAAGGCTTCCCAGAGGAGGGGAGTCCGTTTCAAATGAGACCTTGACTCCCAGACGTCAGTCAGGTATCCGTCTTGGAGTCTGTACCCCACCTGCCCATGACCACGTTTACTTAACATTGTTCTTGAAACCAGCGTACCCTTTGTACTTAAACAAATGGATTTAGAAAAAAAATCTGTGCATAATACAGTGGGGAGTGGAAGTCCAGAGCCCCTTGATGGGTTCATTAACGTGTTTTCTCATAGCAATTTCTCTTCCTGTGTGACGCAAGGGCATTAAAACACGTGGGTCTGGGCACTACCTATAATGGTCTGGACACAGGAAAAGAGGGATAGGAGTCCTGGTGGCCCCAAATGGGAGCCCGGGCCAAGGCAAGAGGTGGGAGAGTGTGTGGGGTTAGAGAGGCAGCAGTGGGGCAGGGCATGCAGACCCAAGGGGGCCTTTACTGCCGTAGGAGAACAGTGGGCTCCCTTTGGGGGGCAATAGTGAGCCAGAGCAGGTTAGGATGGGCAGGTCGAAGCATGTCCAGGGAGGCTCCGGTTACCAGGAGCCACGAAGTTGAGGTGAGGGTGTCTCACATGGGCCACGTCCCTGTTCCTGGCCTGCGCTGTGTACCTGTCAGTGCTCTGTACCCACTGTCACCACTCTCCCTCTCTCTGTTTCTCCGTTTCGTTCACTCCCTATGCCCCTTTCAATGCCATTCTATCTGTCTTTTTATTTTATTTTTTGAAAAAACTTTTTAAATTCATTTTTTATTGGAGTATTGTTGACTTACAATGTTGTGTTAGTTTCTGCTGTGCAGCAGTGATTCAGCCATACGTATACGTATATCCACTCCCTTCTAGACTCCATTCCCACATAGGTCATTACAGAGCACGGAATGGAGTTCCCTGTGCTGCACAGTACGTTCCTATTTTTATCTATTTTACATATAGTAGTGTGTATATGTCAATCCCAATCTCCCAGTTTATCCCCCCCTTTCTCCCTTGGTTACCATAAGTTTGTTTTCTACGTCTGTGACTCAATTTCTGCTTTGTAAATAGGTTCATTTGTACCATTAAAAAAATAAATTTGTTTATTTAATTAATTTATTTATTTTTGGCTGCGTTGGGTCTTCGTCGCTGTGCACGGGCTTTCTCTAGTTGCGGCGAGCGGGGGCTACTCTTCGTTGCGGTGCGTGGGCTTCTCATTGCGGTGGCTTCTCTTGTTGCGGAGCATGGGCTCTAGGAGCGCGGGCTTCAGTAGTTGCAGCATGTGGGCTCAGTAGTTGTGGCTCGTGGGCTCTAGAGCGCAGGCTGAGTAGTTGTGGCGCACCAGCTTTGTTGCTCTGCGGCATGTGGGATCTTCCGGGACCAGGGATCGAACCTGTGTCCCCTGCATTGGCAGGCAGATTCTTAATGACTGCATCACCAGGGAAGTCCCTGTACCATTTTTTTACAATCCACATATAAGTGATAACATATAATATTTGTCTTTCTCTGTCTGACTTACTTCACTCAGTATGACAATCTCTAGGTCCATCCATGTTGCTACTAATGGCATTATTTCATTCTTTTTTATGGCTAATATTCCATGATATATATGTGCCACATCTTCTTTATCCATTCCTCCATCGATGGACATTTAGGTTGCATCCATGTCTTGGCTACTGTAAATGGTGCTGCAATGAACATTGGGGTGCATGTATCCTTTCAAATTATGGTTTTCTCTGGATATATGCCCAGGAGTGGGATTGCTAGATCATATGGTAGCTCTGTTTTTAGTTTTCTAAGGAACCTCCATACTGTTCTCCCTAGTGGCTGTATCAATTTACATTCCCACCAATAGTGCAAGAGAGTCTCCTTTTCTCCACACCCTCTCCAGCATTTATTGTTTGTAGATTTTTTGATGATGGCCATTCTGACTGGTGTGAGGTGATATCTCATTGTAGTTTTGTCTGTCTTTTTAAATCTCTGTCATTTCCCCTTTGGGTTCTAGCACCTGCATGGCCCCTGCCCCACCAGGCAGTTTGCCCCTTCCTCACTGGCCCAGCTCTCTCCCCCTCCCTGTCTCTTCTCTCTCTGTCTCCCCAACTCTGCTGTCTCTACCAAGCTGTCTCCCCAGTGTCTCTCTGCATCTGCCTGTCTCTGATTCTGTGTCTCTCTGTCTCTAACTCAATGCCTGTCAGGCTTCATATGTCTTCCTCTCTTTCTCTCCCCTCCCCCATAAGACGAACGTGTCCGACCCCACTCCAGGGCTGTCATCCTCCAGTACCCTCGCCAGCACACCATCTCTCACACCTGCGCACCCAGACCCCAGTGCACACGCTCTACCCACAGCTCACGGGTCCCTACCTTGGCCATCTCCCCTGAGGATCCGCTCCGTCTTCCTTTGGGCATAATTAAGCTTCCCCTTGACCAGTTGCGAGCCCAGGGCAGAGCACACAGTAGGTCTTCAGGAGTCGTTGGAGGAGGCTTTGCTTTGGCTCTTTCCCGCTCCTGTGTGGATTTATCCCCAAGAAACACACTCTCCCCCGGGGCGGAGGAGGGAGAGGCAAACACACACACCCCTGGTCCACCACGGTCCCCCTCACACTTTCTTGACAGCTTTCCTGTCGTGGGCTGTCTTCCTTCCCATCCATCATTTCCTCTTTTCCGCTCCCTCCTCCAGTTCCACACCCCATCACTCTCGCTCAGGCGAGCTGAGAGCTGCCTGGCTCTGCCTCCCCCGGGTGCCCTCCCCCATCTCCATCTCCACTGGCCCCAAAGCCAACAGTCTCCCCTCCCAAGCAGCGTCCATCAGGGAGTCTCCGTGATGGGGAGGGAGGTGTTTGGAGAACTGAGACTGGAAATGATGACAGGACGTGCTCGGAGCTTAGTTAATAGCCCAGAAGCCACACAAGCACCCCGCTTCCCCTGACCCTCCTCCCCCCCCCTCCAGCCACACACCCCCAGGTTGCAGTGGTGGGTGGAAGACAGAAGTTTCCTCTGAGATTTCTCAGGGCTTCCCTATACCAGCCAAGACCAAGACCAAGACCAGACCAGCCTTTAAGAATGATGCTCAAAGCTCTATCGTGGTATTACATTGTAAGCATTTGGCCACGTTTACATCTTTAAAAAGCAATTTCTAAAACTCTAACACGGAATGATTCAAACTACAACATGACAAAAAACCAGACCCAAACAAAATGCCCTTGCGTAGAAAACAGACTGGAAAGGAATAAGCTGTAATATTAATAGTGGCTGTCTGAGTGGCAGGACTCTGGGTAAAACATATATATTTCCTTCCTCCTTTTCTGTATCTTCCAAATGTTTCTTAATGAGCACCTTAAAATTAACTCATTGTTTTCAAACGGCTGTGTTTGTCCATGCGTGGGTATATACATTTAACATACTGTACACTGATTTAACAGTGCTATGTGGAGAGTGCTTTATTTTCACGTTTAAATTTTATTTATTTTTTGAGTAGATAATACATTCACATGGTTTATAATTCAAAAGGTACCAAAAAAAAAAGTATAAAGTGAAATCTCTACCTCTGTCCCCACCATCCCCAGCCACCTGGCTCCCCTTCCTGGAGAGAAAAGGTAGCACCTGTTCTTGTGTATGAATTAGGAATTCAGAAACAGACATACACTTTTAAGGAAAGAGATGATGCGGTGATTTCTTTAGCATCACTCCGTTTTCCTTCCTGCTTCAGGATGATTCAGTCCTGGACCAAAGGTTGGAATTTCCCCAGACTGGGGAAGGTGGTCTGTCTGACTCTTGAACCCTGCTTGCCAGTGCACCTGCCTTCTCATGATAGCAGAGACCCAAAGAACCCCTTTCCCTTCCCTTTTCAAACACTCTATTATTCCTGACTATAAAAGCAATGCCTAAATGAAAACATCATGGAAACGTGTAGTATAGAACATTCGCTGTTATCCCACCCTCAGACATAATCAATGGGAATGTTTTGGGCTAATATTCCTGCAGCTTTTCTCTTTTTTAACGTGCATATTTTTATTTTATTTTTGTTTGTTTGTTTGTTTGTTTGCGGTAGGCGAGCCTCTCACTGTTGTGGCCTCTCCCGTTGCGGAGCACAGGCTCCGGACGCACAGGCTCAGCGGCCATGGCTCACGGGCCCAGCCGCTCCGCGGCATGTGGGATCTTCCCGGACCGGGGCACGAACCCGTGTCCCCTGCCTCGGCAGGCGGACTCTCAACCACTGAGCCACCAGGGAAGCCCTAATGTGCATATTTTTAAAAAGTGGTTTGGACTGAGCAGCGTTGTGGCATTTTCCATTTTTTCACTTAATTTATCTTCCCTTAATTTATCTGCCCATGCCAGCACAGAGAGATCTTCCTCACTAAGAAGGTCCATTTTCAAGAGGTGTTTTGTGGTAAGAGAAGGGAAACCCTTTGTGGTCCGATGTGTCTTGTTTTTGCGGGGCCTGGGACTGGTGAGGTCTAGATGGGTGAGGTCAGCCAAGCTAGATGACCCAAGGTACCTGATGCTTTGCCTGGAAGGAAGGAGACTCACAGGTGCCCAGAGAGGAGCAGTCCCCGCTGCCAAGTAGGAAACAGACTTTGCTAGAAATGATGAAGGGGTGCCTTGGTCTAATCTAGCATCAGTGGTCCAGGCAGTGGGGACCTGTGAAGACTCCTCCCTCAGTTTCCAGCCGAGTTTCTCCTCTGCAGATGGAGTCAGGCAGACTGGCAGGTAGAGATGATGGAGGTGGTGGCAGCAGGTCTGAGGAGAGCTGGGAGGGGTGAGAGTGCAGAGAGGGAAGTAATTAGGAAGCAGGCGGTATCACAAATCTCCCAGGCGCGCTGACACCCGGGGAGAGTGATCACACACTTGGAGTCAGCCCAGACAAGTGTGAAAGCCCTTCACTCCATCTCTAGGAAGAAACAGGAAGGGGAAGACGAGGGCTGGGGAACCACACGACAGCCCCACCCCCAGCTCTCCCTCCAAGACAGCCCGGAGGTCGTCTTCACACTCCCCCTCCCTCAGCCCTGGCCTGGGTCAGGGAGCTGTGACTCAGAGGTGTGGAGGGGTAGCCTCGAACCCTGCCAGACAAGGGAAAGGTCCTGGAAGGATATGCCCCGGAGAAGGAAGGTGAGGAAAGACTTCATCATGGCACCTGATCAAGGCTAGGTAGATGTTACCAAGCCCTCAGCCAGCTGAAACTGCCCCTCGTCAGAAGTGGCAAGGGACGCTTCCCGTGCTTGAAAAATTGGTCCCCAAGGAAGGGGGAGATTGACGTAGGTTGAACGGAGGCTGCGTGCCAGGGATGAGACGTGTGTTATTTCTCAACAGTCTTGCCATTTGCTCCATGAAGACATGGAGGCTCAGAGAGGCTGGGTCCTCGGCCCAAGGGCACACAGCTGTGAAGTGGTGGAGGTGAGATCTGCCTCTTTTGGAAGTCCAAGCTTCCATCACACCATCTCCCTGTTCCCCCGAGAAAGAAGAAGTGGAGGCTCTCTCTATAAGGAATAGGTTCTTGGAGGTACAGGTTTCAGAGGCACGGAGGTGGGTAAGTTGCCCTCTGATTCCAAAAAGATAAACAGGAACACCTACCCACCAACACCCACTGGGGCTAGCTTTGGCTCTGCTGAGAATGCTTGAGAGAGAAGTCTTTGGGGTTAAGGGTTCTGCTTCTAAGGGAATTAGAACTGGGGACTCTTCCGCTTTCTCTGGCTACAGCAATTTCCCACCTGGGAAGGTGCCTGAGGGAGCATCTTTCACCGGCCACGGCACATGGCCCTGCGGGTGAATCAGCTTTGCACGTTCATTCTCTTCTCAGGTCGGATTCCCCCCTGCAGTAGACGTTGGGGGTCGGTAAGGACTGGGAAACTGGGAAGGTGGGGTCATCAGTGGAAGGTCCCCAAAGTCAGGCTAAGACCGAGTCACGCTGAGGATCTGTAGTGAGACCCCCCCTCCCACAGCCTCTTTCCAACCTCTTCTCCTATGGCTCTCCCCCTTGTTCACTCTGCTCCTGGAACACTCTTAGCTTTAGATCTTTGCTTGACTGTTTTCTCCCCTATGTTGAGCTCTCAGCTCCAAGGTCACCTCCTCAGAGAGGACTTCTCTGACCAAAGTCACCTCTAATTATTCTTTTTTCCCATAGCACTTACTGATAAACTCCATAAACAAGTTAACAGAACGCAGCTGGCAGTAGGGGAGGGGAGAGCCGTGCATATATATGTGAATATGAGGACGTGCACGTGTGTGTGTGTGACTGTGAATGACCACGTGTGTGTGTGTGTGTGTACGCTTGGGTCTAGGCATGCGTGTGAGTGTGCGTGTGAATTTGTATGTGGTCTCTGAGCACCTATGTGTCTCTGAGAGCATCTGATAAGAGTGTGTGCGTTTGGGTGTGTGTGTGAATGTACGCATATATATCTTTGTATATTTGATTGTGTACCTGTGTGGTTCTGTGCATGGAAATATAAATGAATTGCTGAGACAGATGCACACATATTTATGCATCTATGTAATACCTCATTCACATACACGCACGTGTATCTGAATGTGTGCGAGTGGATATGTATTTATGATTGTGTGCATATGTGTCTACACTCTTCTGAACAGGTGTGTCTGAGTGCCCCCTCCCTCTCTCCTTTTCTTTCACGTCCCTCTGTATCCCACCATCCTCCCTCCCCCTCTCCTTCCTCCCCTGGCTCCTATTGTCCAGGTGTGCTGGCCTAAGAATGACCACTTCAGGTGGGCCTCCCTGCTTCCCTGGCTTGGGGCGTTCCCAGCAGGTGGAAAGCAGCTCAGGAGGGACTCTTAGCAGGTGAAAAATCCAGCTCCACCCCCACTGAGCCCCAGTGAGAAAGGAATTCCCTGCAGGCCCTTCCCTAATCCCCCAGCGGATCCCTCCCCCACTTACCTCTCCGCATCTCCTGGAACAAAGGACGCTTTTTCATTCTGTACTCATGGGTGGTCATGTTCCTGAGAGCTTCGTGGGGGCTGGGAGAGACTTCAGAGTCATGGGGAGAGCAGTTGGGCAACCTCTACTGGCCTCAGTTTCCACTTCTGAGAAACAGAAGACACTACAGAAGGGTCACCAGGCAAAACGGTATTGCCCATGTTGTTAAGTTTTATCACCCTCTCCACTTATCCATCTCAGGAAGAGTTTACTGAGAACCTAGTGCGTGCCAGGCTCTCTACTGGGGACTGGAAACCCAGAGATGAACAAAAGGCATCTCTCTATCTTGGGGAGTCGTGGTAGAAGCAGAGGTGGGCGGGGAAGCATAGAGAGCCATAGAGATCGGTAGAATCCTGGATCGAAGCTTATCGTACCAGGAGGCAGGTGGAGGATTTCAAACCTTTCCATAGCTCCATCTCACCTGCCCAACTGAAGTCTATGTCCCTTAGCATGTCATTCAAGGTCCCCTTCATGTGAGGGGCCATCCACACATCCATCCAATTACCAACCCACCCTAGACTCTCCACCCATCCACCTCCCTCAAGTGAGGGAGGCTTCCTGTGCCCGCAGGGGTGTGACAGAGAAGTGGACCTTGAAGACGGGTGGAGTTTTGGTAAGTAGAGATGTCAGGGAGGGGCCTTTTGGAAGACAAGTCATGACTTAAGAAAGAGCGTGGCCGCTGGACCTTGCAGTCTGACTGGTCCACAGCTGTTGGGATTGGGGTGGCGACAGGCCGTGATTGAGTCCGTGTATTGATATTGGTGCACGGGTAGGGGGCATTCCGGTTGGCAAAGTGCCTTCTCTCCTCTGACTTCACCTTTTCCTCCCAATTCCAGTGAGGCTGTTATTACGGCCATTTGGAAGAAACAGGAAAAAGTGGCAACTCATCCCAAGTCTGCGTGGGGCCCAGTCCCTGCTTCCCTGTGAAGGGAAACACTTGGGAGAGACCTCGAAACTCCAGTGCTGAAAGACACCTCAGAGAGGGCAGACTCCTGTGTTGTTTATACCTGCTTATGTTTTGACTTTTTCATCAACAGCTGTTCCTTAATGTTCCTGTGAGTTCCGTCATTTACCTGGCTACCCCTCCATCCACCCCTCGATCCATCTACCTATTCACCATTCCTATCCATCCACTCATCTCTCCATTCACCCCTCATCCACCTACCCACGCATCCATTTACTCACCTTTCCACCCACAGATGCCCCCACCCGTTCATTCATTTACCCACTATCCACCCGTTCATTTACCCATCAATCCATCTATCCATCTTCTATCTACCCATCCGTCCATACACTCATCTATCAATGCCCTCCTACCCATTCAGCTACTCATCCGTTTACCAGCCATCCACTCATCCACCACATACCCACCAATGCATACTCCCATCCCTCCAAATTCCCACATGCCCTCCAATCTACCCATGCACCCACCTACCATTACCCATCCTCACTTACCCACTCACTCGTTTAATAGTTTATCCATCAACACACTGATCTGTCCTCATATCCACTCATCTATCCAGCCATTTGATCACCCCACACTCATCTACTCATTCATTATTCCACCCATTCACCTGTATTAACTACTCCTTTATTCACCCACCACCATCCATCTACCTATCCATTCACCTACCCATTTATCCAGCCATCCGCACATCCATCCAATTACCAACCATCCAATTACCAACCCACCCTAGACCCATCCACCTACCTATCTCTTTGACCAAACAATCAACCATCCGTCCAAATACCCAAACTGACCACCTTCTGAGTAATCCACTCATCCACCCATCTACCCACCCACCCATCATTCCTGGGCACAGACTCCAGGTGGGTCTAATGGAGCCATTGCAGCGGGCTTGCAGAGCTTATGCTGGGACATTCCAATGACCCGCCCACATGCAGAGGCCTGCAGGAATGGGAGGTGGGGACGGTGGTGGTGGCAGTAACTTAAATGCAATCTCCTCCAGGGTGTAAAGATCCCCTACAAACTCTTCCAGGCCCAGCGCTAAGAATTTTGGGAACTGAAGGAAATGGGAGATGGAGACAGAAAGCTGGGAGGGGGGAGGGTGTGGCGAAGAGAGAGGAACAGAGAGAGACTGGTGAACTACTAAAAAGGGGACGAGAAAGAAATAGAAGTTATGGATAAAGGGAGTGGAGACACAAAGGGCGGGGGAGAAACGGAAGAAAGACGAATCGAAAGGCACATATTACTTGTAGTGGCGGAAAGAACGGTAAGAAAGCCAGGGAAAGCTTTGGCGCGAGGGTCGCGAGTGTTCCGCCCTCTGCTCCTCCCCTCCCTCTCCGGAATTCCCCGGAAGCCCATCCCGGGTCGGACGGAGAAACCACAAAGCGCGGGGAGGGCGCGGCGCTCCCAGGCGCAGGGGAACCGCGGCTGCGTGGGCTCTGCCCGCCGCACCATCAATTAGGCGATCGCTGGGCCCGGAGAGACGCAGCGTCTGTGGAAATTACCTTTTAATTTCTTAATTACATTGTCCCTACCTGCAGCTCAACCCTCCTCCGAGTGGCGCTCGCGAAGCTGTTTCTCCTGAACCGTTCTCCGGGTGCCATTATTTAAGACGCTGATCGCCCGTGAGCGCTGGGGGTGTCCAGCGCCTCCGCGCGCAGCCCGCCGGCTGTTTTTATTTGCTTCCGCCCCTTCGGGTAGCTTCTACTAATGCGCTCCCCTCACCCCGCTTCATCTCGACCATGAGACCCAAAACCGGTCCCAGGCGCGTGGGTATCTGTGCTCCGACAGACCTGAGTGCCAAACCTGCCCTCTGCCTGGCGCTAGCTGTGTCACCCTGGGCGAACCTCAGTTTCCCCGTCTGGCACGTGGAAATAAAAATAGCGCCTGTTCGTCTGGATCGTGAGGCTTAAAGGAGATAAGCCTTGCGAAGCACAAGATCCCGAAGCGCTGTCAAAACGTGAGCTATTGTTCACTCATTCGTTTAGTATTTACTGAGCGCCTACGGTGGATCAAGCTCTCCAGAAGGCCCTGCAGATGACAGAGACGAACAGAAGAACAGAACAGTGTCTGCTCTCCCGGAGGGAGCAGTGACTGCATGATGGTGATGACGACGATGGTGGTGGTGGTGAGGATGATTTTCCTGTACTCAAAGGGTTCCAGGATTTATGAGACCCTTTGTGGGTGCTGCAGACGCACGCTTGGACATGAGGTGATGTGGGGGAGGCAGATGAGGATTTAGGGTGGAGGAGTTGTCAGATGGGAGCGGAGGTGATCCCTAACATTGGTGCAAGGGCAGGTTGGAGATGATAGAACTGGGGCAATGGCTTGCTTAAGCCCACCCAGTCATTGGTGGATCTCGGGTCTGCCCTTTCAGTGCTTCCTCTTTCCATAGCTCAGTGGTTCTCAAAGTGTGACTCTGACGAGCAGCAGCCGCATCACAGGGGAGCTTGTTAGAAATGCAGATCCTGGGGCTTCCCTGGTGGCACAGTGGTTAAGAATCTGCCTGCTAATGCAGGGGACACGGGTTCGATCCCTGGTCCCGGAAGATCCCACATGCCGCGGAGCGACTAAGCCCGAGTGCCACAACTACCGAGCCCGTGAGCCACAACTACTGAAGCCCGTGTGCCTAGAGCCCGTGCTCCACAACAATAGAAGCCACCACAACGAGAAGCCCGCACACCACGACGAGGAGTAGCCCTCGCTTGCCAGAACGCTGGCGCGCAGCAACAAAGACCCAACACAGCCAAAAATAAATAAATAAAATTAAATTTAAAAACTAATTAAAAATAAAAAGAAATGCAAATTCTCAGACCCTACCCCGACACCTTCTAAATCAGAATCTCTGGGGCCAGGGTCAAGGAATCTGTGTTTTAACAAGCTCTCCACAGGATCTGTATGCACAGTAAAGTTTGGGAAGTACTCTCCTAACCAACTCAGTGTTTCCTTTGCTAACTGCCTTTATTGGAGAAAATGGATCACGATGCCCAATTAATGACAATCCAAGTTGCATGCAGGCTGGGATATCGCCTCACATTCATGAGAATGATTGAAATAAAATAGACTGACGATACCAAGTTTTGGTGAGAACATGGAATGACTGGAACTCTTTTATGTTGCTGATGAGAGTGCCTCTTGAAAAACCATTTGGCAGTTAAATTGTTTTTCTTATAAACTTAAACATACACGGATGATATATGACCCAGCAGTCCCAATCCTAGGTATTTACCCAAGAGAAGCGAAAATTATGTTCACACAAAGACTTGTGCTTCAACTTTTATAGCAGTTTCATTCATAACAGCTCCAAACTATCAACCGTCCATCAGTTAGTGAATGGATGTCAAATCGTGGTATATCCATACAGTAGAATACTACTCGATAATACAAAGGAATGAACTACTGAAGTATACAACAACATGGGTGAATCTCAAAAGCAGAGTGCTGAGTGAAGGAATTCAAAGACAAAAGATTACATACTGCGTGATTTCACTGATATGAAATTCTAGAAAAGGCAAAACTGTAGTGACTGGAAGCTGAACTTTGGTTGCCTGGGGCCAGAATGAGGGTTGGGGGAAGGGTGGAGAGGGAATGACTCCAAAGAAGCACTTTCTGGGGTGATGGGCATCTTCCATATCTTGATTGTAGTGGTTGTGCATAATTAGTCAAAATTCATTGTCTTGCACACTTAGAATTCATGAACTTTATTGTACAGTAAGTCCCCCACATACGAACAAGTTGCATTCCAAGAGTGCGTTCGTAAGTCCAATTTATTCGTAAGTCCAGCAAAGTTAGCCTAGGTACCCAACTAACACAATCGGCTATATAGTACTGTACTGTAATATGTTTATCATACTTTTCACAAAAATAATATATAAAAAAGCAAACACAGAAAATAAAACATTTCTAATCTTACAGTACAGTACCTTGAAAAGTACAGTAGTTCAGTACAACACTTGGTGTACAGGGGCAGGCATCGAGTGAACGGGCAAGAAGAGTTACTGACTGGAGGAGGGAGAGGAGGTGGGAGATGGTAGAGCTGAAGGATCGTCAGCAACAGGAGATGGAGGGCAACCTGCAGTTTCACTCACGCCTGACGTTGATGGAACCCACGTTTGAATCTTTGAAAGTTCGCAACTTGAAGGTTCATATGCAGGGGATTTACTGCAAGTGAAAGATCCCTCAGTAAAACAGGTGGGGCATAATTCCACTTCCAAGATGATATCCTACGGAAATATTCAGAATCTGGACAAGGATTTACTTACGAGGATGAACTTCAAAGAATTGTTTATTATGGTGAAAAATTAAATACAAACAAAATGTCCAATTGTAGAGGTGGGATGAAAAAAATGATAGTCTATGCACAGGATGGATTGCTGTGCAAATTATTAAAATAATTTAATGGTGTGGAAAAATACTCATGATAACGCTCACTGAAAGGCAAAGGGTAGGATGTAGGCTCTGAGGGCCAAATGTCTATGTTGAATCCTGGCTTTGCCACACACCAGCTGTACAATGCTGGGAAATTGTTTAGTCTCTCTAACCCTAATTTTCTCATCTGTACAATGGGGATGCCAATAACACCTACTGTACAGGCTGTTGCCAGGATTAAATAAAATAACACAAGTAAAATTCTTAACATGTGGCATGTGACAAACACATGATAAAATGCTAGCTAAGATTCTTTGCTATTACCAGTCTATATACAGTGGGACAGTTCTGTTTAAAATTCTCTAGAAAAGGTAAGCCAGAAATACACACACATTTATAGTGGACATCTTCGGGTTATAGGAATGCAATTCATATTAATTTTCTTCCTTATACTTTTCTTTATTCTTTAATTATTCTATCATAAGGAGGCATTAAGTAGAATCAAAAATAAAACAAAAAACATTGTAAAGAAGACTTTCTTTTGCATTCCTGAAATTCAAAAACACATGTAGAGCGTCATTCTCGACACGGAGTACTGTATTAGGGGTGTGGGATGGAGATGGAAGAAACACAAGCATCCCTCGTTTCAATGTGCTTTGCTTTACTGAGCTTCGCAGATATTGTGTTCTTTTGTTTGTTTATTTTTGTACAAACTGAAGTTTTGTGGCCACACTGCGTCGAGCAAGTCTATCAAAGCCATTTTTCAACAGCATTATTTTATTTTATTTTATTTTTTTTTTGCAAAATTAAACTCACATCTGTTTTTACTTTGGCCTGGAGATAAATATTCTCTACTAATTTAACTTTTTTTTTGGTTTTTTTTTTGTTGTTGTTGTTCGTCAACATTAGAATATATTTTGCATTTATATAATAAAATATAGAAGACAATAAAAATAAGTGAGCATTGCTACAAGCAACAACAGAAATAAAACTCATGAGCAATATTCAGCAAAACAAGGCAGACATAAAATGATATACATTGTATGGTTTCTTTTTAAAAAATTCAAAACTGGACAAAACAAATTTATGGTGAAGATAATGGTTACTTTGGGGGCAGAAAGCAGGGGTCATGACCAGGAAATGGTATAAGGAAGGCTTCCGAGGTGCTGGGAGAGTTCTGTTTCTTGATCTGAGTAGTGGTTATACTAGTGGGAGTTCAGATAACTCACGTAAGTCATAGGTTTATAGTTAAACTTATGACTTATGCACTTTTCTCTGTGTTATAACTTATTAAGAAAGCTAAGACAAAAGCCTTATTTAGTTCATGAAGATCAACAGTTGGCAAAGAATTATTGAATATTATTTTAGACACCTACAAAGTTCAAGGAACTATCTTAGGTGATCAAAGATTCCAAGTCCATTCCATTATCAAATATATATATTTTTATTATTAGTCATCCATTTTATACACATCAGTGTACACATGTCAATCCCAATCTCCCAATTCATCCCACCACCCCCACCTGCCACCGCTTTCCCCCCTTGTGTCCATATGTTTTTTCTCTACATCTGTGTCTCAATTTCTGCTCGGCAAACCGGTTCATCTGTACCATTTTCTAGGTTCCACATATATGTGTTAATATACGATATTTGTTTTCCTCTTTCTGACTTACTTCACTCTGTATGACAGTCTCTAGATCCATCCACGTCTCTACAAATGACCCAATTTCGTTCCTTTTTATGGCTGAGTAATATTCCATTGTATATATGTACCACCTCTTCTTTATCCATTCGTCTGTCAATGGGCATTTAGGTTGCTTCCATGTCCTGGCTATTGTAAATAGAGCTGCAATGAACATTTTGGTACATGACTCTTTTTGAATTATGGTTTTCTCAGAGTATATGCCCAGGAGTGGGATTGCTGGTCATATGGTAGTTCTATTTTTAGTTTTTTAAGGAACCTCCATACTCTTCTCCATAGTGGCTGTATCAATTTACATTCCCACCAACAGTGCAAGCGGGTTCCCTTTTCTCCACATCCTCTCCAGCATTTGTTGTTTGTAGATTTTCTGATGATGCCCATTCTAACTGGTGTGAGGTGATACCTCATTGTAGTTTTGATTTGCATTTCTCTAATGATTAGTGATGTTGAGCAGCTTTTCATGTGCCTCTTGGCCATCTGTATGTCTTCTTTGGAGAAATGTCTGTTTAGGTCTTCTGTCCATTTTTCTGTCCGTTTTTGGATTGGGTTGTTTGTCTTTTTGATATGGAGCTGCGTTCGCTTCAACAGCATTATTTTAAATTAAGGTATATACACTGTTTTTTTTAAAGGTATAATGCTACTGCACACTTAACAGACTACAGCATAGTGTAAACAAACATAAATTTTATATGCACCTTGAAACCAAAAAAATTGTGTGACTTGCTCTGTTGCCATAGTCGCTTGATGGTGGTGGTCTGAACCCCAACCTGCCGTACCTCCAAGGTACGCCTGTGCAAAAACATGTGGCAAAAATATGATTCTTGCTTTCAAAGCAATTACAATTTACTTGGGAATGTGCAATGGTAAAACATAGAAATAAAGAATTTTAACGGAATGGAAAAGACAGAGAGATTAGACGGGCAGAGATAGGAGTGCTGTGACACAAGTGGAAAGTCACAGAAGGAAATGTTGGCATTGTCTGAGAGCAGTGGGGAAGGCATTCTGGCGGATGAGTGATCACTGGGCTGGAAGGTGAATAGCATCCCTTGTAGAAGGTATGGTGGGAGAAAAGACGTGGAGAGAGGAATGTACAGACTATCTTTAGACAATGATGAGTTGACTATTGAGGCTTGATAGGGAGTAGCATGATGGAGGGTGGTGGGGAAAAGACCTGGAATTGTAGACGGAAGCAAGCTCAGGCAATGTCTAAGTTTGTAGCTTTGGAGCAGTTACTACGTGCAGGCACTGTTTTAAATGCCTTACGTATATTAACACACACGAAACCCTGAGGTAGGCACTATTTGGAGCCCCATTTTACAAGGAGGAAGTCAAGGCATAGAAGCATTAAAAGACTTGGGGGACTTCCCTGGCGGTCCAGTGGTAGGACTATTGGCTAGGGGATAGAAACTTGAACTGGAGCCTTCAACTCGGACCTTTTAGGAGAAGCAGAAAATTTCCATCTGTGCTGCGGATTTCTTGTCTTTAAAGACGTGGCTGGGGTGGAGTGGGGGGAGAAGGGGGTGTTTCTAATTGTGAACCAAAAAAAAGCCCCGAAATTTTATCTCAGCCTCCAGTGGAGCTCAGCCATGCCAGAAGATCCGTAATATTGATAACAATAATGATGGCTATTACTATATTTTATTTTTCAATCGTGGTAATTACTGTACATTAAATCATTAGCATTCATTATTCCTACAATGTGTAATTAGGACAATGGTCGATAGATTGCTCTTGACTGTAATGAAGTTTTTATAATTGTAATTTATTGGCATCAAATTACCTTTCTTAAAACGAATCTGAACATCACACTCTTAATTCTGGGGGGGGCTGTCACAATTATTTTTAATTAATGTTTCTTGTTTGTGCCACACAGTGGGAGCTGTCCGACCAATCCAATTCCCTGTGTCTGCGAGGAAGTTAACCAAGAATATCAAAGGCATTCTTTTTTTTATGTTTTTTTTTTTTTTTTTGCGGTACGCGTGCCTCTCACTGTTGTGGCCTCTCCCGTTGCGGAGCACAGGGTCCGGACGCGCAGGCTCAGCGGCCATGGCTCAGGGGCCCAGCTGCTCCACGGCATGTGGTCTTCCCGGACCGGGGCACGAACCCACGTCCCCTGCATCGGCAGGAGGACTCCCAACCACTGCGCCACCAGGCAAGCCCTCAAAGGTATTCCTGAATCAGTCATCTATCACGAAACATCTCGTCTTCCCCGTCCCCTACCCTGTTTCCATCATCTCCCTCCTCCTAAGCGGCGGCCGCCGGGGGAAAGAGAAACCCAACCATTTACCATCATGATTAGCTGAGAAGACAAGAGACGATGACGCAGATTATTTAAGTCAATTTGTTGCTAAGAGTGAGAAGAATATATGTATATATATATATTTTTTTCCTTCATAAATGGCTGAGTAGCCAGCCCTGTCTTGGAGGACATGGACGCTGGGGGTGGCCTTTGCTTTTGCTGTCTGCAAATTTCATTGTGAGTTTTAATACAAGGTGGTGATTCTTTCCCCCACCACCATCCGGTAATTAGCTAAGGGGGCCTTTCCAAAAATATGAATCTACATCTTGTTTCTAGAAAGGCTGAGTGAGAAGTCTCAGGGCATTTGTTTTACTGTTATAATATGAAATTGCGTGTATTTGACTGGTTTTGACCTACAAAAAGGGCAATTTAATGGCTCAAATGACTCTATCCACTGGGATGGTAATCAATGAAATGACTCCTCCCCAAAGATGATGATTAGGAGAGAGAGAAAAGGCCATTTGTTTTTAGGCTATTGGATGAATAAGAAGGGTGTATTTAAGAGGAGTGGGCATAAGGAAAGGAGGGGGGCAGACTGAGGGCTACACAGCGAGGAAGTGGCTTGGAGAAAGGGACTGCCCTTTGCTCATCACCCATCGTGTACCAAGCATAGGTCAGGACTTTTCTGTGCAGAAGTGAAGTCACTTGCACAAGCTGGTAAGTGGTTGGAGTTAAAACAGAAGTTGGGGCAAATTCTGTTGTTTGTGAGGAAGCGCCTTTGTTAAGGAGGACAAAAGCTTAGTATCCACCCCCTGGAAAGAGAGTGTGACGAATGAGTCAGGCCAAGAGGACCCAGCCGTGTCCCATAAGACCTGTGTGACCGTCAGCAACTAGCTCCATGTCTGCTGCAAATGTTACTCAGTAAAATGAGAAGAAACCAGGTTCCCTTTTCACAGGACCGTCGTGAGGGTTAAATGAAATAATCTACGAGAACGTATTTAGCATCATGCCTGACACATAGTAGACGCTAAAAAAAGTTCTCTTCCCATCTCCTTTAATTAATGAATTTCTATATTTAAAATGGGGTCTGTGGCTTCAGCACCGGAGCAACTCAGGATGGGGATGCGTCGGCAGAAGAGACAGACGGCGGGAGAGAAGGTCTCATGCGTGATGGGGTGAAGGTGGGCGGCGTAAATCTCATTTCTCGGCAAAAGCTGCAATTTGCCAGCATTTTTAATTATTACTTTTTATTATGGATACAAATTAAAAATAAACTGTGTCTCAATCACAGTAGGGATTAAAATTGTTCTCTAATTGTTATCTTTGAATCAATCTAGCTTCCATTAGCTCTGCTTCCTGAGGTATAATTGAGGGGTGTGAGAGTGTGTGTGTGTGTGTGTGTGTGTGTGTGTGTGTGTCTCCTTGGTTTGTGGGGACAGCACCTATTTCCATTTGATGCGCCACCTATCTCTTCCAAAGCTCCCATTTCATGTTTCCTTCCTCTCTGCTAAAAACCTTGGGGAGCAGTAGAGCTGAAGTGTATGAAGCATGAGAACCCCCATACCCACCTCACCTTCCCTAAAGTTTTTATTTAAAAACCAACATACTGAGCGCTGTGCAGAGGTACTTTTTTGGATTGGGCTAAGGGTGGGAGTCGTGACCTAAAGTCAATACACTGGAATGGCCAAGCTCAATTTCTTCCTAAATATGGGCATTGCCAGTCTGTGAATTTCACAAGGGCAAGGATGCTCATCTGTTTTGCTCACTGCTGCATCCCCAGAACCTAGAACAGTGCCTGGTATCTGGTTAGTTCTCGTTAAATATTAATTAATTTAACTCACACACGTCCCTAGGAAAATATTTGCAAAATGCATAGTATATGAACATACAGTGTGTAGTATGTGGGTCATGGTAGCACTCAATAAAACACAGCTCCTATTATTTTTATCGTGATTTCCAAGCTCAGATGGGCCACCCTGAGGCTATTTCCTCCCCTTAAATTATATTTTAACGTTCACTGTCTGGCGCCATTTACCCAGCCCTTGCTCTATATATGTGGTGCTTTGCATATATCATTGCTAATTCTCAGGCACTCTTAGTAGGCCTATTTTACAGATAAGGAAAACTGAGGCAGAGAGACGTGAAGTCACTTGCCCTAAGTCACACAGCTGGTAAGTGATGGGGCTGGGATTTGAACTTAGGTCTCTGTTGGACTCCTCATGCTTGGGGTCTCTTTTGTCACTCTTCTCTACCTTGCAATCTCTAACTCATTTATTTATTCCAAGTGAGCAAGGTAATAACTTTTGGCCTCATTTTTTCAGGTGAAGAAAATGAGACCCACAGAGAAGTCTTATGACTTGTATGGAGGTGAGGACCTCATTCTAGTGGCCAGTGTACCAGGTGTGGATTCTTACCAGGGTACCTCCCTGCCTTCCTGTACTGGGCATTTAATCAGATGGAAATTAAAAAAATAGGGACTATGAAAAAAATGAGGGCTTTGAATCTAATAAATAAAATTCAGATATTGAGACCAGAATAGCGGCATGGTGCTCTCATCAAGAAGCTTATCTGACATCATAGCTGGAAAAGGGTTAAGCCCCAGGCTTGGAAAAAAAATGAAGCATTTGTTCATTCATGCTTTGCACAAATATTTTTTGAGCAGCTACAGGAAGTTCTGAGGATATGGCAGGGAACAAAACAGCTGGACTCTGCCTTCAGGAGTTTATGATGTAGTGGGGGAGATAAATTTAATAAAATATTCACATATATATATAATTATGACTGTGGCAAAATGCAGGAGGGAAAACTATAGGGAGTTACAGGAGATGGTAACATAGGGACACAATATCATGGTGTAAATATCATGACTTGCTTTGGCCAATGTTACCTCTCTCCCCCTGATTTCTGGTAAAAATGAAATCACAGTGTCAGATCTAGGCTGAGTCTATATGAGCTTTACTTTTGCAGTTGGATCCAGATGGTGCCTCCGTCAAGCTGGGACCTCAAGTTACCACAACAATCAAAGTTTCCTTGCTAACCCACAATGCAATGAGACTGAGTGAGAGGCAAACTGCTGGGGTTGTTTGTTACTGCAGCATGACCCAGCCCACGCTGACGCATACATCAGCTCTCCCATTACGATGCACTTAACTACCAGGTGGAATTTTTTTTTTTTTTTGGTGTGAATTGTTTTGTTATTGTTTAGGAATCTACCCCAAGGAAAGAATCTGAAATGCAGACAATACCATATGCGGAAAGATTTTCATTTTTTAAAATTCATGATCTTAAAGCACCAGAAATGATCTAAATAATTTTCATTGGAGGACTGGTTAGGATAGAATGCTATACAGCCGTTGAAAGTAACAGAGTGAAAGATACAGAACTTTCACTCTTTCATATGTATCCAAATCCGTATATGGATTCAGATTTGTAAAAATGTACACATACCCACCACACACACAGGCACAAGCAAAAGGCAGGCATGTAATACACCAAAATGTCACTAATGATTCACTGGATTATAAATAATTTTTTGTGATTTTCTGTACTTAAAATCAGTAAAAAAAATTACTACAAATTAAAAAATATTGCTTAAGAAGATTTTTGAAATAAGATAAAAATAAGTTTTACATAAGGATTTCTTATGTGAAGTGAAGGAAGAGTACGAGATGGCATACAGAATATGGTAAAACATGGATATGTCTGCCTGGAAAGAAAAGACTGAAAGGAAATATACCAAAATGCTAATAGTCAGGTTCCCTGGGTAGTGTGATTTAGAAAGCTGTTTAGAAACTTCCTTTTTTCCTGGATTTTCCCATTTTCTATAATGGGCACAACTTGGTTTTGTGATAAGAAATACAATACTTCAAAAACTGGTACTAGTACCGATACCTTGATAAATTGTAAAAGGCCTCTTCTGCGTCCCCTTTTCCAGTCTTCTCTCCTCTCATCTATTTTATTACGATATAAACTTGTCCTTCTCATAAATTGAGTGGGTCTAAAATGGAATCCTACTTTTTAGTGGCTCTGACTTGACTTGGTTCTGAAAAAACGATGCCGTGCTCCCTGAAAAAAATTAATAGGGGGCTTCTCTGGTGGCGCAGTGGTTGAGAGTCCGCCTGCCGATGCAGGGGACACGGGTTCGTGCCCCAGTCCGGGAAGATCCCACATGCCACGGAGCGGCTGGGCCTGTGAGCCATGGCCGCTGAGCCTGTGCATCCGGAGCCTGTGCTCCGCAATGGGAGAGGCCGCAGCAGTGAGAGGCCCGTGTCCCCCCACTGCCAAAAAAAAAAAATTAATAGGAACCGTATTGCTTTCATTCAAAAAGATCAAATTAATAACACAGACACACAAACACAGTTTAATGCTAAGAGCTGTCAACGATACATCACCAGCAACACATACGCACATTCAAGGAACAACCAGAGCCAACTGCTATTTCTATGGAATATTTCTTTCAAAGATGCCAAGGTTTTCCAAAGATGTGAGCATATTGTTGACCTACCTAGGCTTTGGAGAGAAGGCGGAAGAGGGTGGCATCTCCTTGTGTGCCTTTGCTGGCTGAGTGAGGGAGGGGCCTTGTACACGGAAGGTCACTGGGCTAGACTTGCTGTGGCCCACTCTGGCCCTTGCCCACGTCTCTTTTCTTAGCCTCTTACTTGGCTCCAGCCTCATCTCTGCGCCATCTTCCTTCCAATCCCTAGGCCTTTGCGTGTGTGATCTCCTCCCCACCGAACTTGCTTTCTCTCCTCCGTTGGCAAAGCCCTGGGCCTCCTGCGGGTCTCAGTCTCCATGTCACATCTCAGAGTCGGTCTCATCTTCCCTATTGGAGGTTTTCACAGGACACAGAACTTTCAGTCCACTTACCCCAGCTAGTGACTGCATCTTTCTTGCTGTGCTCATTCGTCCAGTATCTGCCGCTTCCACTAGACTCTGAGCTCCAAGAGGGCATGGATTTTGTCTGTTTTGCTCACTGCTATGTCCTCAGAGCCTAGGACAGTGCCTGATACATAAAAGATACTCACCAAATGGTTGCTGAAGGAATAAATGAATGAAAGAAACCCATGGGATCCTGAATGGCCCACTCTCACCATGGAGGAAAAAGGATTCCAGAGCTCCCTTTGCCTTTGGTCAATTGGTCTCTCTGACCCAGGGCCACATTATGACTTTCATGGGCTCCTTCTCCCATAAAAAGGTACAAATAATATTTTCTGAATGTGTTGGTGTAAAGATGAATAGAATCCAGGCTGGATTCATTGGTATCTTTACATTATTATTATATTCATTTTTCCTTTTGATTTTAAAAGAGACAGACATTAAAAGATGGGTCCCTAGAAGTATCATGAGCCCTAAGCACTGTGTTTACTGTACCTGGTGGAAAAGGCAGCCCTGGGCTGACCTAGTCCCCTGTGTATTCATTCATTCATTCACTCATTCATTTAACAAGAACTTATAGAGCAGCTTCTCGGGGCCAAGGCCTGAGCCAGGCCCTGGGGGTCCCCTGGTGGGCAGAAGCAGCCACTGTCCCTGCCTCAACATCACTGAGGTTCTAGCAGAGGGGAGATGGACATTGAACCAACGCACCAAGAAATAAATATGTAATTATCGGGCTATAAGGTCTTTTGAGAGCCAAGAACAAGGAAAGATGAGGTGGTCTGGGGGAGAGGGAGGGTCAGTTAAGAAGCTGAGTAGGACCGTGTGGGGCTCCTGGGCATGGAAGCCTTTCTGAGTCCCCCGTTCCTTGTTTATAGGGAACAGACTCCAGCCTCCATGACCTTCCCTGAGATCCAAAGGGCAGATTTGAACAGTTGCTAATCAGGGAAGGGAGGGGACGCAGAAACAAGGGATGAACAGCCAGGAAACTCTAGTGCAGCCTTGGGGCAGGGTCCTGGTTCCACCTCAAGGGATACACAGAACAATATCTTTAAGCTCTCTATAGAACTAAAACCCCCAGAGCATGGAAGACGGGACTGCTCGATGAATCATTCTTCAGGGGAGATCAGGAGACCACGGGAGGCCAGATTAAAGGCGTGCAGGCCCTGCACACACCCTAATCCTGTCAGCACCCCCACCCTTGAACCATCACTATAAAACTCCTCACCAATTCCTCCTGGGTCGGGACACACAGTTTTGAGAGGCACGAGCTTGCTGTGTCCCCATTTGCCTGACAAAGCAACCAAGCTATTATTTTCTACTTCACCCAAAACTCTGTGTCTGAGATTCGATTCGGCACCGGTGCACAGAGGCCGAGCTGACGGCATCAGTTAGAGATGGCTTCCCCAGCTGGAGCTGCAAGGTAACTCTGCCGAGAGGCTGGGGAACAGCATCCCAGGCTGAGGTCCTGGTACATGCAAAGGTCCTGAGGCAGGATCTTTGAGCAACTAGAGGGAAGCCAGAGGTTTGGGGGAGCAGGAGGGATGGGCAGGAATTTCAATCAGCTTCTTGAGTCTCATTAGGAAGCCGCAACTGACCCTTAGGACTCTTGTACCCAGTAATATTCTCACTTAACCCCCCAAACTTTCCCAGCCTAGGCCACCCAGCTCTGGGCACAGAGCAAGAATAAGGGAGGGCTGGTTTGATTAGATCACTGTCAGCGAAGGACGGGAGGTTAATTGCTATTCTCTTTGTGAGTCTGGCGTGGCCAGGGAGCTCTGCTCACAACTCTGTGTGTGTGTGTGTGTGTGTGTGTGCGCGCGCGCGCATGTGCACGCGCTTCTGTATGTCCCTGTATGGAGGGAAGTTTGGCCTCAGGTTGGAGGGAGGCCACAGGGCCAGGGGGTGGGTTGCACAAGATTTCTCTGTGAGTTCTGAGCCTTGTCTTGTCTGGTGTGCAGCAAAGAGGAGTACTTAACAAGCATTAAGGGACACAAATAATGCCCCTTTTCTCCTCTTTGCCTATTCTTCCCTCTCTCTTTTCTTGTAAATCCCGCTCCTTGCATGTGAATAGCGGAATGGCTTCATCTGGGACCTTTAATCAGATCCCTGGTAGGCACTAGGAGGGCAAAGTACTGGAGGGATTACCTTTTATTTTAGGGTTTTTCTCCCCTAGTTTTGCCATCCCCCCGTCCCCTCCCCCTGGCGCGTTTTCCTCCTTGGCGTTTGTTCTCAGCAGAAGTAAGTAAGGAAGGCTTACAGGGCGGGGGAGGGGGGCTTACAAACTTAAGGGGATGGGGCCCTATTCAGCAGGGCTTGTCCACAGTCTTTCTGCTTTTGTTCCCGGGCCATTCTTCAGCTGATTTCTTCACTCCAGTAAAAGCACTTTAATTCCCTTTTAGATACGGAGAATCCGTCCTCTTCCCCTTGCTGCCCCCTCCCTTTCTCCACCCCACACACCCCATTTCACTTTCTCAGACCCTTTATGCTGCATCCTCGTCCGCCCCAACAAAGACCTAACATCCTCGCAAAGTATTTCTTTCACCGATCAAGAGAGGCTGCGGGAGAATCTGGACGAGGGGGAGGGGAGCAGAGGGAAAAGGAGGAGGAGAGGGGGCTTCTCAGGAAAGAGAACCCCCCCACACCATAAACCAGGGCTGGGGAGACCCTTGGCTTCGGACTGCACCCTCTTTAGTCCCCGCCGTGCCTTGGATCCAAAGGAAAGGCGTGGATGCCGGCACGTGTGTTGGGAAGGACAGAGTGTGTGTGAGCGTGTGCCCGTGTGATCATGACAGGGGCAATAGAGACATCTGAGGCCTGGTGTGGGCTTGGTCAGCATTTCTGAAAGGAGCCAGAGGCTTCCGGGAGAAACTCCTTGTGGGGAGAGGACACGGGCCCGTCCGCCTCCATCAGAATCCCTGAGACCTCTCAGTGGAGCATCGATGGGACCAGATGCTGAGCCTGGGGTTCCCGAACTCCGGGCTAAGACCGGACAGCATCTTGTGAAAATGTTTGAGACCTGGAGGAAAATGGCCAGCTGCAAAACAGGAAAAGAAAACCCTCAGCTCAAACATGAATAAATGCAGAATTTAAAGTCTGCCCGATGTATCTTAGGTCAGTTGTCCTAAACTTCAATTTGACATTCATAAAAATTTCATCGCTTATGAAAATAACTTGTGGGGCAGGTTTTATTTTTCTTTCTGTGCATGACCTGCCTCCCTCTCTCCCTCCTTGTCTCCTTCCTTTCTGATAATATAAATGAACACCTGCTGAACACCTGTGGACCAACCCAAATCTGGAACATTGCTGTTACTTAGTGTAATATACTTACACTGTATCACACTGACGGTGTGTCGTGACTTACGCTGTCTTGGTGCACCCATCCTGATTCCAAAATCCTCCCTCCCTGACAGAGGTAACCAGCTCCCTAAATACATTCAAAAATATTTCTAATCGCCTATTTATTCCCCAAACAATATTCCCTTTAGTCTTAATTCAGATTTTTCTCACTCTGCAAGAACTTCCAAGCTTGCCTGGGGATGGCTGGGCAACCATAGGCAACCATCAATTCAGTGAGTTCCTGACAACCAAACTGCAAAAGGACAATGTGAAAAGTCCTTTCAGAAGTTTTGACAGCAAAACCAGGTCTCTGTCATACTCTCAGTAGGATTTATAATGTGGGAAGGAGGCCTCAGGGTAAGCGTGTCTGGGTGCCTACCTAATGGAAAGTGGTTCTGCCTCGAATCCCACTTTCATGATGGAATTACGTTGTGCTGTCAGTTACCGGCCTTGTTGTCCCCATCTGTGAAATGGGAACAACAGCCACGCTCAGCTTTGCACTGAGGAAAAAATGGGGGGTATGAGAGAGAAGCAATCTCGCTGAAAGATAAAGTGAGCTTTCCTATCTCCTCTCCTTTCTGTGTGAGATATGAGACAGATGAGACCTTTTTCAAAATGTCGACAAATTGACGCAGGGCCATTTAAGAGAAAGTGGGCCGGGGCCGTAATAGCCCAATTGGGAGTCTGAGAGGCAGAAGGGCTGGCTTCCTCTCCATGCCAGAAGATGAGCAATTACCGCCAGGCATTTTTCGGGCAAAATAGAAGGCAGAAAAATAGCAAGGAGGGGCCCCAATTATGGAGAGTCATTCTCAGGGCGAAAAACGCTGTCTCATTCTTCTGCTGCAAACCGCGGTCTGTGAAACGAGGTGCGGGGCAGTTAGAGTGATTAGAAGATGTGGAAGTTTCAGCAGGGATAATGTCTGGTCTTAGCCCGGAGGCTGGGCTGGGGGAGGAGAAGGAAGGATGGATGGTTTGGGAACCAGTATGGATTGCTTCTCCCTCCTTGTTGGTATGAGACCTGAGCAAGGCGTGTCGTTTTCTGCGGGTCCCCAAAGAAAGCAAGGGATCTCTGCCCCTCTGTGCTTCCAGACACGCAGAGGGCAATGCCCGCGTGTCTTAAGCCACCATGAGGGTTTTAGGCAGTGGCGTGCTGGTACGTGTTTAACCACCGGCTCTCACCCCTCCCCCCACCCTGATTTGTGATCTTGTCCATTTCCATGGTGTAAATGCTCCCGCCTGACATGGCAAAACAGAGCTGGGAAGAGACCATTCATTCTGTGTCTTTCCATCCCCTTCTCTGATGTGAGCGTGTTTGGTCTTTATACCAGAAGGAGGCATTTCAGGTCCCCTGGGGAAATCTCAGCCGATGCGGTCTGAGAGCTGGTGGAGCAAAGCGCCCGCCCTACTCCTCTCCCTCGTCATTCAAGTGGACCTTCCTGGACGGCATTCTGTACATTCAGGGGGTGTCCTAGCAAAACTGAGCTCCAGGCACCCATGGGAACTCACCGCGGTGTTGCCCTCTTTTTTCTCCCTGACGTCTCCCCTCCTGCTTCCTGGGGTCATCCGACCAATGAACTACCTGTACACAACTGCTTGTCTCACACTTTGTTTTTTTCTTTTTTTGGAGGGGGAAGTGGTGGTGGCGGTGGAGCGCTGGGGAGACCCAAGCTAAGCAAACACCATGGAGTGTTATGCAGTGCTGGGAAGCCACCGATGAGATGTGTACAGGGCAGCATGGATGGATGGGAAAAGCGGAGTGCTGAGTGGGGGGAGGGAAGGAGGAGGGAGCAAATAAGATATTCAAGGCAGCACGATCCACATATGTAAAGAACGCACGCACGCAAATAACTGGCCATTTTGCAAGAACACATTGAAAACAATCATTAAAATTTGATATCTGGGAGAAGGAAATTTGGAGTGAGGGTAAATGGGGAAGAAAGAGAAAAGGAAGAAGGAAGGAAGAGAAAGAGAGAGGAAGAAAGAAAGGGCTTTATGCAGACTGAAAAAAAAAGGAAGTAGCAGCTTGGCTGGAGATGATAACATAATGCTACGTAAACTCTAAAAGTGTGATGGGCTTTTAGCTGCCCACTTTATTTATTTATTTATTTTTGTGGGATCTTAGTTCTCCGACCAGGGATCGAACCTGTGCCCCCGGCAGTGGAAGCGCAGAGTCCTAACCATTGGACTGCCAGAGGAGTCCCTAGCTTCCCACCTTAAAAGGCTTGTTGGGGGCAGGTCTGACTCAGCCCCTGATAGCCAGGTCAGCCTCTGGAAGGAAAGGCCCAAGGACCCTCTCTGGGGCAGCCTGGGGCTACAGCTGTCCTGACACTTAGCTCCCCTGAAAGGCTGCACCTCTCAGGACCAGGTGAGGCCCGCCCAATCCCCTAGGGGACCAGCTGGCTGATGGCACAGGTCCCTCTCCCCTTGGCTGTCACGTGGACCACACCCTCCCTCTCCTCCATGCAGGGTCTAGGTTGGGCAGGGGAGGACGATGATGGTTTTCTTTGCTTTTATCCTACCTGCTGGGTCTGTGTTTCCTGCATAGAGAACACCCACTGAGGGAGAGAGAGAGAGAGAGAGAGAGAGAGAGAGAGAGAGAATTCTTTTAATTCTCCCTTTGCAACCATGACAATAACATTTATTGTGTTACGGAATCCTCACTCTCCTCCCCAAGAAAGGGGATAGTATTACTCTCCCCACTTTGAAGACAGAGAAACTGAGGCCCAGAGAGGCATCGTTGCTGGCCCAAGGTCACACTGTTATAGACCTGGGTTCTTGGACTCTTTAATCAATAGAAATTGCTGAGACCAGATGAGAAATTCAGGCCAGGCTTTATTGGGACTCATGCTGCAGCACGAGGGAATGAAAACAAGTAACAGGTTCCCTTGCTGCTCCCTGAGTTGAGGGGCGGGGATCTGGTCCCTTAAATGGGGTGAGGGTAGGGGTGCATCCGTGGGTCCTGCTGGAGGGGGTCTGCCCACCCCCTTGGTGGTGCTGGGTGCAGGGCTCATGTGCAGTACCCTGCTTTTGCTCTCCACACCTCAGAAGTGGCAGTTGGGTTTTGGGTCTTTTTGGATCTTGTTGTTTATAATTTGCCCGAACTGCACATATACGCAGTTATTTTTAGTCCCTTACAGTTTTTTGTTTTTTTTTTTTTTGCTGTATGAGGGCCTCTCACTGCGGTGGCCTCTCCCATTGCGGAGCACAGGCTCCGGACGCGCAGGCTCAGCAGCCATGGCTCACGGGTCCAGCCGCTCCGCGGCACGTGGGATCCTCCCAGACCGGGGCACGAACCTGCGTCCCCTGCATCGGCAGGCAGACTCTCAACCACTGCGCCACCAGGGAAGCCCAGTCCCTTACAGATTTTGTTTGTTTTGGTATTCTGTTGCTTGAGGAGACGTGTGTCCAGGTGTAAGTACTGCAGCGAAGGGTCCCAGGTCCCAGGTCCTAGCTTTCCTCAACACCATCAGGACTGGAGTCTGCTGGGAGCCCAGGTCTGCCTGAACCCAGAGCCCACTGGGCACTGCCTTCCACTTGACTTGTCAGATTTAGTTATGATTGTGGCTATGGTGTTGCTTCTCCCACTGACCCGTGGATTGGTGGCGGCAAGATCTGGACACGTTCCTTGCCGAGCATGGGGCCTGGTACGCTGTGGGTGCTCCACAGATGTTTGTTGAGTCCGAGAAGGATTGAAGGAGAAAAATTTTGCTTATTCCGTTGTTGGAAGGGTCAGGTGAGATAATGCAGGCAAAATGCTTTGCACAGCTGCTCAACAAATTATTTGTTATTTTTGTATTAGTACGTGTGATGATATTATTCCTCCTACAGAGTCATAAATAACCAGGTTTTGGGGAAAAGTCTCAAGCGTGCAAATGGGGAGTGGGGGAGGGATGTGGAGAGTGGGGGAGGATATAGTGGGAGGGAGTCTTCAGCCAGTGCCTGCTTGTTGGGCCAGGGAGCAAACGCAAATCACAGACCCACAGAAGCTCAGGACTTGGGTGATCCATGCCCTGCCTCACATTGACAGATGGGGAAAGTGAGGGTCAGAGATCAAGGCTGGTACCTGACGTCCTGGCTCCCGGTCACTCCCTGCCGCCACCTGGATGTCCCATGAGCGTCATTCCTCTCCAGGATCGGGGATTGATGAGCCTTCTCTCTGAGCTCTTCCCCAAACGTCCTTCCCTCTTGTCCCTTTGAGAGCTAGGAAGCGCCCGTTGCAGCCCCCAGATCCAGACTGGAGCAACTGTTGGCAAAGCGGCCTCCCCAGGAATGAGTCGGGTCCAGAGTCCCCTGAAAACTCCGCATCTCTACGTGAAGTTACGGGGGCAGGGGGCAGACCCACTGTGGGGTCTGAGGCTGTCTTCTGCCGATGGGCACGGGTTCTCCGAGGTTCCCTCTGGTAGGGTGTGAATTAAACTCTGGCCAAGCCAGGAAGTGTGTTGGTGATGAAGGATGCAAAACGCAGCTACTTGTCAATCACACCAAGTCCTGCACAGCTGCTGGTGGCAGCCCCTTGGGAGGGAGGCTGAGCACGAAGTTGGTCTCCTAAGCTGGTCAGCACAGGGTGGGGTGAAGGGGGGCTGGAGGAGCGGGGAATTAGGAAGCTGGCTGGGGCCGCCCAGAGCATCCCTTTTCTCTCTGTAGCTCCCTAACAACATCCCCCTGCATGTCCTTCCTTCTGTTCCTTGAATGTCCCAAGCTTCCACCCACTTGCAGCCTTTGCCCTGTGTCTCCCTCTGCCTGGAACTCTGTTCTCCCAGATCATAGCACTGTCTTTAGTCACATTATGTGGGTCTCTGCTCAAATGTCCCCTCCTCATGGAAGCCTTCTCTGATAATCTAAAGGAAGCCCCAGCCACAGCTACTTCCTAGCGCATCACCCTTTTAATTCTCTTCGTAGCTCACCAGACTATCTGTGAGGCCCCACTTATTTGCTGTGTGACCTTGAGCAAGTCCCTTAACTTCTCTGTGCCCAATGTTTCTCACCTGCAAAGTGGGGATAATAGTACTCATCTTACAAAATTGTATTGATGATTAAATGAGATATTTGTAAAGTGTTTAGAACACTGCCTGGCACAGAGCAAGCACTATAGAAGTGTTAACAATTATTATTATTACTACTATTATTACTACTAGCACTCTTACTGCATTTGATCATTTATTTTTCTCTCACCCCCAACTAGAGTGTCACCTTCCTGAGGGTAGGGACATTATCTGTCTTATATCCTCATGCCTGACACAGTGCCTGGCGCATAGTAGGTGCTCAAGAACTCTGTTTTTGAGTGAATGGATGAATGAGTAAAAGAAAGTGGGTCACAGGCTTAATGAAACCCCGGGCAATGGGTATTCGAAGCATGAGGGTTCAGGTTCTCCCTTTGGAACTGGGCACACGCATGGGGGTGGGCGTGGTAAAGGGCAGAGGGGACAATTCCAGGCACGTGCTGCCCTGGGGTGGACCTTCCATTCATGTAAGCGGGCAGGAGAATAAGGGGCCCCAGGAACATAGGTGGGTCTGATGCAGATTTAGTGGGGGTTCCGTTGGAACTGCAGAGTTCCCAAATGTTCCAGAGGCATTTGATGTCTTGGGCATGCAGAGGCTGGGGGACCCTAGAAGGAGAGGGTGAGAACTTGGTGTTCCCAGTTCATCCCCTTCCCACCTGCTATTGTGCAGAAGTGGAGCCTGTGGTCCAGCTCTGTGAGATGCCCCGCCCACCTTCAGCCCAACATTCGGGAGCAGAGTTGGACCAGCATCCTGCATCCCTGGTCTTCAGGCAGCACTGGTGCCTTCCTGGGATGGAGTGCCTTCCTTTTCACGCTGGTGGTGAGTGGTCTAGGGGTTCCTTTGGAATACAGGGTAAACTGAGGCCCCATGGTCCCAGAAAGGCTAAACCTTGGACTCCTGAAAGTTCATTTCCTGTTCGGGAATCCGCCTGCTGGCCCGGTCTGGCATCCTGCCCTCAGCTCCCTGGACCCCTCACTGTGGCTGGCATCTAAGAGTCTGGAGTCTGAAAAAAGCCTGGGTCATAGAAGGTGATGGCAATGACCCTTTTGCTCAAAATGACAACGGCAACAATAACAATCAACGTAACAACACCAATTTAAACATCGATCCAGTTACTGAATTATGTGCCTGGCACTTTCCTGAGTCCTTTAAAACGTTAACTCGGTTATTTCTCAGAACAATGTACAAGGTGTGTGTTAGTAGAACTGGGGCAATGTCAAAGTTCTGAAATTGGATAATTATGAGGTGGCTGTGTGTGGTCCCGGCTCTTAGAAAATACACACTGAAGTATTAAGGGGAGAAATGGCAAATGGTCCAACAAAGTAAAGAAAGGAGAGCTAGATAGGTAGACGGATGGTGAGGCAGATACAGAGACACCAAAGGTATCAAAATACTAACACGGGGAATATAGATAAAGGTATACAGATGTTCACGGATTTATTATTCTTGTAACTTTTGAATAGGTTTGAAACTGTTTTATTCTTTTAAAAAAAATATTATCTTATTTTATTTTATTTTGGTCGTGCCATATAGCATGTGAGATCTTAGTTCCCCGACCAGGGATTGAACTCATGCCCCCTGCATTGGGAGTGCAGAGTCTTAACCACTGGACCACCAGGGAAGTCCCGAATTTTTTAAAATGAAGAGCAAAAACACAAATCTGAGGGTGGAATTATTATTGCCCCCCTTTTACAGATGGGAAACTGAGGCACAGAGAAGTTAGCACCTGCAGTACATGCTCTAGAAATATTAGCTGTTTGATTATTTATATATGAGCCCAAGTCTCAGAGATATCACATAACCTGCTCATCATCACACAGCACGACAATGGATAGAGTTTGGCCTTGAAGGGCCTCATCTGCCTTCATTCCTAAAGGCTATGCAGATCCCAGGCTGGTTCGGATGAGGCAGGGGTGAGGGACTGGACTCTTTCCAGGGGTCCTTCAAATCAGGGACCCGCGTCCTCCCAGCCTCAGGGTGAATCTTTGTGGAGCCTCCTTGCCTCCGTCCCTCCCCATCCCTGCAGGAGCCTCTCCTGGGAACCCTTCACTCCTTCTCCTGAGCTCCCCCATCCTCTTTGTACCAGCAGCCCCATCGGAGGGGCCTGGCAGGCTGGGGATATTTGCCAGTAAATACAAGATGTGTGTTAAACACTCTGCCGGCAGCTTCTTCCCACTCGGCGATGTTTGCTCAGCAAACATCACTAATTTCCCTCTCTCAGGCTGGGCTGCGGGCCCCTGGAACAAAGTCTGTTCTTCACCAGCCCCACTGACAGGTCCACATCCCCCCTCCCCCCGACCCCTGCTGGCCCCCAGCGAGGTCTGGGGGCAGAGCTGGGCCCTCCTCCCAGCCCCGTGTCCCAAGAAGTGTGGGCAGACAGAATGCTTCTCTGGTTTGCTGGGGTGTCCAGGCCTTGGGCAACATCTCTAACCAGAATTCCTGGGATGTGGGGTGGTGGAGTTTGGTGAGTTCTCCTTTCTTCTGGTCTCTGTTCCATTTATCCTCCAAGATCCAGGAAGCCATCTTGTTCCAGCTCTCATTCATTCATCCCTTCATTCATTCCTTCAGCAAGTATTATCTGAATGCCCACTGTGTGCCAGGCAGGGCTGGGTGCTGGGGACACAGCGGTGCCTACAAGTAACTTGACCAGCAAAGTTTCTTGCCCTCCTGGAGCTGATTTAATAAAACAGTTAGTAAATGTCAGCAAAGCCATCAGAGAACCTGAAGAGAGTAAAGCAGGGTGATACAGGCGGCCCTCCTAGGAAGGGTGTTCACAAAGGCCCCCTTGAAGACGGGCTATGTGAGCTCAGACTCGGAGGTGGAGGGACCGAGGTCAGTATGACTGAGTTTTCCTCTTCCCTCGGGTTCAACCTGGTGCGGCGTGACAGCGTTACAGATCTTGTCTTTCTTTAAAATGTTGATAACTTGTTTGCCACAGATTTACAAAATTGAAACAAAATTCACAAAACACAGAACGCATCCTTTTAAAGCGTACGATTCAGGGTTTTTAGTACGTTCAGCGTTGTGCAACCATCACCGCTATTTGATTCCAGAACGTTTTTCATCACCCCCAGATAAATCCCATACCCATTAACTACTCACTCCCCAGACCTCCCGCCCCCAGCAACTACTAGCCTATCTCTAAAGACCGACCTACTCTGGATTCACATAAATTCAACATGTGGTCTTTTTTGTGTGTGTCTCCTTTCACTTGTCAGAATGTCTTGGACGTCCATCCATGTTGCAGCACGTGTCAGAACTTCATTGCTTTTTACGGCTGAGTAACATTCAATTGTATGCATAGACCACATTTTGTTTATCCATTCATCTGTTGATGGATGTTTGGATCATCATGGATTTTTGTTTTAAATTTGATTTTTTAAAGTATCGCATCAAAATTTTATGTCTTGGGTACTGAAGTTTTTGGCAGCCCCGTCCCAAATTTTGCACTGAGTCATCTCACTCTAGTCTCAGATGGAGTGGAAGAGGGATCCAGAGAGAAGGAAGAGAGTGTGAGGACCCTGGGGGTGGAAATGAGCTTGAAAGGGGACATCAGTGGGGAGGGAGCTCCCGGACGCGCAGGCTCAGGGGCCATGGCTCACGGGCCCAGCTGCTCCGCGGCATGTGGGATCTTCCCGGACCGGGGCACGAACCCGTGTCCCCTGCATTGGCAGGCGGACTCTCAGCCACTGCACCACCAGGCAAGCCCTGGAGACTTTTTAGGAGCTGCAAGGGGCTTGGATTGGCTGGGGCAAGTGAACTGGGAGATGCAGTGAGACTAGGCAGGGGTGAAGGGATGGTGGAGGTGGGGTAGGAAGTGGCTGGACCACAGACGACCTGGGTTGGAGGACATTGGTCGGTTTTGAGTTGGTACGTTTACACCCTCTGGTTTCACTTTTAAAAGCTCATTGGCTGCTGCGTGCAGGGACTACAAGCAAAACAAAAAGCAGGGGGTTCTGTGAGGGGACTGTTGAGGGCGTCCAGGGGAGACATGACGTAGCCTGCAACAGGGTGGCAGAGGCAATAGCCATGGAGAGAAGTGTCATCACTGGATAGAGTCTGAACGTATAGAGAGACAATCCATTCACTTATCCGGCAATTACTGAGCACCGACTGTATTCCAAGCAGTGCTAGATGCTGGAAATACAGTGAGGGGACATAGCCAGACAAGATCCCAGACCTCACAGAGCTCAGAGACGTGAAAGAAGAAACTACGATGTGATCAGATATGAGGGAAAAGACGCAGGCATTTTGGCTGCTGTGGACCTATAGGTGTTTCCAGAAATGGAATCCATCGGTCAGAGGAAGACCTATTGCTTAACTGGGAGACGTGCAGAAGAAAACTCTGCTCTCTCTGGAGATGCTGTCAATATAGAAGTTATCCCCACCATCCTGCAATATGGCGGCCTCCTTGGAATAAGCCTATGGCCTCCCAAGGTGACTGCTTGGAAGGGGAAACACCCCCTTGGGATGGCTGAGTGCTGGGTCATGTTAGAAAAGAACCAGGACTCTGAGTCGGTGGCCTCTCCCCCTCTGGTCTTTAGAGGAAATCGGGAGGCCTGCAGGGAAGGCTGGAAGAGGCCCATTAGCTCTCCCCGGTCCCCGCTTCCCTCCACTCTCAGGCGGCGCCGTCTCCCCCGTGACTGATGATGCGTCATGGCAGGGGGCTGATTTGGAAGAAACGAGGCCAGATGACCCCTCAGCTCCCGCACCGGAGACACCCCATTAATCTTTAACAAACACAAGTTCCAGGAGGCGAAGACCTCAGCTAATGAGGCCTGGTTTCCCAGGACTCCCTCCAGGGAAAAAGAATTAACCACCAGAGGTCCCCTGAGCAGGGAGTTGATTCCCTGAAAGGAAGGAGGGTGGGCGGGTTCCCAGGCTCACTCATTTGGGGCAAATTTGACTGTCCCCCCCCAGGCTCAGGCCATAAATACCATCATTCCCCTAATGTGTCTCTTTGTGGACACTCATTTTTATTTATTTATTTAAAATTTAAAAAAAATTGTTTTGGCTGTGCTGTGCGGCATGTTGCATCTTTGTTCCCCAAACAGGGATTGAACCTGTGCCCCCTGCAGTGGAAGCGTGGGGTCTTAACCACTGGACTGCTGGGGAGGCCCCGACACTCTTTTTTGTTTTTTAAATAAGTGTATTTTTTTAAGTGTATTTTTTTAAAAGTTAAATTTATTTATTTATTTTTGGCTGCATTGGGTCTTTGTTGCTGTGCACGAGCTTTCTCTAGTTGCAGCGAGCAGGGGCTACTCTTCGTTACGGCGTGCGGGCTTCTCACTGGGGTGGCTTCTCTTCTTGCAGAGCACGGGCTCTAGGTGCGCCGGCTTCAGCAGTTGTGGCACATGGGCTCAGTAGTTGTGGCTCGCGGGCTCTAGAGCGCAGGCTCAGTAGTTGTGGCGCACGGGCTTAGTTGCTCCGCGACATGTGGGATTGTCCCGGCCCAGGGCTCGAACCCGTGTCCCCTGCATTGGCAGGCAGATTCTTAACAACTGCGCCACCAGGGAAGCCTGATACTCATTTTCTAAAAGAGCTTTATTGAGGTGTAATTGGCATGCAATAATTTGCATCTATTTAAAGTATGACTCAATAAGTTTTGATACAGCATATGCCTGTGAAACCATCACCACAGTCAAGGTAATAAACATTTCCATCACTTGCAAAGGTTTTCTCTTTGCTTTTACCTCTTTCCACCCTCCCATCTGCAGGCAGCTTCAGATCTGCTTTCTCTCACTATAGATGAGTTTGCATTTGCTAAAGTTTAATATGAATGAACTCATATAGTATGTAGTCTTTTTTGGTCTGTCTTCCTGCACTTAGGATAACGTTTGGAAGTCCATCATGTAGTTTGTGTGTATCAATAGTTCATTCCTTTTTATTGAGGAGCAGTATTCCATTGTATGGATAGAACACAGTGTGTTTATTGATTCCTCTGTTGATGGACGTTTGTAAATCCATTGTGTCTCTCTTTTATTTTAACTAAACTTTTAATTTTAGAATAGTTTTTGATTTACAGGAAAATTGCAAAGCTAGTACAGAGAGTTCCCATATACACCCACACCCTGTTTCTCCTACTCTTAGCATCTTACATTACGCTGTTACATTTGTCACTTTTCATGAACCAATATTGATACATTATTATTAACTGGAGTCCATCCTTTATTTAGATTTCCTCAGTTTTACTCGTCATCCTTTTACTGTCCCAGGATCCCATCCTTGATCACATTACACTTAATTGTCCTAACTCCTTAGGCTTCTCTTGGATGTGAGAGTTTCTCAGACTTTCCTTGTTTTTGATGACCTTGACAAGTTTGAAGAGCAGCAGGTATGTATTTTGAAGACGCCCCTCATTTGAGGTTTGTCTGATGTTTTTCTCGTGACGAGATTGGAGTGATGCACTTTGCGGGGAAGACCACAGAGGCAAAGTACCATTCTCATGACATCATATCCAAGGTAAATCAATGATCAGTGTGACTTAACACTGTTGATCTTAACCTTGATCACCTGGTTGATTTTAACCTTGAGCTTAACCTTGATCACAGGTTTCTCCCCTGTTAAGTTATTCTTTCCCCCGCTTTCCATTCATTACTCACTCTGTGGAAGGATTGCCCTGTGTGCAGCCCACACCTAAGGAGTGGGGAGTTACGTTCCACATCCTTGAGGACAGAGTCTGTACATAAATTATTTGGAATTCTTCTGCATGGAGATTGGTCTAGTCTCTCCCATTAATTTACTTATTCAAGTATGGACTCATGGATATTTATACTTTGGGTTATAATCCAATTCTACATTATTAAATTATTTTTGTTTGTTTGTTTTGGTCAAATTGTTCCACATTTGACCATTGGGAGCTCTTTCAGTTGGATCTGGTGTCCCTTTGACATACCCCCATTAGTGTGTGTGGGGTGTGTGTGTGTGTGTTTGAGCATTTCTTTACTTTCTGGCAGTACAAAATGCTCCAGCTCATCTTGTGTATTTCCTTCCCTAATCCTAGAACCAGCCATTTCTTCAAGAAGTCTGGTTCTTTTTATTGGAGAATGGCATTAGAAACCAAGATCTGGGCACATAGGTGTGCTCACAGCTACTGGGGTATCTTTGTTTCTCTTCCCTCTTGGCTGACAGAGCAAAGAAATGATGGCATATATACTAACCCTTTTCAATACACAAATCTACATGTATATTTTGTATATAAACATCTGTATCCACATTAAAGGGAACATGAGTTCATACTGATGTCTCCAACTCTACTCGATCACTACGCAGATCGTTCTTGCCTCTTCCCCTTGCTTATCTGAAACCTCTCACCCCAACAGTGAGAAATCTGGCTCCCATCAACAGCTATCCATTTAATTAATTGTTCGGTTCCAGGATACACGTATGGTGGTTTCAGAATTGTTAACCCAAACTCTCATGGGAAATAACTTTATCAACTAGAGCGCCACACTTATATCCAGTTCCTTTTGCCTTTAGCCTTGTAGACGCTACTTATTTCCTAGGTAACTTACTTAGGTCAGCACTGCCCTTCTTCATCCCCCTTCACTGAGGTTGTTTTCTACATTTATAATGCAGTTAGACTGTTTTGTCACATTCTGCATCCCATCTTGGGATCCTCAGTCTCCGAAATAATTTTTAAAACTTTTCATACTTTAAAGTTCACTCTTTGTGCTGTAGAACCGTAAAGTTCTGTAGGTTTTGACAAACGCACAATGTCATGTATCCACCATTATAGGATCATACAGAATAGTTTCACTGCCCTAAAGAACTCCCCGTGCTTCACCTGTTTAACCACCACCCCAAGCTCTGAGTCCCTGGTGATCACTGATCTCTTTAGCATCTTTAAAGTCTTGCCTTTTCCAGAAAGTTATGTCAATGGAATCGTACAGTATGCAGCCTTTTCAGACTAACTTCTCTTTTACATAGTAATATGCATTTAATTTTCCTCCATGTCTCTTTGTAGCTTGATAATTTCTTTTTGTCACTGAATAATACTCCGTCCTATAGATGTACTGTTGTTTGTCCATTCAACGACTGAAGGACATCTTGGCTGCTTCCAAGTTTTAGCAAGTATAAATAAAGCTGTTATAAACATTCATGTGCAGCTTTTGTGTGGACATAAGACTATGTTCAGCTTCATAGAGACTGCCGAACTGTCTTCTAAATTGGCCGCACCACTTTGCATTCGCAGCAGCAATGGATCAGAATTCCTGTTGCTCCACATCCTTGCTAGATTTGGTGCTGTCAGTGTTCCAACTCTGGGCCATTCTAATAGGCGTATAGTGGTATCTCATTGTTGTTTTTTTTTTTTTTGCGGTACGCGGGCCTCTCACTGCTGTGGCCTCTCCCGTTGCGGAGCACAGGCTCCGGACGTGCAGGCTCAGCGGCCATGGCTCATGGGCCCAGCCGCTCCGCGGCACGTGGGATCTTCCCGGACCGGGGCACGAACCTGTGTCCCCTGCATCAGCAGGCGGACCCTCAACCACTGCGCCACCAGGGAAGCCCTATCTCATTGTTTTAATTTGCATTTCCCTGATGACATATGATGTGGAGCATCTTTTCATATACTTATTTGCCAACTGTATATCTTCTTTGGTGAGGTGTGTCTGTTAAGGTCTTTGGCTCATTTTTTAATCAAATTGTTTGTTTTCTTATTGTTGAGTTTTAAGAGTTCTTTTGGATAACAGTCCTTTATCAGATGTGTCTTTTGCAAATATTTTCTCCCAGTCTGTGGCTTGTCTTCTCATTCTCTTGATCACTCTATTTTTCTCCTTTTAGCGATTTCACTTAAAAAATTCTTATTTGCTTGCATCTGTTGAACTCCTATTCCACGCTAAGCCTAGTTGTAGTGACACTGTACATTGGTAATTCCCTGTTATGATTACTGGAGAAGTAATAGCTACCTTTGGTGGAAAGTTATATAGGATGAGCTCTAAAGTTCCTGTGACTCTAATGTCTTAGGGTTCTAAAAGTCACTAATTCTAAGATTTTAAAATTCCGTAATTCTCACACTTTGTATATTTTATCCTAATATTCTATTAGCTTAATATTCTAAAATTCTATGCTTCCCTGATCTTATGCAATTCTAAAACTTCTAGGAAACATATGCTCACCAAGGGGGGAAGGGGGTGGTGGGATGAACTGGGAGACTGGAATTGACATGTATACACTATTGATACTATGTATAAAGTAGATAACTAATGAGAACCTACTGTATAGCTCAGGGAACACTACTCAATGCTCTGTGGTGATCTAAATGGGAAGGAAATCCAAAAAAGAAGGGATATATATGTACATGTATAGTTTATTCACTTTGCTGTACAGTAGAAACTAACACAACATTGTAAAGCAACTACTCTCCAATAAAAATTAATTAAAAAAGATAAAACTTCAAGGATACAAGTCACCTTAAAGCCAGTTTATAAACTTAAATAGGTTAATATTCTAGAATTTAAAAATTCTGAGATCTTATTGCATTTTCTAAAGTTTTATGATTCTTAGGTTCTATAAATTAAGAGCTGTGAGACTTCAGGGGTTCAATTTTCAAAGATTTCTCTAATTCTGAAATTCTATGGTTCCGAGTTCCTATAAAGCTAGAATGTTTAGATTCTCTTGGTCTAATATTTAGAATTTGTAATTCGCAGATGCTATTGTCTTATCTCCTAAAATTCTAAAATAACGTGGTTATAAGTTTCTCTTGAGCAAATATTCTAAAATTCTCTTACGCCAAGATTCTACGACTTGAGATTAGCCCTCTTGCAGAATCTGCAGCTGGAGAGATATCTCTGCAGCCAAATAGTCACCTTCCCAGCCCTTGGCCCCAGTACAATCAGCTCCATCCCATATTCTCCTGGGACTGACCAGTCCGGTTCTAGATTCAGACCAGGATCCAGCACCTGGCACCAGAATAGAACTCAAAGGTCATCAGCTCTCGATGGCCAGCTTCGCCACATCCTTGTGCCAAGACGCGAGAGGCTCCTTAAGTGCACTGAGGGCTCGTTCCCGTGGACCCACGAGCTGTCACAGGCATGGAGAAGCTGCGTAATTAAATTAGCGGCCAACATCTGGTAGATGACAAGTCCTCGAGAGAATAGAACACAGGACCAGTAAGTTGTGTTGAAGGTTTCTAGGCTGGCAGGCTCCTGAATCTGGTGTCGATGGAGAACGTATTCTTCAGACCCTTTTCCTCCTTTCCTATTTTGAAATTTTGCCTGGGGCCAGTCCTTGCTAAAGGCCAATTTTCTTCCCCATCCACTTACGATTTATGGTCCCTCTGGGTTGCTATCTTGGCTGGGAAATAGAGATGAGAGAGCAAAGTGGGTGATCATTTTCAGCAAGGGGGTGATGTCAAAGCTATTTCTCCCAATCCTTCCAGTTTCTTCTTCTCACTTTCCTCACAGCTCTTGGAGAAGATGTATCAGGCAGGGTTTTTTTTCAATTTCAAATACAGAACCCCACTCTGCCAATTAGGATCGTATTTGGTTGTGTGTAACAGAAATGCAAGTACAATAGTTTAAACAAGCAAGGGGGTTATTTTTTTTCACAGGTGACAAGAAATCCAGGGATAAACATTGCATTTGTAATCCAGACAGGAAAAAGGTGGAAGGGCAGAGAGAAAGGGCAAAGAGCCTTCTTCCCAGGGTCTTGGTTTTTGCCTTGAGAATGAATGTGGCTGCCAAGGACTGCCACTCATCTCATTGCCTAGAACTGGGTCACAGGGCCACTTAGAGCTGCAAAAAGGTCTGAGCAAATATTTCAGTTAGCTGCACTGCTGTCTCGAACAAAATCAGGATTCTGTGGATAAGGAAGAGAGGAAAAATGGATACTGATAGGTGACCAGCAGCATCCGCCACAACAATTCAAACTTATGTAACTAAAAATAGAGAAAATCCAGGTGCCAACAGGTTTCAGGCACAGCTGGATCCAGGTGCTCAAAGACTTGTTAGATATTGCGGTTACTCTGTGTGGCTCCACGCCGGGTGGCAAGATGGCTTCCAGCAACTGCCAGCTGACTTTGCTGTTCTAAGAGGTTAGAAAACCCAGGACAGGAGAACACGTCTCTCCTAGCAGCACTGGGATCATACATCCATCTCTGGCTACTTCAATATGGCTGGGAACAGAAATTGTGGTGAAAAATAAACTCTAATTGACCAGGCTTGGGCAGTGTCCCTTCTCTGGAGCTGCAGGTGGGGTCAGCTCCAGTGAAACCACACAGATGGAGACCATGGGGGTGGAGGCAAGCACAAGTAGGGAGGGATACTGGGCAGGTAAAGTCACCTGTTTCCACTCTAGGATGGACATGTGCTTGCTTTCTCCATTACTCCCAATGAGTGTCCACAGAGGATCAGTCAAGTTATTGAATCCTGAGTCATGAGTCAGAAGACTTGGGTTTCATTCATTCATTCATTCATCAAATCTTTCTTATTCTTTCTGTGTGATTCCAAGTTCATCACATCCCTTTTTAAAGACCTCGGTATCCCTTCTGGGAAAGGTGCAGACCTTCATAAAACACTATCATCATTAACACTGTAGGTTCTGGGGTCAGAAACCTTTGTTTCAGTCTAGGCTCTGCTGCTTCCCAGCACTGTGACCTTGGACAATTCACTTCCCCATTTGGAACTTCAGTTTCCCCGATCTCTATAATCTTACCTGCTCTTAGAGCTGTTGTGAGGAGGATGAAGGAGATCATGCATGTAAAGCATGTAGCTAGATGCCTGGCCCATAGTCAGCATTCCATACATGGCGGCAATCATATCATCATCATCTCATTGTTAGTATTATTACCTGCCTCAGGACCTTGCTCCAGGAAGATTCCCATAGAGTCTCAAAGCATCATAGCGATTAAGAATAAACCCTCAGGGCTTCCCTGGTGGCCCAGTGGTTGAGAATCTGCCTGCCAATGCTGGGACACGGGTTCGGGCCCTGGTCTGGGAAGATCCCACATGCCATGGAGCAACTAGGCCCGTAAGCCACAACTACTGAGCCTGCGCGTCTGGAGCTTGTGCTCCGCAACAAGAGAGGCCACGATAGTGAGAGGCCCGCGCACTGTGATGAAGAGTGGTCCCCGCTCGCCGCAACTACAGAAAGCCCCCGCACAGAAACGAAGACCCAACACAGCCAAAAATAAATAAATAAAAATTTAAAAAGCTAAAAAAAAAAGAATAAACACCAAAGCTCAGTTCTCCCTGCCTACCCCTCATCTCACCCCCAATAACCAACTGCCTTTTCTAGCTTTTGCTTGGGCTGAGAGTCTCCCCCACTAGTAGCCTGGGGGACAGTGGCTGACCCCTTCTTTAAATTCATCTCCCTTAGTGTTCCAGGGCCATCCCTGTTGGAAAAAATGACTCTCACAAAAGATCCCTCAGCAGCAATTATCTAAATGGGAGGCTGGGAGGGGGAGAACCATTTAGAATCCACTTCATTGCGGGATTAGCTAATTAATTAACGGTTTCACTGACAACTCGTCGGAGAAGTGTGTGTTAAACAGGAGCTCAGTGGGGCGTGATTTATAGACTCTGACACCCCCCATCCCTGGCCTCTCCAGCCAAGCCCCCTCCCTCCCACGGACCCACGGCCCCCACCCTTCTGCTCACCCCCAGAGCAGGGAAGCCTGCGGGGACCCTCTTGGGAGCTCCCCCTGGAGTTCTGGGGCTGGGCTGCTGGCTGGCTTGGGCGGGGTGGGGGGGGCACGTGGAGATGACAGAAGGGCAGCTGGGGAGGGGGTTGGGCTGGGGTGACAGGGAGACAATGAAGAGATAACAAGGCAGCTGAGGCTCCAGGGGTGGCTGCATCTGCCCCTTGCCCCCAGCCCAGAGCCACTCCATCTGTGCCCATCCTGGCACCCAGGGCCCCGTAGGCACCTGCTGGTCATGGCTGCTCCCTGCCTCCCAACAGTCCGGGGCTTTTCAGAGCCCCACCCACTCTATTCGTGGAAAAGGGCGCACTGTTCAGGGAGCTTAGGGACCTGGCTTGGACTTTCTCTTGGGAAGGGGGTTTTCAGAGGACTTAAAGTAGGTGAGGATTGACGCAGGGCAGGGTGCCAAAGCAGGGCGAGAAAGGGAGAAGCCGCAAGTGAGGATGGTGTACGCCTGCCAGGGCATCCCGGATCAGGGTTTCTCCAAACGTGTTCCACAGGCTACCTGCATCAGCATCACCTGGGGGGCCGGGAGTCAACCATACGCTTGACACAGATAGAGCACGTACCAACGCGCTATCAAACTCGGGTGTGGGGTCAGGTGGGTGTGCTTTTAAAACCCCGATTCTGAACGCGTAAGTGCCTGACTTACACATCTGCTAAAGGAGACCACCGATTTGGTCAACACCGTGAGCCAGGTAAAGCCCAGCCCCGTATTGCAGCTTCGCATTCTCTTTGCTACCATGGAAGTTCTCAGCCGGCTGCGGGGTGAATGTGGTGGCCCTGAAGTTGCAAGGCAAATGTCCTCTGTGCAGACAGACAGGCTTTTTCTGGTAAGAGGGTCTGGAGAATCCATAGACGCTCTTAAGCTGTGTGTGACCTCAGAGGAGGTGAAGCATCTTCAGATTAGCTTCTCTGAATTTCAGTCTCCTTGTCTGTGATTCTGGAAGAATCATCTCAGTCCTTCACACCATGGGCCGATGTGAGCAAGGACACCAGCAGAGAGACAGATGTTCCCCAGGGCAGTGCATCGGTTCTTTCCATCGGTCCCCCATCCTCTCCCCCGCCTCCACCAGCACCCCGACACTGAATCGGCGGCCCCACTGAATCTCAGTCTCTAGGGGTTTGTTCACCAGGTGCTGAGAGAGGAGGAGCCTGGCCTGGGTCATTTCTCCCAGGGAGGTCCTTTCTCCAAGGAGATGGACTATATCGTGGGGGTCTTGATGGGAACCATCCCGCCAGGGGCATGGGGGCCTGAAAAGAGAGGAAAGGGGTCCATGCCTGTCAGAGCCCGGCACAGAGGCTTCTGAAAGAGGACCTGGGGAGTTCATGCTACCCTATGTGGTAGGAACCATTGTACCCATTGTATAGATGAGCAAACAGAGGCATTAGATTAAGTAACAACGTTAGTGAGTAATGGAGTTCAGTAAATGTTTTACATATATATAAACATGCATATGTTATATATGTATTATGCGTGTGTATGTAAAATACCATGAAACATATATCCCCAAAATAGAACAGTTCCTGGCACATAGTGAGGGCTAAGTACATGTAATTATTATTATGCTTTATGTATATGTAAAGCAGATGACACTAAGAGCCTGACATTCATCACTTCCTTTAGTCCTCACAGTGGCTCCCTAAGGAAGGTAGTATAATGCTTCCCATCGCACAGGAGAGGAAAGGGAGGCACAGAGAGGGTAGGAGACTGCCTCAAGGTCACACAGCTAGTGTTGGTGGAGCTGGACTCTTCAAAGTGGGTGAAAGGGGTAGGTTGGCGGTCAGAGCCTGACCTCATCACTACCAGACCCAGAGCCCCCATGCTGCTGGGAAGCCTGTGTGAGCACCAGGCCTGCTCACCCTGCCTCATCTGTGCGACCCGTTTCCGGTCCCTAGTTTCAGCCTCCCAGACCGAGTCAGGCGGCGACCTCCACCCTCTGAGTCTGCAGGTGGGGAGGTGAGGCTCAGAGAGGGACAGGGACTTGCCCCAGGTCACACAGCACTTCGGGGGCACGGCAGGAGGAGAACCTTGACCTCCCGCCGCCCTTGGCCCTCCCCAGCTCAGAGTTCAAGGATGCGGAGAGGACCAAACGGGGGTTAAAACCCACTCAAACGCGAAAAGCAGTCCCGGCCGCCCCCAGCACGGGCTCACCCGCAGACCGCCGCCTCCACCACGGCCGGCCCGCATCTGGGCGCAGGGAACAGATTTCCCGTTTCACACAGCGCACAATAGCCCGCCTCAAAGGCGCGCCGCGGGCATTGTTCCGCCCGGCGCCCGCGCGTCCTACCTCCGCGCGCGAATTAACCCCCGTCACCCCCGCCATTGTCGCCGCGCACTTCGGGGCCGGCCACAAAGGCGCCAGAAAACCCTGCCGTGTTCGGAAGGACGGGGGTGGGGGTGGGGGTGGGGGTGGGAGGGAACGGCCGGGATGCGAGGTAGGGAGGGGTGCAGGGAGGATGGGGAGGGGACCTGGAGCAGGGGGTGGGAGGGAGGGAAGCAACCCGACGAGGCGGTGCGGAGGGCAGCCTGGACCCGGGGGGAGGGGGCGGGGGGGGAGCTGGAGCAGGAAGCGGGCTGCGGGGCGCAGCAGGGTGGGGGAGCCTGGAGCAGGGGCGGGGCACAGGCAGGAAAGAAGGGGTACTTGGAGCAGGAGAACGGAAGGCAAAAAAGGGGGGCAGAGCGGGTTGGGCAGGCAGGATGGAGGGTGCTTGGAGCGGGGGGAGCTGGCTGGCCGCAGGCGGGACGGGGCTCAGACCTGACTGCTTTCCTATCCACCCCGTCTTTGGGTCTCGGGTCTCGGATTAGCTTCCTCCCTCCCTCCCTCCCTCCCTTCCTTCCTTCCTTCCTTCTCTCTTTCTTTCACTCTTTCTCCTTCCCTTCCTCCCTCCCTCTCTTTCTATGTCTTTTCTCCCTCTGCCTGTGACTCTGCCTCCCTTTCTCTTTTTGATTGCCTATCTCTCTGTCTCCCTCTTTCTATCTTGATCTTTGTGTCTCTATTTCTTTGCCTCTCCCTTATCCCTTTTTATTTCTCTCTGCCTCTCTGATTATTTGACTGTGTCTCTATCTCTGACTGTCTCCATCTCGGGTCTATCTCTGTATTTCTTATTGTCTCCATCTCCCTGCCTCTCTGATTATCTCTCTCTGTCTCCCTCTGTCTCTTTCTTTCTGTTTCTGATAATCTTACTCTGTCTCTCTTTGCCGCTTTAATTCTCTGCCTCTGTGCATGTGTATCTGTCTGTCCGTCTCTCTCCAGGACAAAGAAGGATGCCCCTGGTGGGGACTCTCAGCCCCTGCACTTGGGTTGCGCACTGCCCCCCCTTCCCCCGTTCCTCCCATAAATAGTTCTGTTGATACCTCAAGAAAGAAGGGCATGGGTGGGGGCTTCTTGGAGCCCATTGTACAGATGGGGAAGCTGAGGCTCAGAGGGGTCGTACAGTGATTACATGCCCCACCCTGCCCTATTCTCCAGAGTCAATATTCAGAAAAATAACCAAGTTGTCCAAGAGTGACCTCTAGCATCCTGGGACATTTTCCCTCCGTAGCTGGGCCCATGCCTTGGGTCTCCCCTGCAAGAAGGCTTCCAGGTCCCCAGCCCCCAGCCTTGGAGACAGCTCTTGAAGACTCCAACTCAGCATCCCCTACTCAGCTGTTAAGGCTTCCCAGACTGGTCCTGCCCTCCTGCTGGGGTGTGTCCTTCTCTGGGGCCTCCTGCTGCACTGCCGAGGCGGGGAGGCTAAGGGGGTGGGACTGAGGAGGGAGGCGCGCTGGCTGGGGGGGCTGCTGCACTGCTCCCTCCCCCTGGGGAGAGACAGCCCCCGGCCAGGCCTGCTGCGGGTTAGATAAGGAGCAAAGCCACATGGCTCATCCTCCTTTTTTGTAATCTCCTCCTCCACCACTATCCCTCCCCATTTTTTTATATCATCTTTATGGCTTTGGAATTATCTGGGCTGACACTGTATTCATTGAGCCAAGGGCAGGTTGGGTCGCAGGAGACACCTTACTCATATGTGTATATATTCTCTGTGTCCCCCAGCTCCCACTCCCTAGGGGGGACATTGGGAAAGAGGGAATAAGGAAACTGGCTGGAGGGGAGGTTGGGGACAACCAGTTCGGGGCAGAAGAGAGATTTTGAGTGCCAGAAACCATGTGGTGGCAGAGGCCAGTTCTCAGGCAGCCATGGTTGAACCTCCGCCCGTCCCCCCAGGTCACCCCCTACCCCTTTGATGAGGAAAATCCTCTAAGGTCTAAAGAGGCACTACATGACAAAGGAAGTGAGTTTTGTCTGTAAATATTCCTTCCTTCCTTCCTTCCTTCCTTCCTTCCTTCCTTCCTTCCTCTCTTCCTCTCTTTCCTTCCTTCCTCCCTTCCCTCTTTCCTTCCCCAAAATAGACTTCAAATTTCAGAACATGGGTTTGATTGTCACCTGGTTTGAGTCCTGGCTTTTGCAGGCTGTGTGACCTTGGGCAAGTGGCTTCACCTCTCTGAGCCTCAGTGTCCCCATCTGTAAAATGAGGACAACAGTAAAGCCCACTTTCTTTCGTATTATGAGGATTAAATGAAAAATTAATGGAAGTGCTTGGTACGTCACTGAGTACATAGTGAAGGTAGAATCATTACTGCCCGTAAAAATTATCACTTTTGTCGCTTGCTGTGTGCTTGCTGTAACCAGTGGCACCCAGAGACGACTTATACAGCCTCTGCCCCCAAAGGTGCTCACTGACACGAAAGAGTGGCCCTCCTAGCAACCCGTTAGGTTCTTTGCTTTGTTTTGGTTTTTTTGCTATGCCGCACAGCTGGCGGGATCTTAGTTCCCCAGCCGGGTCTGAACCCACGCTGTCTGCAGTGAAAGCACAGAGTCCTAACCACTGGACCGCCAGGGAACTCCCCCAAGGTAGGTTTTTTGAATAGTATTTTATTTCTGGACAGGAATACAGATGTGTTCACAGTGCTTAAAAGTGATACCGAACTTCCGAAGCAGATAAATTAGGGGAGATGATTCTCATCACAAAAGGATACACTACAGGGACTTTTGAAGCGGTGAGGACGACTGCAGGTGTGGGAATGTGAGCTGGAGCTTGCTCAGTCTGGCTCCCCCTGGACCAGTTGACGGCACTGAAATGAAACAACGCCTGCCTGAGATAGGAGCTCTGGGTTTGCAGGTCCCCACTGGCCGGCTGGGCATCCAGGGGCAGGCAGCTCCCCTCTGAGTCTAGTTTGCCCTCGTGCATGATTGGACTGGATCACATGTCTGCAAGTGTCACCTTGCAGGTGGTCACATGTCACCTTCACCCTTGGCCAGGGCGCTTGCACCACTTCCCTGGACAATCGTCTCCCCACTGACCTCTCTGCTTCCTCCCCTCCCCTCCTCCCTGTCCCCTCCCTTCTCCATATGACAGCCACAAAGATCTTCCAAAAACCTGAATTAGTCTCCTCTGCTTAGAACCTTCAAAAGCTCCCCTTTGTCTTCAGAGCCAAGTCCTTATTTTGGCCTTTGAGGCTCTGCATGAGCTGACCCAACTCATCTCATCTCCTCCCACTCGCTGCCTTGCCCACCTAACTCCATCCCCTCCAGCTCATTTCTACCTCAGGACCTTTGCACTTGCTGGTCCTTACTGGGACACTTTACCCCCGGCCACTCTGGCTCTTTCTTGTCCTTAAGTTCCTAGCTGAAATGTCATCATCTCATGACCACCCAATCTAGCAGACCTTTAATACTCATTCTCTCCTCTTTGTCTTATCTTTATTATCTTAGTTGTACTTGGCACTATCTGATGTTATCTCGCGTCTTTGCTTGTTTCGTGTCTGTTCCTCCAGCCAGATTGTCAGCCAAGGGCAGGGACTGGGTCTGTCTTGTTCAGTAGGCATCCCAGCACCTTATACGGGGCCTGGTGCATAGAAGGGCTCAGTGGGCACTTGTCAAATTAGTCATTGAACCTTAATGCTTCAACACACTCCTTCTAGATGCATTTTTAGTTATTCATAAGAAAGTGAGTGGTTTTCCTAACTTTTGAAAAACAAATTGTGGCACAAATCCAGTCACACAGGACAGTCTCCTTGAGCACCTGCTTTCAGGCTGCCATGCTGTCCTGAGCAGAGGGCGAAGGAGTGGGCTCCCAAACAGTCGCAAGGTGACAGGTGACCCTCAGCCCAGCCCACTCTGCCACAGCTCAGGAAACATTTGCTGAGGTCCCATCGCCGGCAATCTTGATGGTAAATTATTGTTTTCCTTTGCAGGATCTGGGCCTGCCTGCCATGAGTCCCGTGATGGAAAAATGGTCACCAGCAACCTTCCTGGACAGTCCCCACAAGTCAGCTTGGCCACACAGTTCTATAGTGACTTTAGTCAACCAAGAAACTGGAGATGCAGAATGAAATAAAGGCTCTCAGAGAGGCTCATGGGAAATGCTGAAGGTCTGTGGGAAAAGGGGAGGGTTATTCCAATGTGGAGGGTCTGGAAGGATGAGGCTGGGATGAGGTGGGGAAACGGTAGGCAGACAGAGTGCATATATGGTCCCTTGTGTGGGGAGGTAAGACTGGATCTTTGCTTTCTGATTCTCTTGCTTTGAGTTGATTCTGAGACTCTCCGAACACGTTTGCCTCATCACCTTGAAATGATCATATAAAGTAGGTGCTGGAAGGGATCAATATTTATTGAGGGGCTACTATGTTCTGGACCCACATAAAATATCTTATTATGTTATTTTCTCTAATCTTCACAATAGCCAATGCCAGCCAAGTATTGGTATCCTCATTTCAGGGACAAGGAAAAAGAGGCTCAGAGAGGTTAAGTGACTTTTCTAAGGACACACAGCTGATGAGTGCTGAAGCTGGGATTTGAATCCAAGTCCGTCTGTTTCAGAGCCAGTGCTTCCTTTTTTTTTTTTTTTTTTTGCAGTACGTGGGCCTCTCACTGTTGTGGCCTCTCCCGTTGCGGAGCACAGGCTCCGGACGCGCAGGCTCAGCGGCCATGGCTCACGGGCCCAGCCGCTCCGCGGCACGTGGGATCTTCCCGGACCGGGGCACGAACCCGTGTCCGCTGCATCAGCAGGCGGACTCTCAACCACTGTGCCACCAGGGAAGCCCGTGTGCTTGCTTTTTTCATTATATCAAGATGTGTCCTAAGCTCAGGAATGGAGATAATGGAGATGCTGGGAGGGAGGAGGGACAGAATGGGGGTGATGCTGGGCAGTGTGATAGTGGGGATAAGATTTGGGAGGGCTGGAGGGAGAACGGGTTTGGTTCCTAGGAGATATCCTGCATCGGTGTTCCTTGCCCCACTTGGCCCTCTCCTCTCTGTCCCCAGCCCAGAGCCTCTGCTGGGGGGTGGGGGTGGGGGAAGGGGAACTAAGCATCATGTAATTGCCCTGGCTCTTCTGTGAAATTTGTTTTGGGACACATTAGTTCCAGTGAATTTAGCTGAACAGCGGGGAGCCCTGAGAAATGATTTGCAATTAGCCGCAGCCCCACGGCCCCCCGTTGGGACGTGAGACTTGGGCACTGCCTGGGGAATGGCCAGGGGGTGGGGCCACTCCGGGCCAGTGCCCGGGAGACGATGCAGCGGTGGCTGAACTTGAACATCTCAGACCTGGCTTCTCTCTGAGCCTGGTGGGGCCTGGCTGGAGCTGAAGTAGGGGCAGTTTGCTCCCAAACTGTCAAGGCCGAGACCTAGCCATGACAGAGGGGCGTTAGGAATGACCAGATCCGATCTCCGCCTTCGCAGAGTGAGTGCTGGATGGGGCGCCTATCCCAGCGCTCTAACCATTGCACACCCCTACCCCTGTAGGGATGGCACCCGGAGCATCTCTTTGCAATCACTGTGCCCCTCTGTGTCCTCGGCACTGTGCCGGGTGCTTCCCCTCTGATCATAAATCCTCCCTAACAGGGAGGCAGGGAGATGACTCCTACTTGCAGGTAAGTGGATGTTCAGAGAGGTAATGGGGTTCTTGCAGGGTCACCCAGGAAGTGGCAGGGGGAGGACTGGAACTCTGGCCTGTTGGACTCTCCAGGTCGTTAGAGCTGCCTCTTATGGTGACCCCTAGGTGGAGGCAGAAGAGGGTGGTAATTAAGGCCCACCTGGTACAAGTCCCAGCTCTGCCACTTTCTGGCTGTGTGATCTCCACCAGGTCACTCTGCGCTCTGAGACTCAGTTTCCTCATCTGAAAATTGAGGGTACTATTACCAAAGTCCTAGGTTTGTTTCTAGGATTAAATGAGAATATAAGGCATTATGGCAGCAGAAAGGGCTCGATGAATGACAGATATTTTATTATTATTATTATTGCATCCCAATCAAGCTTAACTGGAGAAGAGAGAAGAGGGGGAAGCATCCTGTGGGGTCCAGTGGGTGGACTGCCTGCCTGCAAACGTACCCTCCCCAGCAGTCAGTCCCCTCTGCCCAAGACCAGGCTTTGAGTGGGTGTGGAGGTAATCAAGACAGCCCTGGCCTCACATGAACACTCCCTAATACTTCTGGAGTGAGCCAGGTAGGAGAGGCCATGAACCATCACGGCATGCAGAAGTGAGCTGAGGTGGTCAGGGAGGCCTTCCAGGAGGAGGTGGCCTTGATCCAGAATTGTCCCTTTAAGATTGGGAGAATCCATATTGCACAACCCCAGGAGACACCCTTCACATTGTGTTCCATGTCATACAACACAGAGACCCCAATTTTGATAAAGATGGCAAATACTTGCCCCATGCCAGGCACTGTCCTATGCGCCTTACAAATATTATTAGCTCATTTGTTCCTCATAATAATCTTACAAGGTGGCTCCTATTATAAGCCCACTTTTCAATGAGGAGGAAAGTGAAGCAAGAGGAGAGTGACCTTTCCCTGGTCACACGGCAAAAGGTGTTGTTGGGAATCAACCCAGGCCTAGATGGTTCTAGAACTACCCTAGACACTACACTCCCCTGCCTGCTTTCCCAGTGCCTTCCTTTCTCCCTTCTGCTGGTCACTTGCCATGCACTGTCCTCCCATGAATAAAGTGGGCAGGACAAGAGTGTCAGTCGGGCTCCCCACATGTCATGAGAACCCTGGGTTGTCAGGAGTGCCAGGGACTCCATCCTAGAGTCTGACCTCAAAGCCAGCCTGCTTCCTTTTTGGGGTGGGGTGTGGCCAAGCACTTTTCTAAGGCGGGGGCCCAAGACGCTGAGGCTGTTTAGGGATTCTCATGTGAAAAGGAAGGAATAGCTGTTAGCTGTCATACCTCCCACCATTCCTGGCACAGCACCTGGCACATAGTAGGCCTTCAGCAAAGTGAACTTAGCAATCCCGGGGAGAACATTTCCCACTTAGCCAGGCATCTCAGAGACTTGCCCAATCCCAGCTGGTAGCAGAGATGGGAAGTGCATGATTTCCAAGCAAAAGTGACGGAAGGAAACGAGCATTTCTTAAACTGCCTCTTCTGCGTTACTCGGTTTTAGAAGAAAAAGCCAGGCAGTTGGAGCTGGGAGTCTTCATGGCACTCAGAGGTCTCCGTGAGCTGGGGTGGTCAGGGAGGGTTTCTGGGAGGAGGTGGCCTTGATCTAGAATTGTCCCTTAGGATTGGGGGCTAACATGGCACAAACCCAGGGGGCTTTCACCTCCCTCCCCATCCCAGGCCAGAGAGGTAGGGCAGTCCTGCAGATGAGAAAACTGAGGACCAGTTGGTTTGATGTCATGCAGCTAAAATGTAGGATGCCCAGCCATCCTCTCTTGACTGAGACTGTCCGTTTTTAGCACTGAAATTCCAGCATTCCAGGAAACCCCTGAGTCTGGGCAAACTGGGATGGTTGGTCACCCTGATTTTTAGCCACTGGACTGGAATTTGAACCCAAGACCAGCCGACCCCCTCAGCCCCCCTCTCCCCAGCGCCATCCTGCATTTTCCATCCTGCTTCTGCTGCTCTTGTGAATTCATCAGCTCCAGTGCCCCTGGTCCCCGGAGTACTGCCCTGTCCCATGCCTTCTGCGGATTTCCCCAACGCCCAGGGCTGTGCTTTCTCTCCCTCTGGCTCCTTATCTTCCCTTGTCTTTTTGTGGAAGAAGAGATAAAAGTAATTCTTATGGCCGCTTCTCCACCGGCAGCGGCCAGCCCCGTCCCCCTCCTGCTGTATTTCCCTGGTCCGGCCAGATAAAGGGTTAGGCCTAAGCACATGTCATTTTCTTTGTGCGAAATCAATATTCAGCAAAGTTTATCTGACCGACATAGCAGAAAGTGCTAATTTCATCCGCGTCAATTATTTTGATGAATGTTCATAATGCCCAGGGTGTGAGAAGTAGATAAAAGAATTACTGGAATAATGCACACATACTCCACACACACGCACACACACACACTCGCCCAGGAGTTCACACTGGGGCACCAGCAGACCCAACAAGGGGAAGGAGTTAACTAACAGCTGTCCCATCCGCCCAAAGCCGCTGACGATTCAAAACATCTTGGGAAGAGGGAACAGGAGTGGGGTCTCTGTACCAGGGTGTTAGCGGTCTCTGATTTTTAGGATAGTACAGTAATTCTCAATCTCGGGCAATTTTGACCCCTAGGAGACATCTGGCAAAGTCTGCAGACATTTTTGGCTGGGGAGGGAAGATGCTACTAGCGTCTCATGGGTAGAAGCCAGGGATGCTACTAAACACCGTCCAATGCCTAGGATGGACCCCATCGCAGAGAATTATCCAGCCCACATTTCCATAGTGCTGAGCTTGAGAAATCCTGGATAGAGTTAGTTTTTTATTTTATTTTAAAGAAGTGTCTCTCCATAAATATATGTCTCTAATTTCTAGCAGTAATGACAAGGAAGTACATGTGGGTTTGTACATACAGTGTTTAAAAGACAGGATTAAGAAACCAGAGATCATATGCTAAATACAAGAAAAAAAAATCTGTATTTACTTAGGTAATGCCACCTCCTTGGTGATCCCCTAGGAAATTTACAAAAATAAAGACAAATCTGTTTTAGAAATACTGGCCTGATAGAAATTCTCACAGCCTAGAAGCCCCGGCCAAGCAATTGTCAACCGAGTGGAAGTGCATGGCACTTGCGGAGAACTAATTCCGGAGGTTCTGAGAATCTTTCCTGGAGGCGTATGTGAGACTGAACAGGTGAGAGGGCCCGGCCTGCACTTGGGTGCCCCTGTCACGTGAGGGTGGAGTCACGCATCACTCTTGCTTGTTCGTTATTTTGAGCCGGACATGCATACAGACCTGGAGGACCCTCTTCCTTATACTTAGAAGCAGCCAATTCTGAGCATCCTGTCTGACAGAACTTCTTAAACTGTCATGTGCTCATGGATCACCTGAGGATCTTATCAAAATGCAGTCTGATTCTGCAGGTCTGGGGCTGGGCCTGAGACTGTGCATTTCTCACTGGCTCCCAGGTGAGTCAGGCTTCTGGGAGGACCACACCTTTCTTAGTGAGGTCAAAGGATGCACTATTGTCATCAAGGTTGGTTAACATCTTAAGTCACCTTTGGTCTATCTCTGGGCGTAGGTAAAATACTTTCAGGTAAATATTTCTAAATCATGCATGTCTGGAAGACCATGCAGGGAAAATGTCCTTGACTGCTAGCAGACGGTGGGCCAGACAATTATGACTTGAGTTAGACTTCTTGGGCTCAAGTTTCTGCATCTTGACTTACTTTGGGCATTACTAATTTTTTGTGTTTATTTTTTTATTGTCTGCTTCTCCCTGTAAAAATGTAATTTCCACACAGACAGGGACCTTTGTCTGTTTTGCTTGATTGCTAGATCCCCAGCCCCTAAGACAGTGTCTGCCTTATGCAGGCCCTTAATACCTGTTTATTGACTGAATCCATGTGCCTTAGTTTTCTTACCTGTAAAATGGGTATGATAACAATCACATCAATTTCATAGGGTAGTTTAAGCACTCACTGAATGTTGGTGATTATTATTATTATCATTACGATTACTATCCTCATTTACATCTCTACTTAGCCTCCATGCATATTTCCCCGTTACTATCGCTGCCTAACTTAAAAATCCCAAACACAGTGGTTTAAGACAACCCCAGATTTTATGGGGTGGGAATTCAGACAGGGCACAGTGGCGATGGTTTGTGTCTGCTCCATGCTGTCTGGGACCTTGGCTGGGGACCCTTGGAGGCTGGATATAACACAGCAGCTGGGGGCTAGAATCATCTGGAAGTATCTTCACTCACATGTCTGGATGGAAACTGGGCTGGAGTGACTCAGAGGAAAGGTCTGTCAACTGGAACACCTATACATGACCTCCTCGTGTGACTTGGGCTTCCTCATAGCATGGCGGCCTCAGGGTAGTCAGACTTCTGACGTGGTGGCCAGCTGGTTGGTCTTTTATGAACCAGTCTGGGAAGCCACACATCACTTCTGCCCTATTTGATTGGTCGAAACAGTCACATGCCCACCCCGATCGAAGAGGCAGGACCTAGATGACCTCCGCTCAGTGGAGAGCTGTCAAAGAATTTGAGGACCATGTGTTAAAATGTCCACTTGAGGTATCTGATATATACATGCTGTGTAACCAGTTTTATTTTCCCAGGATTTGAGCACACGAAGGCAAATGCGTTTTCTATGTTGTGTTAGGGTCCTTCTAAGTCCATTCAAGTCAGCCTCCAGGACTTGTAGAAAACGCCCCACCTTCTAACAAAAGTCAGCAGCACTTTTTTTAAAAAACAAATATATCTGAGGATGCTCCTTCTAGGAGGAAATGCTGAGTGTCGATCCCATAATATATGATGTTGTGAGCAGATGTCATGATATTATATGATAAAATATTACGAGCAGATGATATGCTATTTATTACGAGCAGGTGATATATGCTGCCACATTATGATCATGCACGATGATGTATTGTGTATCCGGGCGTATGCGGGAGATTAGGTATTCACACGCTCTGGCGTGAAGAGTCTGATTTAAGAACTCCCTTCGACTTAACCTACCTCTGGCTCTGCCAATCAAAGTCTCTTTCACTGAGTGGGACAAAGGATCAAAACTCTTCCATCCTGGGCGCTAAGCTACGTGTGGATTTGGGATTTCTGGGGATTTTAGGCCCATGGGCCACAAATTCTGAACATCCTGCCACCTGCCCAGGGCTTTGGGTCTACAAAAGCTGCTTTTCGGAAACGTTTGTAGCAGGAGTGATATTGAGGATGAAATTGCTGTGGGCCAATGGCTGGTCCAAGATATATAAAGAAAAAGCTGGATATACTCATGATCTTGAAACTAAATTATAAGGAACAAAAATGGAATCGAAAGGGCATATGTGAGAGTCAGAGCAGGAACCCTTTAGAGTTCATTTCATCAAAGCAACCATCAGGTGAATACCAATGCAAATACTCTGAAGATAAACAATCACTCCTCTGCAATTTGGAGGGATGGAGAGAGCAAAGAGGGGTTTGAATGAGTAGCAGGTCTGCAAACTAAATATCCCCTAATCAATAAAAATCCATTTCTTTCATATAAAATTCTAAATGAAGGCCTTGCATTTCTAACTGCAGAGATAAAATTCACTGGGAAATAACAATTGCCAAGGTAATAAGGTGCAGTGCCTTGGGATGTGGGCTCCGAAGGCAGGTGGCCTAAGTTCAAATTCAGGTTCAACCACTTCCTGGCTGGGTGACCTAAAGCAGGTTACAGAACCCCTCTGTGCCTCCATTTATACATCTGTATAATGGGCACGATAGCACTTCCCGTCTCACAATGTGGTTATGAAAACTTAAGAGAGGCAAAGTGCTTTGGGCAGCGCCTGGCATGTACAAAGCACTCAGCAAATGCCCAATTTCTGTATTATCACCGATGAGCCTATTTAATCAGCAATTAAAATGCTACACTCCTTAAAGACAATTCCTCCTCTGACATAGCTGAAACATGCTCCTAGAAATCTTGCTGCACACCAAAGCTGGGCCCAGTGCATTGCTCTCATTGCTGGAGCAGAGGTAGATTTATGCCTGGGGGAGGTGGCGTTATTGCAAATTGTAGATTGAGTGGAGACTTCGGCAACTTCGGTGTAAATGAAACACTTAAAGTTGTGGACAGGGACTTCCCTGGTGGTCCAGTGGTTAAGAATCCGCCTTCCAATGCAGGGGACGCGGGTTGATCCCTGGTTGGGGAACTAAGATCCCACATGCCGCGGGGCAACTAAGCCCATGCGCCACAACTACTTAGCCTGTGTGCCTCAACTAGAGAGCCCTCGCACTGCAACGAAAGATCCCACATGCTGCAACAAACATCCTGTGTGCCGCAACTAAGACCCAATGCAGCCAAACCCCCCCCCAAAAACAAAAATAAAAACAGAACAAAAACGTGTGGACAAACTACTATGTATAAAATAGATAAGCAACAAGCATATATTGTATATTATAGCTATTATCCTGTAATAACTTTTAATGGATTATAATCTGTAAAAATACTGATTTGCTATGCTGTCCACCTGAAATTGATATAATACTGTAGATCAACTATACTTCAATTTAATAATTTTTAAAAAAGAGAAAAAAAAACTTGTGGACATAATGGTCCCCATTCGTGAAGCCTCTACTTTTTTGTAACCTAAGAGCTAGACTCTTAAACTCAGAAGAAAGAGCTCTGACACTCTCATTAAAGTGGACATGACTGCCTTTGGTGATTCAGAGGAAGGACCTAAAGACTGGTCCCTTTTCATTCCCAAACTCTCTCTGCCCCCTCTCCCCTGGTGTACAATCCCATAGGGGATGGTCCTTCATCTAAAACAGGGTTGCTCCACCTTGGACCGGATAATTCCTTGCTGTGGCGGGATGTCCTGTGCATTGTAGAACGTTTAGCATCATCCCTGGTCTCTACCCACTAGGTACCAGTAGCGCCATCTTTCTTAGTTGTGACAACCAAAAATGTCTCCAGACACTGTCAAATGCCCCCTGGGGAGACAAAAGCCAACCCTCCCCTCAGTTGAGAACCACTGATCTAAAGATTTCCAAGGCCCTCAGAGTCCCCAGCTGCCACCTTTATGGTGACCCATGAGTACCTTTCTTGGTGGGCCAAGGCAGGTTTCCCGAGTGCTATGCAAAAGAGGGGCAAATCCACAGGCTAGGTTTTCACCCATGCCGTTGGAGTGGGAGGCTCTTAACACAGCACTCTCAGACTTGAAGGATCAATTAGATAGCAAAGAAAACGTAGGGCATCTGAGCAATTAATAAAGATCAATGAAGAGAGGTAGTGAGTATGGTGGAGAAAGGAAGGATTTGGGAGACAGAGTGGGCTTGCCCCCTGGCTCTAGAAACCTTGTTATTTAACTTCCCAGGTCCGGTTTCCCTAACCATAAAGGGAGGATACTGGTGCTAAAGACTTCTCCGGAGACGGAGGTACCGCACAGGTAGCTTATATGGCAGTGCCTGGATGTTCTGAGGTGTTCAGTACTAAGAAGCTGTTGTTATAGCTCTATCTACACAGGTGCAAACCTCTGTATCCTGCAGACATTTGTAACTATATAATCACTTATATCATTTTAATTGCATGTCTGTCCTCCCACTAGAGCCATGTTGGACTTACTGTCAAATCTCTACTCCCAGCACAGAGTCAGGCCCGTAGTTGCTATTCTGTGTTTGCTGAATGATGGCTCAAAATTGAATAAAACTTTCAGATGTGTCGTGCACCCTGAGAGAGCTCAGATCCTGCCAGCAGTGAGATTTCCATGCCAGTGTCAGGGCAACACGGAGGTGTCTCAGCGTTAATACCCTCAGCCATGCTTTGTCAGCATGCTATGTACCAGGCGTAATATGAGTATCAGTTATCCGTTGCCCCATAACAAATTAACCTAGTAGCTTTAATCAATACACACGTATTATCTCACCATTCTTGGGGGTGAGGGCTCCAAGCACAGCTTAGCTGGGCCAGAGTCTCTCACAAGCCTGAAATCAAGGTGCTGGGGTCTCATCTTGAGACTCGTCTGGGGAAGGATCTGCTTCCAAGCTTGTGTACATGGCCGCTGGCAGGATCCCATTCCTCAGGGATTGTTGCTGCCCACAGGCCCTCGCCACATGGGCCTCTCCATAGGGCAGCTCACAACATGGTAACTGGCTTCATCAAAATCAGCCAGAGAGAGGGTCGGCTGGCAAGATGGAAGTGACAGGCCTATGTTGTATCATGAAGGAAGTGACATCTACCACCTTTGCTGTATTCTTTTGCTTAGAAGCACGTCAAGGCCCTGCCCACCCTCTAGGGGAGGGGACTCCACAGGGTGTGAATCCCAGGAGGCTGGCATCATTGGGGGTCAGCTTGGAGTCTGTCCGCCACAGCGTCCTATGAGCTTTATCTTGTTAAACCCTCACCACAGCCCCGTGGGACCGTCTTATTACCATCCCCATTTTACGGATAAGGAAAGGCAGTAAGTTGCAGGTATCACAATGACAGCGTGGCTCAATCAACAATGACCCAAGGGGACGGTATTGCAACTGTAGTATCTGTGCTCAGTTAACATACTTGAATGTTTTACTATTCATTCTAAATTTTAAACAGATCTTTACTAAACTGTGAATAATGGCAAAAGGACCAGGTGGAGGGATGGGGAATGATTTTTTTTTTCACATCTTTATTGGAGTATAAATGCTTTACAATGTTGTGTTCGTTTCTGCTGTACAACAAATTGAATCAGCTATAGGTATATATATATCCCCATATCCCCTCCCTCTTGAGCCTCCCTCCCACCCTCCCTATCCCACCCCTCTAGGTGGTCACAAAGCACCGAGCTGATCTCCCTGTGCTATGCGGCTGCTTCCCACTAGCCATCCATTTTACATTTGGTAGCGTATATATGTCCATGCTACTCTCTCACTTCATCCCAGCTTCCCCTTACCCCGCTGTGTCCTCAAGTCCATTCTCTACGTCTGCGTCTTTATTCCTGCCCTGCCACTAGGTTCATCGGTACCGCTTTTTAAAATTCCATATATATGCATTAGCATATGGTATTTGTTTTTCTCTTTCTGATTTACTTCACTCTGTATGACAGATTCTAGGTCCATCCACCTCAGTTTTGTTCTTTTTTATGGCTGAGTAATATTACAAATATTACTCAGTTTCGTTCTTTTTTATGGCTACAAATAACTCAGTTTCGTTCTTTTTTTATGGCTGAATAATATTCCATCGTATATATGTGCCACATCGTCTTTATCCATTCATTTGTTGATGGACCTTTAGGTTGCTTCCGTGTCCTGGCTATTGTAAATAGTGCTGCAATGAACATTGTGGTGCATGTATCTTTCTGAATTATGGTTTGGGGAATGATGTTTTATGAATCTCATTATGTGTTTGGTTTAAAAGGAAAGCCAACAAAAATATTATTTCTAAAACAACACACAGAGATCAGACGAGTAGAGGGCAAGTCTGGCCTTGAGGAGGTCCAGAGCTGATAATCCCTTTGGCAATCGGGTCAAGGGTGGGGGGTCAAGGCTAACCTTTCTGGAGTCTTCCCAGTGCTCTGTCATCTCATTCAAAAGCCAGATTCTCACCCCAGCCTCTCAAAGTCTCTATTCTAGGGAGACAGAAACCAACAAGGAATTTCCTCATAGGCTCAATAGCAGCCCGAGAAATCCAAAGACCAAGGGATTTTCTTATTAGTTTTGCTGTTATTGTTGCTCTATTGTTTCAAATAACAGAATGACAAATGTCATACAAATTACACAATTAGTTCAGAATGTAGTTTTAGCCCCCAAACAACACTAGAAGCCACCAAGGAAAAAAAAAAAAAGAAACTCAACAGTCTATTGAAGAACAATTTCATTTAGCAGATAATTTAGAACCTTGTCATTATTTTCTTAGTTTTATTCAGGCCAAAAATGCGAACAGTATTGCAGAGATCTCACTGCTGTTGCTAACTAGGAGAGTGTTTGCATAATTAGCAATGGGGCTCTTAGGAAGAGCAGTATAGCTCTTCTTGTTTGGAAAGAGGGGAATGAATTCTCTGTGGTGTCTTGTTTGTTGATGTGGGTTTTTAAAAGTGTCACAACTAATACGTCTCTGGACTTGAGCCAGGTCACATAATGTTTGGCAGGCGTTTGGTACAGGCAGGGAGGAGGAAGTTTGGTGAAAGGCTGGAATCCTTTCTGCAAATCTTGGGTGATGAGGCCTGAGTCTTAGTTTCCCAACTGGGTCGCATGTGTGGACAATGTGTGAGATCACCGTCTGGGTATGAGTTCAAGTTCTGGGGGCACAGGAAGGTTAATGGCCTTGGTGGGTCTGGAGCTGACCGTTCCTTCGGCAATGGTGTGAGGTGCAACATCAATTTAGGAGCAAACCTAAATTCTGCTTCTAATATGCAGCCTTTGGGAAAGGACTAACTGCATTGCGTTAGTCGGGATGGGCTAGGTCTTGCTGTCACGACAAACAGTCCGATGATCTCGTGGTTTAAAACAACGAAGGTTCATTTCTCATGCCTTCCACTTGCCCGGTGCAGGTCAGCTGGTACACCTCTGCTCATCGGATTCACTCAGGGATCCAGCAGGACACTGACATCTCACCATTTTACGACATTGACATCTCAACATACATTTCCAAGACCTATGCGCCAGAGGAAGAGGACAGTGGGGACTAAGCATCAGGAAGTAAATGCTTTGGCCAGGAAGCAATGCAGTTACTTTCGCTCACATTTAATTTGCCAAAGCCAGTCACATGATCGCACCTAATTTCAAGGGAAGGAGAACTTGTAACCCCCTTGAACTTGGAACTAGAGACCTGGATATCGATGGATGTTAAAGATGTCTACTACATGGTTCTTAGAATGTTGGGGATCAGAGATTTGGGGGGTGGTCTGGGAAATGGGGTGCCCAAGAGTAACTTCCTCCAGAGTATTAAATTTCTCAGTTATCAGTAGCAACATTCCCACCACCGTCCTTATTGTTTTTGTACTTCTTTACACTCTCTACACAGTATCCACAAATATCTTGCTTCATCTTTCCAATGCTCACAATAAGAACTGACATTTTCTTTTACCATTAACCACATACCAGGTACTTTACGTATGCTGTTTCACCTAATCCTGTGAGCACTATATTACCATGCATCCCCATTTCACCGGCAGAACAGCTGAGGCTCAGAGAGGTTAAGTGACTTGCCCAAGGTTGCACAGCTACAAAGTGGCAGAGTTAGGGTTTGAACCGAGGTAATAAGTGGCTAGTCATGCTCCCAACACTGGCCCTGCCTTTCTCTAAAGGAGGAAAAAAAAGAAGCATGAAAAGTGACTGGTACGGCTGATTACAGAAAAATCTTAATTTCTAAGCCATCCACCGTTTCCCTTCCCCCTAGTTGTATCTTGGTCTTTCTGTAAGACAGGCATTAACAGGCATTTGAGTTGGTTTTCTGGATGCTGCGTGGGGAGGAGGGGGAAGGGGCCTTGAAGCGATGTAGAGTGGCCCTGCTCTCAGGGAGACAGCAGCAAGAGGGTCTTCTCTCTAAGGATCCAGAGGTGGGAGGGGGCTTCTTGGTGAGCTCCAGAAGGGCAGAGGTGATGCCCCATCTGCCTCGTTGCAGCCTCAGCCCCATCTGTTTTCCTGCAGTCTCCAGAGGCTCATGACCTGACCCCTTTCATCAGCACTTAGAGAAAGGAGTTTTGAAACATGCTTGTGTCAGTAAGCCCCCCAAAACCCTGAATCAGAAGGAAATGCCTTAGAAGAGCATTGTTCTATAGAACTTTCTGCAGTGATGGAAACGTTCTGCACTATCCAGTATGGTAGCCATTAGTCACTTGTGACTGTGGAGCTCTTGGACTATGGCTCGTGAGACTTAAGAGCTGAAATTTTCATGTTATTAAATTAATTTAATTGTAAATAGCCACATGGAGCTATGGCTATCATATTGGTTAATGCAGCTTCAGGACGGCGATTCCTAAAAACAGAACACGCCCTTCAGTAGTTCACAGAACTTTAAATAATCTTGAATTACAGGGTGAGAAATTGTTCCCTTTTTCTCGTCTTCCTCCAACCTTGGGATTCCGGCGAGGAGAAAGTCTCCACTAGTGCTGATGGGTCTTTAGCATCTTTCTAACAACTGCTCACCTCTCTTTAAGAGCAGAAACAGCCTGGAACCTTCAGCAGGGAAAAACATTTGGCTTAAATTAATAGCATAATTTTGTTGTTGTTGTTATTTATACTTATTTATATGGTTACTATCAATGTGTGACAAGTGAAACTGGTTTTCCATTTATGATCGTGACATAATTTCATCTTAAATTAATATTTTTTAAGTTAAAAAAAAAGAGTCCAATAGCAGGGTGACTGGAGTTAATAATTCTGTATTGTATACTTGAAAGTTGCTATGAGCAGACCTTAAATGTTCTCACCATAACACTTCATCCCTATCAGATGATCATCATGAAATCTCTGCTTGCATGCCACCAGTGATGGGGAGATCACTCCCTTACAAAGCAACTCCTCTCATCTTTGGACAGCTCTGAATTGGATTCACAGGGTTCTCCCTGTCTCTCTGTGTTATGTGCTCATTGACTGTCTTCCAAGTGACAAGTAGAGAAGTCGGGGTCTTCAAACCCAGGTCATCTGACTCCAGAGTCTGTGTTCTCGAGGCCACGCCAAACTCGTGGTTTCTTCTGGCCTCCTCTGTGGCATTTTCCTGAACTGTTCTCCACCCAGCGCCAAAGTGATCTTGTAAAAATGCAGATGGATCCCGTTTATGTCACTTCCCTGCATGAAACTCTCCAGTGGCTACTTCCGGGCTTCCGGTTTAATAAAGCTCCTCTCCCAGTTCCCACTGGCTCTCCAACCTGATCTCCTGTAGCTTCTCTCTGAACCTCTGCCCCTTCACGCCAGCTCCTTGCCTCCTTGGGGTCTTTGCACTTGCTGGGCTTTGCAGAACCCTGCCCGTGCCTGGCTCTTCACAAGCCTGCTTCCTTCTCAGCCTTCCGGGACACCTTCTCAGGGATGCCTGCCCTGATTCCTCCAACACTGCGGACCTCCCTCTGCAGTCTGGACTCCTTGTTAGCCTGGGTCACCGCGCCCTGTGGATGCCCCTTATCTCAACCTCACAATCTGCCGCCGTTTCCTTTCATTGGTTGATTTCCCTGCCTGTGGCCTAGCTCCCCTACTAGTCTGTGAGCTCCAAGAGGGGAGGGGGCTTGCTCATCCCTATGTCCAACCCCTAGCAACCAGCACAATGCTTGGCCCATAGCAGGTAATTAGAAAAAAAAAAAAGGAATGAAGTAACCATTGCTATTTTGATTCCCATTTACACAGTGGAAAATTGAAGTTCTGCAAGCTTGAGGAGCTCTCCTAATCACCTATATATATATATAGTGTGCGTGTGTGTGTGTGCATTGCAGGGGACGGGGTGTGGGTTCCCAAACCTCACCCCTTACGCAGGACCACGTCACCTAGACCATTCTGCCTTTACCTATAACCCTAATGCGCCAGAAAAGCTGTGGCTAGGAAGAGATTGCCTTGGGGGTGGGGGGTAGAATCAGAAAGATAGAAAGGAATGAGGGAGAGGCAAGGACACAAGAAAGAGAAGCCGAATTTGGAGCGTGGAGAGGTTGTGGGATGGGATACATAAGGGGAGAGATTTTTCCCATCAATTAACACAGGCTTCATAGAAACGGAAAGTATTCCTGGCAGCCTTGCCCTCTTAATACATCATATCTCTAATCCCCGGTGCCCTCTGACCTTACCCATAATCCCTCCTCTTTTGTGCTGTTGCCTAAAACCTTCCTACCCGGGACCCGGCGTTACATCCCTGGTGAGGTCTGAGCCGAAGAAAGACGGTGGCAGGGAGCGGGGGTGGGGCGGTGAAAGAATACATTCTCCCAAGTGTTTGACCAACAAAATCCAGCTAAATTCCCAGCCCGCGCAGTAAACTGTTCTTCTGAAAGGCCCAGGAGCCTCACCCCGTCTCTTCGGAGCCTCCCCAGCACCCCCCCTTCCCTCCTTGGTCCCCTGCCGTCGCCGAGACACAAAGCTGGGCCCTGGATTATCTTAATTTCCATATGGAGAGCTGTGTAAGCCAGTTCAATGCATGGCCAGTCATTTTGTTCACAACTTTGCAGCAAGCAGAGCAAAAGCCGCTGGGAAATTAGCCATTCATCCTATCTCACCTTGTGTGCGCATGCATAGATCAGTAAATACAAGGCACGGGGAAGTCGAGGCTCCTTTGTTAATTACCAGGTCGGGTCCTGGTGCGGGGACTTCCCTGACATTTGCTGCAACTCTTGATTTTAAAGGAAAAAGATACATGTGTGTGTATATACTTTTGCATTTGCTTTTAAGCAGCATTGGGGCAATCAGGTTTATGCATGTGTGTTTCTTATAATCGGGCAGGCAAGAAGGGTCTTGTCTGTGTCTTCTTCTATCTCCTTCCCTTACTTACACACACGGGGAATCCAGCCCGGCCTACCCTCTTACACATACACACACACACCGCATCTCCATCCTACGTACACATACATATACACCGTCTCCATCCTAGCTACAAACGCACGCAATCACACAGTCTACCCCTCCTCTCAATCCCTCCCGGGTCAATTAAACCTCTGGTTTGGGTCATGCCAGTTGACAGTGCCTCTGGGGCCCCTCTCTCATGACCCATGCAGAGTCTCCCACCTTCCCTGCTGCCCCCTGGCCTTCCCCACCCTGGCATTCTCCCAATGGGTGAGTGTCCTGGAGGGCTTCTCCGGTCAGCCAGCCCCCCCTGCTGTCTCCTAAGTTCCCTGCACCTCCGTGGACCCCTCTTGCCTCCCTTGGAGCTGGAGGCCTCCCCAGCTACCCCTCCTGACCCCCAGGGAGTCCAGGACCTCAGAGGTGATACCTCCTGTCCCCCTCCCCTCTCTCTGCCTTCCTGGGGTCTCTGCACAGGGTCGCGTTGGCCCCACCCCATCACCAAACTCAGGACCAGGAAGGTTCTTGTGCCTGGGAAGGGGGAAGAAGAAAGAGCAATGGGGGTCTTTGGGGGACAAAGGGAGAGAAAAGGGAAGGCGGCTAAAGAAATAAAAATACCGCTGGAAAAAGCTTCCAGGAGGTTCAGAGAGGTGCAGACAGAGAGGGAACAAAGAGAGGACGGGAGGGCGGGGGTGCCTCCTGGGCGTTTGGGGTTGGCCTTTCGCAGTGGGTGAAACTTGATGTCATCCGTTCAGGCCAGGCAGTGCTTGGGCTGGATCCAGAGGCTGGAGTGCAGCTGGCCACTGGTTCCACAGGCCCCTACATCCATCTGAGCACCACTTGCCTCATCTGAGAAGTGGGCCAAGGACAGGACCTAGCTGGAGGGATTGCTGTGCAGATCAAGTGAGCAATTAACCAGGGCCAGTGGCTGGTACATTAGGCACACTCAGGGAATGGGGGAGGCAGAGGCGGCAGGGTCTGGAACAGAGGACTTGCTCAATTAATGGCAACAACCGAAGTCGTTCTTAGCACAGTGCCTGGCATCAAGCAGGTGCTTAAAAAGCGAGAGCGATTACTATCATGGCTGTTAGTGTTATAATTACTAGTCTAAAACCTCTATGACTAGTACTATTTCTGCTATGTTACAATGCCTGGAATGTACTAGGTGCTTAATACATGGTAACTAATATCAGACTATTAATCAAGAAACCCAGGAAAATGACCCCAAGCACAAGATGCCCTTCACAGGGAGAAATGACTCCGAGCGGATCAATTTGGCCAAGAAGGCTTCCTGGGGTGGGCACATCTCAGTTGGGCCCTGCAGGATGAATAGGAGCTGACTGGCAGAGGGAGGCAGGGACCTTCACTGATGTGTGTGACTAGGACAGGACAGAGTGAGGCCACTGGGAGGGTGGGAGGAGCTTCCACAATGGCTGGAGAGGGAAGACACTGCCCCAGCCGCCCGGGGAAGCCCCCTAGGCAAGGAGGGCCTCTGCTTTTTGCAGCAGCTGAAAGTTTGGGCTCTGAAGTCAGATGCCTGGCAAGTGACTTTACCTCTCTGAGCCTCAGTTTCCTCATCTGTAAAATGGGGGTGATAATGGGACCTCTCTAATAAGAATGATGGAAGGAGATTGACTGAGATGGTATGTGTAAAGCATGAAGTGCAGTGTCTGCGACCACTAAGTGTGCGGAGAACGGTGGGTATCGTAAGTTTGATATTGATCCCTCCCTCCCCAATATCCCATTTGAGCATTTCCGTGCTGACTTACTCATGAAGAGCTGGAACTTCCCTTTCGTGGACACAGGCCTGTTTGTCAAGCTGATTTGCAAACCCCAACCATTGCTGAGATCCCACCTCGTTCCGCTCCCCACCTGACACCCTCAGCTTCATCCTTGCCCCCTTCCCAGCCTTTGCCCATACGGATGCCTCTGCCTGGAACACCATCCCCCCTCGTCTCTCTGCTTTGCTCCATCCCATCCTCTGGGTCCCGGCTTAGAGGCTGGCTCGCCTTGGAAGCCTTCTGGGCTCCCCAGGTTAAGAGGGTCCCAGGCCCTCTTGGAAGGCCCTGTGGTTCTCCATGTTTTCCATCAAGCACGTGCCACTCTGCATCATAACCATCCCTGCTTGACTGTGGGTAATATGAGGTCAGGGAGCACACAGCAGGGGTCTGGCACACAGTAGGCGCTTAATTTAAACATGCCTAGCAGGGTAACTCATCCCTGGGGAACCATTTCAAGGTTTCTGGGCCACGTCCTGCAGAGCCCCCATGATGAGCTCGGATTAATGGCCGTAATGTCTTGATTTTCTCTTTCCGTAACTCTTTAGCTACACAAGCTGTCCCAGAGCTCCTGCTGGACTCAGGCATCGTCCCCAGGGGTCCGCATGCAGCACCTCCTCTAGGAAGCCTTCCCTGATCCCCTCCGCGGCACACACTTGAGTTCTCCTCTATGTGCCAGAGCCTGTTGGGGTGGCTTTTCCATCTGGGTGGCTCTAATTCTTCACACCCTAATTAGGGGCCTCCACAGCTGACCTTCCCCTGCAAATTCAGGGCAGGAAAGAGTGCTCTCAGGTGAGGAGATCTGGGTCCCTCCATTTCTGGAGCAAGATTTCCAGGGCATGGTCCCGGATGCCTTAGTTATGGACTCTGAGCTCTTCCACCAGTTACTTAACCTCTTGGGGCCTTGGTGTTCTAATCTGTAAAGTGGGGATAATGACTCCTACTCTGAGGATTGCTGGGGGAATAACTAAGCTCAGCTGCTCAGCAGAGAGAAGGGCTCCTGATAAACCCAGTGGCTGCACAAAGGCATCCTTTTGTGGCTCTTATAGCTCTTAGGACAAAGCCTAGCCTGCAGTAGATGCTCAAGTAATGCCTAAAGAATGCACAAGGAAGAATGTTATTTTGCTAGCTGGATGATCTCGGGCAAGGTTCTGAGCCTCGATTTCTGCATCTGTAAAATGGGATGGACCTACCTTACATGGTTTTTTTATTGGGCACATGGCATAAAGTAAATAAGACATCAGACCCCAAGTAAGACCAGAATGAATAGAAATACCTAACACAATATTTCCTAAGTGCCAGGCCCTTCCATCAGGCATTGAATCCTCCCAGCAATCCCGTGACAGAGGGACTATCATTATCACAGATGAGAAAACTGTGGCTCAGAGAGGCGAAGCTATTTGGCTAAAGTCACACAGCTTGAGTGGCAGGGCCGGAAGGCAAACCAGGCGTCCACGATGACACTCTCTTTCCTACCATGATAAATATTCCTTTTTGTGCCCCCCATGTTTTCCCATTAGACCACCAGCTTCAGGATGGAGTAGAGGGGTATGGCTGGTGTACAACTCTTCTAATAACTGCATTCTCAGTGTCTAGAACATGGTCCTGAAGATACTGGAACCATGAACACGTGTCCTGAACACGTACAACACTTTGCCGTCCTGCAAAAGCACGTTTTGGGAAAAAGCATCTCGGGTTATTTAAGACTACAGGCTTCGGGGAAGACAGAGCTGGGTTCAAGTCTCAGCTATGACTCTGCTGTGTGAACTTGGGCAGATGACCTACCCTCTCTGAGCCTCAGTTTCACATTTGTGACCTGGGGAAGAATAAGCCAGCTTTCCCTGAGCTAGCTGGAGCACAGATGAAATGTGCTAGAGACACGAGGCTCCTTAGCAGATCACAAGAACCAGAAGCAGCCCATGGCCCTCCGGCTGGAGAGAGAGTCCAAAGCCACCTCATGCAGGGTCCTGGTCCTATGCGTGGAGGGGCAGGGTGGAGATGCCGAGAGTGGCCCCTGAGGGCTCTCCGTCTGCTGCCCGCGCGGTGTCAGGCGGCGGGTGATGGATCGGCCCGGACACACTCCACAATAGCTCGCAGACACTCTATTACCCGGTGATTGTCCGCCGGGCGGCCCCGCTCGGGACGCGCTGCCACAGATAATGGCTCAGAACAAAGATGGCAGCTGCTCTGTAGGGGAACAGATTTGTGGCCAGTTGAGATAAAATAAAGAGGAAGGAGAAAAGGGAGTGGAGACTGCGGTGGGGAGCAGAAAACATAAAAGGAAGAAGGAGGGAGTGAGGCGAGAGAACGGAGGGACGGAAGCCAAGGTGTCTCGGGGAAAGAAGGGTGCCGGGGCTCAGGCTGAGGACAGAAAACCAGAGCGCTGGCTCTGTCCAATGATAATGACGGTAACGGGGGTGATGATTATAATGAGGGTACTGTGTCGCAAGCTCTTGGTGCTGTCTGTGGAAAGGGCCCCTGAGGAGTAGACTGAGCTGATCAATTTCTTCCTTGTCCTTACTCAGCAATAGCAGTGCTCCGCCGCTTGCCCGGGGCCTCAGGAAGGGGTGGGGTCCGGGCCTCGAGGCTCCTCCCGTTAGGAGGTCCGGTTTCCAGCCCCCCCATCCTTATTCTAGTCTCGAAGAAGGCGGAAGGCCGGAGCAGGGTGAGGATGTAAAGGGACACTGATCCAGCTAGGGTAGCTCCTTTTTGTTTTGTTTCGTTATTATTATTTTTCCTTTGGAGTAGCTCCTCTTAAAGAGCCCTGCAGATCTCTACTCAGTGACTCCGGCTGATATCTCAATGGCCGGCCAGACCACAAGGAAAGCCAGAAGATACATTCTTTCCACTGGCCCCAAACTGCAGGGAATAAAATCCGGACTCTTTAGCAAGGGAGGTAGGGAAATGATGGTGGGTAGGCAATTAGCTGTCTCCACCGCAGGGGCTTCCTAGTGAGCGTTTATTGAGCACGTATTGTGTACCTTGACCCAGAGTAGCAGATGCAAGGCCTCAGCTAGAAAAGAGGCACCGTGATCATCCGTTTGGCAGATGGGGCAACCAAGGCTCAGAGAGTTGGAGTGTACTGCCCAAGGCCACACAGCAGAGGTAGCACTCACACCCAGGACTGTCCCAGGCTGAGGTCCATTCTCATAAATACAGCGTGGTCCAGATCCCTGCTGGTTTTCTCTTTCTTCACTCAGAGAGGCTTTGAATGAGGCCATCATCTTAAAATTCAGGGCTGGGCTGGGTAGGGCAAGAAAATGGATTTGGGGTTTTATGGAGGGAAAAGCAAGCATGGAGGAGGCACGGAGTGAGGGCAAGGATGGGGTGATGATGGCGACAACAGTGACAATCATATATCTGCCGATCACTTTTACTTTTCAAACCACTTCCTGGCTAGTATCTCAGTGGAAGTTGACAGCTGCCTGTGACTGAGTGAGGGCAGCTATCAGCAGCTCCGTGGAACAGGTGGGGAACTGGGCACCGGCACCCCCAACCTGAAGGAATGAGTCAAGCCCGGACTTGCATGTGCCCATGCTGTTTTTTGTGCCTAGAAGGTCCTGCCCTGCGGCGTGCCCCTCCTCCTTCTTCAAGGCCTGGCAGGATGTCCCTTCCTCCAGGAAGCCTTCCCAGATCCCTCTGCTTCCTCTTGGGCTTGTCCATACCTGAGAGACCTCTGACCCTGGAGAAGGACGGTGAGCTTCTGGATGGCAGGGATGATATCTCCTTTCCCCATGTGCCCCGCAGGCCCTGTCCAGCCTGCAGGTCTCTGGGTTTGCAGGAGGTGGAATAGAGCACCTGCCCTATGGTGACTTACGGACGAGAATCCCATGAGCAGGGTGACCTCGGGCGAATCCCTTCACCTCTCTAAGCCTCAGTTTCCTCATCTGTCCATTGGGGGTGATGATCCTGTGGACCTTGACCGTGGGGATGAGATGTGGGAGTGAGCACTGAGTCAGCGCAGAGCTGGCACGTAGTAAGTGCTCAAAAAATGTCAGCTCTGCAGCAATGTGGGGACGAAACCGACCCTGCCTCTCAGGGCAGCTGTGTGGCTAAAGGAACAAGGCCACTTGAATAATGTGCTCAGAGTGGAGCCCAGAAGCAGAAAGTATTCCTGGCAGCCTTTCCCTCTTAATATGTCAGATCTCTAATCCCCGGTGCCCTCTGACCTTACCCACAATCCCTCCTCTTTGGTGCTGTTGCCTAAAACCTTCCTACCCCGGACCAAGCATTACATCCCTGGTGAGGTCTGAGCCAAAGAAAGATGGTGGCAGGGAGGGGGTGGGGACATGTGGTGGAGGAATACATTCTCCTGAGTGTTTAACCAGCAAAATCCAGCTAAATTCCCAGCCCTTTCAGTTCTTCTGAAAGGCCCAGGAGCCTCACCCCATCTCCTCGGAGCTCTGAAGCCTGGCCTGCTCAAGGGTATAGTCTGCACTGAAGAGTCACCACGGGGGTAGAGGCATCACCTGAGATCCAGGCCTCCCTGCATTGGCCTTTCGAGATAACTTTGCACCAGGCCAGCTCTTAAACGTTGGAACAAATTCTACTCATTTGCTGTACATTTAACCAAACAAGTACGTGCCATGGTGATCTAAGCGCCTACTGTGTACAGGACCCAGCGTCTAAAGCGGCACCGATGATAGAATTGGAGTCACGAGTTATCCTTCCCAATGGCCCGTATCCGCATTTTTTTTTTTCTTTTTTTTCTTTTTTTTGCGGTACGCGGGCCTCTCACTGTTGTGGCCTCTCCCGTTGCGGAGCACAGGCTCCGGACGCGCAGGCTCAGCGGCCATGGCTCACGGGCCCAGCCGCTCCGCGGCATGTGGGATCTTCCCGGACCGGGGCACGAACCCGTGTCCCCTGCATCGGCAGGCGGACTCTCAACCACTGCGCCACCAGGGCAGCCCCTTGTATCTCCATTTTTAAAAGTAAAAGAAAACGGTTGCCATGAATTTTACTACTATGCTTGATTTAACTCAATGCATTGTATTTCCCAAATGCTGTATTTCCATTTCGATCTGCAATCAATAGAGAAATACCTTGACTGTGACATTTTACATTTTTTTTCTTTTCCCAACTAAGTCTTCAAAATCAACTGTGTAGTTTGCAAGAGCAGCACATCTCAATTCAGGCTCCCCACATGTCACATACTGGGTCACCACATCTGGCCAGTGGCTACCATACTGGGCAGTGCAGTTCTAGATGGCAATGGTGTTCGCACTGGACTGTAAACCAAGTGGTTTGGGGACTTTTAAAATTTTATTTTTTTAAGAAAGGATGCACTGAACTCCATTCTGTAGCCAGTATCTTTCCGTATATATAGATCTCTTTCTCTCTATCTCCCTCTCTCTCTGTAGATAAGATAGATAGATAGGTAGATGATAGATAGATAGACAGGTAGATAATAGATCTCTCTCTATATATATATATTTAAAGTTCTCTCTTTCTCTCTCTGTGTGTATAGCTGTGCTTGCTTTCTTTAAAAATAAAATATAGGGCTTCCCTGGTGGCGCAGTGGTTGAGAGTCCGCCTGCCGATGAAGGGCACATGGGTTCGTGTCCCGATCCGGGAAGATCCCACATGCCGCGGAGCGGCTGGGCCCGTGAGCCATGGCCGTTGAGCCTGTGCGTCTGGAGCCTGTGCTCCGCAACGGGAGAGGCCACAACAGTGAGAGGCCCGCGTACCGCAAAAAAAAAAAAAAAAAAAAAAAAAAAAATCTATCTCTGTAGAAAGATTGTATATATATAATATATATATAATGTATATATATTATATATTATATATATATATATTTTTTAAGCTGTGGAACCAGAACATTCTTTGAACTGTCCTTGAATTGTTAGGTGATTTCTTGGTCCAGAGGACGGGGCCACCGGGCCGCCTGCAGGAGGAAATGTGGTGTCCTTCTCACCCCAGAGCCGGAGTGCAGTGCCTGACTCTCCTCTCTGGAGAAAAAAGATACATAACGCCGAATGCTGGGAAATTTGCCGCTGGGAGAACAGCTAATTTTTCACACCCAGACGAACTGGCTGGGTTTGTTAAAGCCCAAGATAATCAAATAATCATTATAACTCATCTTCGCCCCTCCTGTCTTTCGCTCTTTGTACCATTAATGTCCCAGTGGGGAGCAGCTCTGGTGAGTTCAGACCTAGCCTATTTAGATAACCTTCCGGTTGGTCTTCTGAGAGCGAAATATCCCTCCTGGAGTATCTTACAACAAATGAACCAATCCCCTCTAATCTTCTTATCGTTGTAGCCTCTGCTCTAGGACTGGTTATCTCGCAGGCTTGCAAGAGAGAAAAAAGTGAGAGATTTATACATATATATTTATGTTTGATAGAAATTTCTATAAATATATGTATATGCATGAAATAATGAAAAGGAGGCACCAAGCAAGAGGCTAAGCTCTTTTCTCTCTCTGCCCAGTGAGGCAGCCCGGCTGCAGCCAGCTGGTCCCTCTGCCTGGCCCAGGAGGTGTGGAGAAGGTTCTAGAGAATGCAGCGTGCTGTGCTCCCTCTGCCTATGCTGGTGAGGCTGCTGGCAGGGCTGGGGAGGGGGCGGGACTGGTCAGTGGGGTAGGGGACCAGCACCCAAGTGGTCGGCTCCCCTGGAACCCGCCTCCCTCTGGCAAGGAGGTTCCCACGTTCACAGCTTTCTCTCCCCTATTTTCCTGTCCTCATTGCCGTCTGTATCTCTTCTTGTTGTCCTTTTTCTTTTCTATGTTTTCTAAAGCTCTCTAGAGCTCCTTTCCCTCCACCTTGTCTCTCATTCTCTCCCTCTCTGGTTTTTCCTCTGCCCCCTCTCTCTCTGGGTCTCTGCCCCCTCTCTCTCTGGGTCTCTGCCCCCTCTCTTTCTGGTCACTCCTGTCTCTGCCTCCTTCTCTCTCCTGTGTTTCTTTCCCTATGTCTCTACCAGCTCTCACACCTGTGCCCTAGCCCATTCCTCTCTCTTTCCCTCCCCACCCTCCCTACCAGCCCTTCCCTGCACTGCCCTCTCTCCAGACCGTCCCTAGAGTCCTCTGTTCCCCGCTCTCCCCACTCCCTTCAGCCCCTGCATCCTGGTCCCTCCAGCCTGCCTCTGCCACCTGCCCCAGCACCTCCTCACATTCGCGTTATCTCCCTCCACGCCCCCTTCTCTCACCATCCCCCACCGGTCTCACCTCCGTTCCTCCCTTGGCCTTAATTTCTGATTAATATGTTCTTAGCCAAGGAATGAGAGAGAGAGAGAGAGAGAGAGAGAGAGAGAAGGAGGGAGTGAGAAATCTTCTAAATAAATCATTTCGTCATGAAAAGAGCTAATCTGCAAATGACGGTCGCTATTTATCGAGTTTTTAGCAGTGCATGTGAAATAGTGATATGGAAGCTACATTCACAAAACCCCATCGGAGCGCTGGAAAGGGATTTTTAACTTCACTGCCCAGAAAGAAAAATGGTGAAGACCAGGATAAGACCGCTTCGAAGCTTTGGCCCTGAACCGTTAGTGGGAGCAATTAAGCAGCAGAGGTGAGGGGGCAGGGGCTGGCCGCTTCTCCCCCCCGCTTCGTCCCCCAGCCAAGGGCAGTCCCCTCCACCCCCTCCCGACTCACCCCTTCCCACCAGCCGCTTCTATTTCATCCCGGAGCAGTGAAAGTCCAGGTCTGGAGTCAGAGCCGGTGGGGTTTGAACACAGCCAGTACTGCTAAGTGTGTCTCATTGGGCAAGAAGCTTCGTCTCCCTGGGCCTCGGTTTTCCCATCCAGTTCCTCAAACAAGAGTGCTTGACACCTGAAGGAAAAGAAATCTTACCTCTCTTATACGAAGAGAAACTTTCAGAATCAAAACTGATGGCAATATGCAAAGCAAAATTACTAAATTCCTTCCAAATGATTTTTTCACAGAAAATTGTCTTTAATGTGGGATGTGGGTGCATTTTCATACATTGGATACGCTGTGGGGTGGGCTTCCAATTGTGATCGTGCTTAGGGCCCCCCCACCCCGAGTTTCTTAAATAGCTCCAATGCTGCTGTTACTAATAATAATCTAATAATAATACAAATAATAATGATAATAATATCTGTTTCCCTCTTTTTATGTGTGTGCCATGTGCTGGTGACACTGATCTGGGCTTTACATATGCGATTTTATGTGATTTTAGCTTATTTCTTTGTCTCTCCACCTCTCCCTTGAGAGATTAGGTGGAGATTTTCGTCCCTCACAGGACAGATATGGACTAAGATGTGGAGTTTACAAGGGAAGAGACTGCAGCTCAAAATAATCCCATCCATGAAGGTCAGGCCCGATGCTGGGCTCTGCGGATTCTTAGTTGAATGAAACCCAGGCTTGAAGCTCAGACTCCTCATATGCAACCAGGGAGAACACAGCTAGAGCTGCCCAGCAGTGGACCAGCATGCTTTGTAAGGTAGGGAGCCCCCCATCAACTGGAAGCAATCAAGCTCAGACATCCTAACAGAAATTCCTATGTTGAGCAAGAAGGTGGATTTGATTCTGGGGTCAGACTGACCAGGATTTGAATCCTGGCTCTGCCCCTTGCTTGGAGAAGAAAAGTAAATCTGCTCCTGTCAGTCTTCCTGGCTGTGAAATGGGTGCACTAACACCTCAGAGGGAGGATGATTTGAGGGCTAGAGCTAGTTTATGTAAAAGGCCCTGGCAAGTAGTAATTGCTCACTAAATGGTAGTGATCATTATTTCCATTATTTCCAGGTCTTCTGCTTGCTGGTCTCCACAGGGCTAACAGAGTAGAGAGTGATGGAGGCTGACTCACAGGAAGGTAGCTGGCTTGGGTCTCTGAGTCCAGCTATTGGCTCCCACTTGCCCTGTGATCATGTGCTTGCTGGTCCTCAATTTCCTCACCTGTAAAGTGGGATGATTAGGGGAGATGTAGGGACTGTACTCACATGATGGGTGGGTCATTGGCAGGAATAACATTAACAGCTACCACTAATGGTGCACTGCCAGGGATTTGCAGATGGAGGGTAAGTGTGTGGCCCTGGGTTCAAGCCCCAGCACTGTCACTTCTAGCTATGTGACCTTGGATAAGTCACTTCACCTCTCTGTACCACTGCACCTCATTTGAGAAATATCCCTGCCTCTTTGAGCTGTTCTGGGTGTTTGAGTCTGGGCTCCTTACCTAGCTTTTCTGCTCCAGGTGGGCAGGGCAAAGGTCTTGGGCTTCTCTGTGATCCTCAAGGCTCAGGGCTGAATGCACAGTCAGGGTTAGGAAATAGAGTATTTGTTGGGTGACTGTTCGATAAATATGCGAATAATAACTACAGCAAGAAGCTGTAGCAGATACTGTTGACTGCCACGCATGTCACTCAGCCCCACCCCGGGGCTTCAGAGGACAGTTCTCAAACAGGCTGATGGGGTCCTACCTCCAACACCTGCCTCTGTCTGCCTGAGGGCTTCTTAGGGCTACAGGGATGAGCTCCATCTCCACAAACGGTAGGTCAGAAGTGCCAGGAAGTTAACGCTCCCGGAAGCAGCCTTCATCAATGACCGATGAGAGTGAGTGAATAAAGTCCCGGCTTCCTTGCCTCTCAGAGGCATGTTCTCCGAGGCCTCCCAGACATCTCCCGTGGGACTGAGCCCCCGTTGCCCACAGCAGCTCATGAATTCATCCTGGACTGGTTTTCTTTTTTTCCCTGTCTTACCGTCTCGCTCTCTCCTTTATGCTTTTTGGCATCATCTCTCAAAGAAACTTCTTGCTCCCAACCTTTGTCTCAGGATCTGCTCTGCGGGAACCCAGCCTAGGAGAGTGCTTTCCATCTGCATTCCACAGAGACTCCTAAGTTAACAAAAAATGTTTTTACATTTACAACTCTGATCAGCACTGTGAAGAGATACAAGGGATGCTGAGAACTTCTAAAGCGTAGGTCGGCCCTAGTCTCAGGATGGAGGTGACGTCACACAGAGCTCTTAAAGGAAGAGAAGGAGTTTACAAGGGGGCGGGGTAAAGGGCTGCCTAGGCAGGAGGAGAAGCTTGGGCAAAGGCCCTGTGGTGGGAGGCACATGGTACATTTTTGTCAGAGAGTGAGGGGGACATGTGCCCCCCAACTTACCGTGTGATCTCTGGGCACTCATGTCACATCCCTGAACTTCAATTTCCCCATTTATCAAATGGTCCAAAGCTACCTGCTCCTTCCCATCACTTCCCCAGAACGTGATGTAGGAACTTAGAGGTTGGAAATGGTACAAATGGCCCAAGAATAATAATTCATGTATTCTCTTAATGGCCACTGGTTGAGTTTTTACCACTGAGGCACCATGAAGGGCCCATCTTTGTTCCCTGCATTTTCTCCAAAGCCTTTGCCCTCATGGCGTGACATTCCAGTGGAGGAGAGTGTCCAAACAAACCAGATACGCAAAGAGCTGCAAAATATTTATATATGCGGTGATGAATTTTATGATGAAAAATGAAACAGAAGGTGGAGGCAGTGTGAGAGAGGGGACCTACTTTAGATAATAAGGCCTCTGGGAGCAGAGACTTGAAGCAAGTTGAGGGGCCCACCATGCAAATATCAGAGGAAGAGCAAACCAGGTAGCATGGACAGCAGGTGCAAAGGGCCTGAGGCAGAGTGACTTGTTGGAGGTGTAGTGAGGAGGCTGGTATACCTGGGACACAGTAAGCAAGGCGGTGTGGGAGGGGTGATAGGCGTGGAGATCAGAGAGGTTGTGGGATTTCACATCCCACAGGGCATGTGGGCCTAAAGTGAGAAGTTTGGCTTTTAATCTGAGGGAGTCAAAGATCTGGGAGTCGAAGCTGGGGTGGGTGACATCATGGGATTTATATTTAAGGATCATCCTGGCTGCCGTATGGAGAATGACCCATCAGGGGGCAAAGACAGAGACAGGGGGGTGATTGACGGGCCCCCTCCCTGATCCACTTCCCACCCGGTTCCATTGGATCCTGCTTCCCACACACACGTCCCTCCAATGCCCAATCCCCAGGCCACGCGCTGGCCAGGGAGTGACGGGCTACAAATGAGTGGGCAGGCAAGCGCCTCTAATTTCTGCAAGTGCCGTGGGTAAAGGCTGTGGTGATGTGCAATTAAGCTCTGAGCTTTAAAAACACGGTAATAAGGGGCTACGGGCCGAGGAGGCAGCCTGGTAATTTAAATGACATCCAGCTCGAATACGGAGTGTCCAAATGTTCCCTTCCAGAGATTTATATCAGCATAGACCTGCCTCATTCATTTATTTAGTTAACTAGCCACGTATTGGCACGTCCTCCCAGCCGCTCTCTGCTGAAAGAGACAGAGGTCTGGGTGGCCGCCGGGGGCAACTCCTGCTAGGCTAGCCGGGGGAATAATGACTACGGTGATCACTCGCTTGTGCTGAAGGCCTACTGCGCGCCTTGCATTCAGAGGGTCTATTGCAAGAATTAGAAACGAGGCTGTACATGTCTGTTTGATGTTATCTCCTTGTGCACATGAGGCACGGGGAGAAGAAATGACAAATTCAAGGTCATGTAGCTAGTGAATGGGATAAAACCCAGGTCTCTGGGTACCAAAGCTGGAGCTAGTGACCTAACACTGAATATCAGTTCCCTGCTTTTTGGGTCCTGGGATGCATGGCTATTTCTTATCTAATGGCTGTGCAGCCATCAGAATTTGTCTCATCATCTCTTTCAGATTCTCCAACCTGGGTGAGACTTTATAAATCCCATAGGCCAGGGCTCTTAAAATCAGATGCCTCGGGCTTCCCTGGTGGCGCAGTGGTTGAGAGTCCGCCTGCCGATGCAGGGGACACGGGTTCGTGCCCCGGTCCGGGAAGATCCCACATGCCGCGGAGCGGCTGCGCCCATGAGCCATGGCCGCTGAGCCTGCGCGTCCGAAGCCTGTGCTCCACAACGGGAGAGTCCGCAGCAGTGAGAGGCCTGCGTGCCGCAAAAAAAAAAAAAAAAAAAAAAAAATCAGATGCCTCTAGGAGCTAATGAGGTGATGAAAGAATCTAAGAGGGCCGTGTGCGAGAAGTGGTTATACCTCAATTTTTAAAAAAGAGGAAAAAAATTAACACAACATTGTCAATCAACTATACTTCAATAAAAAAAGATTTTAAAGATATAAAAAAGAGGAAAACTAGAAGGTGTCAAAGATGAGGCAGCATTGAACTGAGCCTTTCTCTTCAGTGGCATGAGAAGGGTCAAGAGAATTAAAAAGGAATGAAGAAAAATGTATAAAAACTCACACACACACACAAAAAAAACTCACAAAAGATTTTCTATGCCTGTAATCTCCTCCAAACTAAAAAAAAAGAAAAGGAATGCCTTTCTCATTCTGCTGTACTACTTAAAATTACTATGCATAAGTACATGGTTCCTGCCCCACACTTTAGAAACAATCTTACAGGAATAACCCTGTACCCTGGGCTGAATGTTCTCCCCACCTCATCTCATCTAATTGGGAACACACACTTTCAAGGCAATGATTATTATTGCCCCCATTTTACAGATGAGGAAACTGAGGCTCAATGAGATGAAAGAATTTGCCCCAAGTCTCCCAGTTACTGAGTGGCAGAGCTGAGATCTGAACTGTCCAGAACCTTCAATGCTTTTGTCACCCCTTCTCCTCTGAAGCCTGGACACCCCACAAGAGCCCTGCCAAGGTGTCATCCAGGCTCTGTGCATATCTCGGGGGGTGGAAGCAGACTACCACCCCAGGTGACTTGTTCCATAGTTGGATACTGAGTGAGCCCTGGCCCTCTGTGGTCACTCTTTTTTTTTTTTTTTTAATAAATGTATTTTATTTATTTATTTATTTTTGGCTGTGTTGGGTCTTTGTTGCTGTGCGCGGGCTTTCTCTAGTTGTGGCAAACAGGGGCTACTCTTCATTGTGGTACGTGGGCTTCTCATTGCGGCAGCTTCTCTTATTGTGGGGCACAGGCTCTAGGCATGCGGGCTTCAGTAGTTGTGGCACGCGGGCTCAGTAGTTGTGGCACGTGGGCTCAGTAGTTGTGGCTCACAGGCTCTAGAGCGCAGGCTCAGTAGTTGTGGCACACAGGCTTAGTTGCTCCGTGGCATGTGGGATCTTCCCAGACCAGGGCTCGAACCTGTATCCCCTGCATTGGCAGGTGGATTCTTAACCACTGCGCCACCAGGGAAGCCCTGTGGTCACTCTTAATGATATGTCCAGCCTGGTGGCATCTGGAGGTTGAGGTCACCAATAATTCCAGCTGGCTGGAGGGAGAGTCCCCCCTCCTGAAACAGATCCCAATGGCCACACCCCAGCCACTGCATCCAGAGTCTACTTCTGCCCTGGGAGCTCCTATCCTGGAGGTCTGGGGTCCTCAGCTTGAGCAGAATCTTATGCTGTGTTTAAACTAATATCCCTGTGGCCTCTGCCCAAGGTCTCCAATCTTGGGGACACCCAGAGGAAGCAGAGCCCTGTCCTCCGTATGGAAACCTTCTATGTGCCCTTTCGTTTATAGACATCACTGTCCCTTCCCAAGCCTCAGTTTTCTTACCTCGAAAGTGAGGATTATCGTGGCAGCTTTCTCAGCTGATTGTGAGGGTCAAATGAGAGCTGTGGGTGGGTAAGCATCATAAACTGTGGAGTGCTGTTCAGCTGTGAGTTCTGTTGGTGACGCTGTTTTAGTTGTACCAGCAGAAAGCAGGTACCATGTTAAGACCTTGAGGATTGGAGTAAGACAGACCTGTACCCAGTACAGTATCTGGTGTGTAGTTGGTGCTCAGAGAGAATTTGCTGGAGAAAGCCATGAGTCAGGGCTCTGCCCCTCGCTAAGCTGTGTGACCTTGGGCCAGTTGCTCACCTGGCTGAGCCTGAGTCCCTCTTCTGTGCAATGGCGATAATAAAGGTACCTCCCCCATCACCTTGTGGGAGGTTTAAAAGTGATAATGCCTTAAAGCTGGACTTAAACTTCAACCTCTGCATGGATCACTGGGGACTTCTAAAAATGCAGCTTCTGATTCGCTAGACCTGGGGTGGACTCGAGACTGTGCGTTTCTAACCAGCTCCCAAGTGATGCTGAGGCTGCAGGTCTGTGGACACGCTCGGAGCAGAAGCCATTAAAGCACTTGGTACGTTACAAATGCTCAATAAATGCAAGTGATTTTCAGCAAAGACTGAGCAATTTCTACACCCTTAAAATTTTGTCTTTCCAGAGTCTTCTCTTCTCATCCAGGCCCCTTCCCGTCTCACTGCTCCCTAATTCTCCTCCTCCCTGAAGGACAGCAGGTTCCCTTCCCTCCCAGAGTCCCTCAGCCTCGTCCTGCCCCCACATGCTTACAGGGCCTGTTTGACCCCTCCAGCCACGGGGGCAGGTTCCTTCTGCCCAGAGACGCCTTGCGTAGGTTTTTAGGAGCAGCTGCCAGCAGCTGAGATATAATGACTGCCTGGAGAGTCGTCAGGATATAATTAATATTTGCAGCACAGAGCTATGACTGCTAAGCTGCCCCTGCCCACAGAGCCGGGACCTTCGGCCCTTCTCAGGACAAGAACCCCAGATTCTCAGGGCAGCAGCATCCTTGGGGCTGGAGGAGGACCCTGGATGCAGGGGGTGGGGTGTGGTCAGTGGGGGTCTATTTCCGGGGACTCTCCCTCCACCCAGCCATCAGAGTTGGTGACTTCCGGAGGCTGCCACACTGGACACATCATCAAGAGTGGTCAGAGGGCCCCAGGGCCAGGGCTCAAGGTGCCATAGCCCCTCCTCACACCTGAGGCCAGCTGGCCTTTGACGGTTGCCATGGTGATGGCCGTCCGCAGCAGTGGGGCAAGGACGTTGCAGCAGCAGCAGCAGCAGCTGTGTGTGAGTCTGTACCAGCTCCCCTCTGGCTTTCCATCTGTGAGGGGCACACATCACAGTTACTACCCTCGGAGCTCGCCCTGGAGGCGGCCCCGGCTGGAGGCCTGGCTCTGGTCTGCCACAGGGCATTTGGTTGGCACTGTGACTCTGCTGGAGCCTGACTGCTTTCCTAGCTCAAATGCTTAGCAGCTTTGAGCCCCTCATCAGATGATCAAACTTTCTGAAGCCTCAGTTTTCAGGTCTATCAAATGGGGTTAATCACAGAGGGTTGTGGTTAGGATTAAATGAGATAATGTGAGCAAAATGCTTAATTCTCCCTGTGGATAGAACCTTGTTGCTCCAGGCGGTGGGTCCCAGAGGTTTAAAGGGGAAGGGGCTTCTCCTTCTATGGTGTGGACTCACACCATTTATTAAGTGCCTATTGTATACCAGCACTGTGCTCCATTTGTGACAGACATTCCTTCCCCCGCCGATTCCTTCCTGAACATTGTGTGTCTCGTCTCATTTAATTCCCCCACTCTCCATGTATATTTGGCCTTATCGAGCCCACTGTACAGATGAGGAAACCGAGGCTCAGAAGGTCAAGCCACTTAGATTCCCAAGGGCACACAATACAGACATTGCAGAACTGGAGCTCAAACTCCCAAACCCACGCTTTCCCCTATACAGTACATTTCTAATCGGCTTCCTGGTTTCCAGGCAGACCCGCATTCAAATCCTGCCTTTATCACATCCTTGCTGTGTGACCTTGGCCAAATACCTTTCTGAGGCTCTGTTGCTTCTCTGTAGAGTGGGGATAATAGCAGAGCCTGCTTAAAGGGCTACTGTATGGATTAATGTAGAAGTGTGTGGTGTCTAGTAAATGTCCACTAATGGTACCTGCTATTTTCATTGTTGTTATCATTATTATTTCTCTACCTGTTGGGAATTAGAACCCATAATCTCCAAGTTCCCAGCTCAGGCTCCCATCACCATGTGGGGATGGCCTGGTCTTTTACATTTTGGAGGGGCTCACGTGTCTAGATGAGCCCCTTTGGGGAAGGCAACGGCAGGAGGGGCTGCCATTTCTGGATGCTCTCAGCTCACTTTTTAATCATCTGCCTGTTCCCGCCACGCAGCATTAGGCGGGGGGGTGTGAGCGTGGAGGGGTGCCAGGGAGGGAGGGGGTGGCTTTCCCTGTGAGGCTGCCTTCTGTCGCTAGACAAACAAACACACAGCACCCACGCTCGCTTGGAAATGGAGCGAGGCGTTAAATACAAGCAAACAGCAGAGGCTGAGACGGACGGCCAGCTTCCTTGGACCTCACTGGCCATAGCCTCCCGCATGGCTACTCAGGAAGCAGCTCACGTTCCCTGGTGCCTGCTGCCCGCAGCCTGGGCTGACTCAGCACTGCTCCAGACAGCGACTGGAGGTTCATGCGGGCTGCAGTGTTTGCCTGGCATCTGCCACTGCCCCACTGGAGGGCAGCGAGGGGCCTCCGGAGGTCATTGTGGTGCCCCCCCCTCAACTTCTGAGCAGCATTTCCAGACAGAGCGTATCCACTGTGTGCCTCAGACTGCAGATCCCCTCAAGCGTGGCTAAGACACCCCAACTACTCGGAGTACATCATGGGTTCTGCCTTGGGAGAAACCCCAGCTGGGGAGTCAGACAGGCCTGGGACCACCCCAATGCTGTGTGACCCTGGACAAGTCACCTCACCTCTCTGAGCCTCCCAAACCTCCCTATTTGTAAAATGGTAGGTGTAATAGTATCTACACATTGGTTCAGGGGTTACAAACCAAGTATATAGAGTTCCTGACATACAGGTGGGCTTGATCAATGATGTATGTCAGCATGATCATTACTATTTACTATGTCCCGAACCTCACTTTCCAAATCTGCCAGATGAGGATAATTACGTACCTACCCCAAAAACAATGAGCCCATGTTGCTGAACATATTTTTATTTTATTCCTTCCTTCCCCTTGGCCAAGTAACAATAACAACAACAACAATAATCATAATGGCTAAGATTTTGGAACATATATTGATTTAAGCCGGCGCTATACAATAGATAACCATTGTGACCGTTTAAATTAAAATGAAATAAAATGAAAAATTTGGTTCCCTGTCGTACAGTCACATTTTGAGTACTCAGTACCCACATGAGGCTTGTGGCCACCACGTCAGGCAGCACAGATATAAAACACTTTCATCATTGCAGAAAGCTCTTTTGGACAGCGCTGGTTTAGATCAGCATGTCTCAAATTTAACGTTGCATAGGAATCAGTGGGGTAAACAGGGTTAAATGCAGACTCAGTTTCGGGAGGTCTGTGGTGGAGCCCGAGACTCTGCATTTCTAGCTCCCCAGGCCTGCAGACCACCCTTTGAGTAGCAAGGGTCTAGAGCTGGATGCCCAGCACGGTGGCCACCAACCACACGTGGCTATGTAGCACCTGACACGTGGTGTATCCAAATTGAGATGTGCCCTAAGTGTAAAACACACAGTGGGCTTCAAAGACTTAGTGCAAAAAAATGTAAAATATCTCGTTAATACTTTTTAATTGATTGTATGTTGAAATAATATCCTAGACATACTGGGTTGAATAAAATATATTTCCAAAATTAATTTCAGCTGTTTCTTTATACTTTTTCTTTTTAATAAGGCCAGTAGAAAATTCAGAATAACATATGTGGTTCACATCTTTCTATTTGGACGGCAGTGATCTCAGCCCTGAGCGCTACTTGCGAACTATCTCATTTCAGATGTGTAGTTTTAACGCATATCTCTTTAACTCTGCCCATTCTCTTTTTTCCCCTGTCCCTGAATTGTTTCCTGAGCATTTTTTGACTCCAATCAAAGGGTAAAATCCTTGATAAGAGAGGCTGTGTCAGTCTGCCCCCTTTCATCCATCACAGCACAAAATGTCACCTCCACTTGTGTGAACCTGTCTTGCCCTAAAGAAATGGCATCTTGCTTGACCTTCCTTTTTGGAACTCTCCTCTCCCCCATGCTCAGGTCACATGTCTTGAATGGGGCTCACCCTCCTGGTCTCTGTGATTGGTCACGTGCCCCAGGTTTGACCAATTAAAGCATTCCATCCCCAGATCATTGATTGGCTCAAAGACAACCACGTGACCTGGGCTAGGCCAATGAGATGCAGTCCCTGAACTTTGTTGGACTTGCCAGGAGATTTTGACTGGATTTGAAGCTCGTAAGAGGATATAAACCTGGAAGTGCGGGGCTAGGCTGGTTGAGCCTGAGAATGAAGTCTACTGAGGGGAAAGAGATGAGTCCTTGACACTATCTGAGCCCTGGAGGCAGCCCTCTCAACTGCCTGGCTTCATCTGGCTTTTCGGTTAGATGAGTCACTAAATGCTCTTCCTTTTTATTATTTATGAGAGTTTGAGCTGTGTTTTTGCCATTTGCAACCTAAAGAGTCTCAGAACCAGATACCTAAGAGATGTCCGGGAGGGACTCAGGTATTTATGTCTTGGCAAGAAGGGGGTGGAAGACAGATCAAGTCTAAATCTTAGTTGGATCAGGCAACGGCTGGGAAGTGTCTCTGGGCATGGGGGACACTGGAACTGGCAAGGGGTAGAGTCTTTAGTCAACGAGCATCTTTTCCCATCCTGCTTAGAAGTAATGACCACTATTCTTTCTCCCTGTGAACAAAAACAGGCCAGAAGAGAATTGAGCTGACTTGAACTTGGAGTGTTATTTTGAGTCAGAGAATGCTGTCCTCCCTAAGAAAGGCAAGAAGGATCTGAGGCTGCTGTGTCATAGAGTGTCCCAGAAAGAGATGGGGGGGAGGTGTTAGGGAGAGGACATTCAAGAGGGGACATTAGGGGCTTCCCTGGTGGTGCAGTGGTTGAGGGTCCGCCTGCCGATGCAGGGGACACGGGTTCGTGCCCCGATCCGGGAGGATCCCACATGCCGCAGAGCGGTTGGGCCCGTGAGCCATGGCTGCTGAGCCTGCGCGTCCGGAGCCTGTGCTCCGCAACGGGAGAGGCCACAGCAGTGAGAGGCCCGCGTACTGAGGGAAAAAAAAAAAAAAGAGGGGACATTAGTGAGCAGGACCCGCTACTACCAACCAACCCTGTCCCCTAGACTGTAAACCCCTCTGCCTTAACCTCCTTCTGGAACCGTCTCTGATGGGTGCTGTGTATTTTCCAAAAATGACCATGGCCATATTTCTGGCCCCACATGTTCCCACTTATCACAGAGAACCTCACCACCGCCCAAGCAAGAAGTGGAGTCTATTTTCCTGCCCTTCAACCCGTGTGACCTTGTGTTAGGTTCAACAAATAGAATGAGACCAAAATGACACTGTATGATTTCCAAGGCTACATCATATATGGTTTCCACTTGACTCTCTCTCTCAGGACACTCACCCTGGGAACCCAGAAGCCATGTTGTAAGGAAGCTCAGGCTATACTGAGAGGCCATGTATAGGTGTTCTGGCTAACAACCCAAGCCAACAGCCAGCATCAACCTCCAGACAGGTGAGTGAGCCACGTGCCGTGGATTGAATATTTGTGTCCCCCCCAAATTCATATGTTGAAACCCACTCCCAAGGTGATGGTATTTGGAGGTGGGGCCTGTGGGATGTGATTAGGTCATGAGGGTGGATCCCTCATGAATGGGATTAGTGCCCTTATAAGAGAACCCAAGAGAGGTCCCTTCCCCCTCTGCCATGTGAGATTAGATTGAGAAGATAGCCATTTATGAATTAGGAATTAGGAAATCTGATTCCCAGCAGATTTTGGATTTCCTAGCCTCCAGAACTGTGAGAAATAAATTTCTATTGTTTATGAACTACCCAATCTATGGTATTCTGTTACAGCAGCCCCGATAGACTAAGGCAGCACCCTTCAGAGGATTCCAGCCCCAGCCTTCAAGTCTTCTAGCTGATGCAGAATGCAACGGAGATGAGCTGTCCTCAAACTGCAGATTCGTGAGCCAAATACATGCTGTCATTGTTTCAGGCCACTGCATTTAACCAATAGATGTTTGGTATGCAACAATAGATGACCAAAACTGGCACTCCCCATGCTGATTGCAACTAGGTATTTGCTATTTTAAGGAGAAAGGGAGGAAGTGTCAAGTTCATATCCCCTGATCTCATTCATTCATTCAACAACTATTTATTGAACTCTATTCAATAGTAGATGTCTGGACAGGACTAGGACAGGGAAGTTTGCTGTCCTCATTGAAATGATATTCTAGTTGCAGGGAGAGATAGACTGTTTCAGAGTCATTGATGCTACGAGTATGATTAAGCAGAAGTCCATGAAAGTTGCTGGTTTAGGGGTTGTCAGGGAAGGATTCTCTTGGAAGGGGTGACATTTGAACCTGGAGGGTGAGATGGAGCTAGCTGTGAAGACTGGAAGAAAAAGCCTTCTAGACAGAGAAGATGGAGCAAGAACAAAGGTCACGAGGCTGAGAATTCTTGACTTTCCTTGGAGGTTCAAGGTCTAGTTCCATTACTAATTCCCTCTAGGAGAGCCTCAGTTTCCTCATCTAGAAAATGGGCACAGTCCACCCAACTGCCCTGAGCTATTGTGAGGATGGTGAGAACACACTGATGGGAATGCTTGTGGTTAACCCAGTCTTGCCAGGTGTTGTGGGTGCGGGCTACTGGTCGACTGTGAAGTTGGTGTGGGGGTGGGGTGCTCCACAGTTGCTATGGAAACGGCCTCTGGGATGCTCTGGGGTGTGAAGGAAGATGTGAAGACACAAGGAGGGGGCATTCCTCATGAGGAAATGGAGCTTGTGAGGCTTCCAGGGTAGAACTGAGTGCCTTGATTTTCAATAATAATGCTAGCTTAGAGTGACCCAGTTCTTACAAGGCCCTGGTACTGTTCTGAGCATTTTCCACATATTATATCAGGTTAATTCTTATCACAGGGGAGAGGTTCCACTGCTGTCCCCATTTTCCAGAGGAGATGCCTGAGGCTTACTATGCCCTCTCAGCCCGATATCTCCCCTGACACATTGAACTTGTCCATTTAGTTGCTGGCTTAGGTCCTTCCTGTTTTGCAACCTCCTGTGTGTCCGCACCTAACACTTCCTGGCGCAGGTGAAGCCTTAATACATGTCAGCTACTGTTATTAATAATATGCACTTATTTGTAGCAGTTTTCTCTCTCCCCCACAAGAGTGCCAGCTCCATGTGGAAAGGGATCTTTGTCTGTTTCACTCATCCCTGTCTACTCAGTGCTTAGCACGGTGCTGGGCGCACAGTAGATGCTCGATGAATACTTGTTGAACGAGAGATTATCCGCCCTTGGTTGGGTCCTGACTGATCACCGACCGGGGTGAGATCCATGGGCCTGTCCCTTTAAGAACCTTGTCTTCCCTTCCCCTCTCCTCCCCAAAGTTAATTAAGTGCCCTGCCTCTGCAGGGTTAATCCTGTTATCAGCTGCCTGACACGCATTAGCTGTGTGTTTACTATTTGTGGTCTGTATCCCTCCACCTACACTTAAACTGTCCGCCTTATGCATCGCTGTATCCCACAGAGCCTGGCACACAGTAGGTGCTCAATTCATTTGCATGGAATGAATGAGTTGACATCTCCCTTGTTACATACCCAGGCAAGGAGAAGAAGAACCATTACCTGATGTGTCAGACACTGGGAGACAGTGTGATGAGGTGGACCGATCTGCCAGTCCGCAGAGCAAGCCAGGACTGGATTCTTTGTCTGGGAGGGGCGGTGAGTAAATGTCGGCAAAGCCTGCCCCCTGATGCAGGGTTTGGGGACACAGACCCTATTGAGAGGCAGGTATAGACAGAATGGCCTCTGGCGTTCCTTCTTCAAGTCCAGAACATCCGTGTTTGGGAGATGAGGCCACGCAGGAAAGCCTTTCTTTCTGGATGTGACCTTTAAAGCCGGCAGCCTCTGATAGTGTGTGGGGCTTTCTTGGCCATTTTCAGACGTCCTTGGCTCAGCTACGCCATCTCAGCGGCAGCTGCCCCGAGCTCGGACGAGGGCAGGTCTCAATGTCCTCAGTGACTGCTGGAACGCCGAGTGCCCCTGAAGTGGAGGGGGAAGCTGGCCCTGTCTGACTCAGAGCTGGGTAACTCGGCCACCTGGGACCCTGGCCCATCTGGAGCATGGGTGGTCCACTGCCCCCCTTCCTGATGGACACAGCAGCTGTCCTCCTTCTTTACCTGCCCCCCACACCATCTCTTGTTTCCCTGTTTGCCCAGCGGCCTCATCCCAAAGGGCAAGTCCTGTGTCCTTGCTGGAGAAGGGCTCTGTGACCCGGGTCCACCCAACCCCCGATGGAACGCCCACGTGTCTGCCACCTCCCGGGCAGGTGTTCAGCTGCAATGGGCTTCCACAGAGACCAGCCAAGCCTGAGCGTGTTCCTAAGACACACCAGGGCCAAATCCTGCTCGGTCACCTGTGCCGTGCATGTCCCTGGGCACGCAACCTCGCTGCTCATCTGTCAAGGGGAGTGTCACGGTACCAACGATGTAGGGTTGCTTTGAGGATCTTCCTGGGTCGGGGCCCCTAGAAGTGGAGCCTGGGGCAGGGACGTGATGCAAAAACCTGAACAGGAAAGGACAGGGGAAGGAGCCCAGGCAGGGTGTCCCCCCCGCCCCCATTCCCTGGCCTTGATCTCATCCCAAGGGGCAGAGAGGGGCCCTGTCCATTTCCACGGGACTTCGTTTACGGTTCAGTGTGCCCATCCCTCAGCTGCTGCAGCTGCTCCGGCTCTGCATTCACTCCTGCAGCTTTCCCGGGAGGATTGCCCCGGATGATTGGAGCTGCCTTCCCGGAAGTGCCTTGGAATCACGTCAGCCTCCCCAAGACAGCCGGGGTAGCCTGTAGTGAACGACTGACTCACGTGGGTACGAAAGCCCCATCCCCTTGCCTCAAGGTGGGACAGACTCTGCGGTGCAATTTACGATGCAGAGCTCCCCTGGTTATCAGGTTGGGACTAGACGTCACGCCTTTGCTTGGCATCTCCCCCTGCCCTGTCCTTCCTCCCCCAGTCCCCTCGAGGTTTCACCTGAGAGCTTTCTCAGTCAGTCACTGGCTCCTTATGAAGCCCCATCACAGGTCTGCTTCGAGAGAACCTGCCTAGTGTTCCCTAAGACAGAGACTTCAGACAAACACTTGGAAACTCATGGATTGCTGAACCACAAATTGGGTCTAATTACCCTGTTTTGGGCCAAGCATTTCAACTTCCTTCTCAAGAAGCCCTGACAACACTGGAGACTCAGAAACAACAGTCAGATGTTACTGACAATTGCTATGGGGTCTAGGACAGGGCCTGGCAGAGAGTGGAGGATTCAATAAATATTTATTGAGGGAAAGACCGGGATGAATCAACGTTTCTAGTGCTGGGGAGGCAGGGGCTTCTGGAAGGACAGAGTGTGCAGCAGCTTTTCTGGAGCAGATATCCAGGAAGTACACAAGCTCAGGGACAGGCTGGGAGTATTGAAACGCGGGTCAGGTGCTCAGATCTTCAGAGGTTCAGCAGAGGCTTAGCCTAAGAGGCGGCAAGGTCCCAGAGGAGAGCCCAGACCGGGAAGGGAGTCGTGATCACAGCAAAGATTATAAGAGCTTGTCAAACAGAAAGCCCTCCTGGCAGATGGTCAGCTGGCTCCCAGGGCCCGGACGTGGGAAGGAAAGTCCTTTCCCATTAGGAATCCCAGAGGCCTTGAGACCACTGGAGCAAATCATGCCTTCCTGAGCTAACAACAACAGCTATAACAATAATAATAACGACAAAGCATTTAGCAATTACCGTATCCAACCCTCGCATGTGTGGGGTTTGTGCTTCATAATAACCCCTGCAAGGGACACACTATCATTCCCATTTCACAGAGGAGGAAAATAAGGCTCAGAGAGTGGAAATGACGTGCCCAAGGTCACACTGGCGGCAGGTGGTAGAGACATCACAGAAGCCATCCCAAGTGGCACTGACATCACAGCCTCTACACCGTCGGCAGGTGCTGAATTTAGAAGGATGGTGAGGAATGGGTTGGGGAAACTGAGGCATAAAAATGATTAAAGATGTTGTAAGATCAGAATATATCTCCGGATGGATGGCTACAGAAGAGACCAATAATAGTGGTTGCCATGAGTCGGAAGTAGAAGGGAGATTTTTACGACACACATTTTACACTTGTAGACTGTTGAACCATGGTGCAGTAGATGACAAAACCGGCCCCTTTGCATTCATCCATCCCCCCATTCAGACCTTCTGCCGTGTGATTTTGTAGTCCTCGTCCACTGTGATTCTGGGTTCATTCACACTACTTGTTTGGCTAATGGGATGTTAGTAAATATGACACAAGCAGAGCCCTAAGAATCACTAGCCCGATTGGGCTCGCCCTGATCTTGCCCAGAGCCATGAGGACAGGCCCTGGCTAACTTGCTGGAGGATGAGAGCCACGTGGGGCACAGCTGAGTCACTATTTATTCCCAGATCAGCTGACAGCCAGCCGAGGCCCAGACGTGTAGATGAGCCCAGTCAGGATTAGCAGAGCCGCCTGGATACTGACCACCACACTGAGGTTTTGTGATGGTTTGTTACGCAGCATTATTGTGGTCATTGATAGCCGATACACATGGAGGTGCATTGCCTCTTCTGAGATGAAAAAAATACAATTTAAAGTTTAAATTTATACATAGTTCCTGCCCTATATGAGACCCTGAAATATAAGGGTTCTCCTGCTCCCCTCAAATGTATCTTTTCCATTCTGACTTTGAGGCTTGTATTTAATCCTCAGGATCAAACTCACTTGACTGTTCCTCTAAACGCCACCTCCTCCAGGAAGCCCTCCTTACCTCCACAGCCCTCGGCATGGCTGCCAGGCTGCTCCTTCTAAAACATAGTATTATTAGAGAGAGCAGTGAATGTACGGTTAGTGCTGACCACGGTCAGGCACTAAACACGCTACGAATGCCATCTCATTTAATCATCATTATACCCTGTAAGGTAGGTGCTCCTATCATTATCCACAAGTTATAGCTTGGAGACTGAGACCCAGAGAGAGGGAGTCAGTCGCTCAAGGTCACACAGCACGCAAACCCCAGAACTAAGATTCAACCACACAGCTGCCCAGCTGTGCCCCTCACACCCACCCTATTGGGCAGCCCATCTCCAAGCTGCAGGAAACTGTCCTCCTTTTATTATCTCTGCTTTGCCAGCTGGAAGGGGAGCCTAATGCTCTCATCGGTCAGTCTGGGCGTGAGTAGCGCATATTCCAGTCTCATCCTCAGAACAGTCCCGGGAGGCAGGGACGTGGGGAAAACTGAGGACCACTTTTAATGAATAAACTGACCTGACTGGGGTCACATGGCCAGTTAAGCACAGACTGGGGACTAGAGCTTGGAGTCTCTGCATTCTGGGTCCAGGGCTCAGCGGTCACACACTGCACAGTGTGAAGGTCCTTATACGTATCCACACTTCCCCCTTCTTCAGCATCTCCCCTCCTCCTGGGGTCCTCTTTCCTCCAGAGGGCACAAGCAGAGATTTGAGGTCAAGCATTCTTGGGGGAGCCTGGGATATGTTTCCTCCCTCCCTCCCTCCCTCTTTCCAAAATTTATTCAACAAAAATGTATTGTGCACCCATTCAACGCCAGGTACTCTGCTTGACTCTGGAGATATGGCGGGAGAGAAACAGACAGGGACCTTGGCCTTGATCTTATGGGACAGCAGGGAAGACAGGGACTTAACAAATTGTTCAGACAATTAACTTGTTACAGTTGGGGGACGGGCTAGTGAAAACACGAAATGTGTCAGACATAAGGCAGAGTCTGTGTTTAGCCCTGAAACTGGCTGGGTTGCCTTGGGTTGGTTAGCTGATCTCTCTGTGTCTTGGTTTCCTCATTTGGGGACCGTGAGAGTTAAAACGAGATGACCGAAAGCATTTAGCACAGAACTGGCCCCTGGCAGGCGCTCACGATTATTGTTACTGCAGCTGTTGCTGTTATCTCTGGACCCCGGCTGCCGCTTGACGGGAAGCTCCCACCCGCGTGGCCGTCCTATCTGGGACGAGGGCTGGCTTCAGTGGCCCTTCTCTAACCTTCTGAATCTTAACCCATCTTTAATGCCGCTGGAAGAAGGAGCTTTGAACAGGAACCAGTTCCGGCTGCTCCTGCTGTCCAGCGGCCAATCCTGGTCTTTCAAGGGCGTGACGAGTCTTCCAAATTCGCTCCAGGAACCTAATGCGATTGTCTCGCTTCTGCAGCTCTGCTGAGAAGCCTCAGCCTGGGACTTCAGGCTGGGTGTCCAGATGCCCCTAGAGCGGGGGTGGGGGTGGGGTGGGGGGAGGCCCCAGGGGATGCTTACGGGAGACCAGCAGGCTAAGGAACTGAGTCCGGAGAGAGCAGAGCCAGGGTGGAGGAGACCACGAGGGAGCACCTCCTATGTGCTTGGCAGGACCCGCCCAGGAAGAGACCCTTCCTCAGTGTTAACGGAGTCATGTAGACATAGTCGCCTTTGTTGACCAGAACTTGGAGCAGGGAGTCCCGATGCCTAGGTTCAATCCTACACTGAGTCGGTGCCCTTAGGACTAGCACCCGCTAGGTCTCAGTTTTCCCCATCTGTAAATTGTGTATCTCTTTTATAAGGCATGTAGTTCTGTGTTGGAGAGCTGACGCTCTGGATCTGGACTGCCTGGCTTTCCATCATTTAATGTCTGTGTGCCCTTGGGCCGGTTGCTTAACCTCTCTGTGCAGGTTCTGAGACCATAAAATATTGATAGGCATAAAACCTGGCTCTGTGGCCTCCCAGCTGGATGACCTCAAGCAAGTCGCCTCACCTCTCTGAGTCTCCGTGACCTCCTTTGTGAATCAGGATCAAAGAGAACACCTAATGCCTGCTTTATGGGGTTGTCACGAGCATTAAATAGGATGACACTTGGCATGGGATAATCATGTTAGTGTGGACGAACTCCTGCTATTATCTTTTCCTCCAATCTGTCCTGGTCTCTCTTCCGCCTGTCTCCTTCCCTCCCTCCACAATCATAACTTGGGCATCCACCATGACTCAGGCACTTTCCTTGGCACGGTGCATCTCTAGAATTATTTTAAGAATCAAATGTACCAAATGGGAAAGAGCTTTGCAATGTCAAGGCTGATCTGTCATGGAAAAGAAGGGGTCATAAATTCACACGGTGGCTTGTGGTGACTTCTTTTTCAGCTCACTCACATCTAGCGTCATTAATTTAGAGCCCTGACTAGGATTTCTATCCTATGGGGCTGTAGTGACATTGATATTCACCAACCTCAGTTACTTGTGTATCACCATCATAATTATTATGATTTGCCATAGTCAAATACCCCATAAAATGATGCTTTAGATCATATTTTGTTCTGAATCCCACATTTTTAAAAAATTTAAATACAACCTTAACCTACTGTTCATGAAACCAAAAGTTTGATGGGCTGGGACACATTCAACTAAACACTTTGCTATTATGTGCTATTATGCTATATAATATCCATCCCCACCCCCCAAAAAAGGGCATCCTCATGGGTACCATATCCTAACAGTATCTAATACCAGGCATTACCCTCTCACCATTCAGCTAAGTAGAAAACCCTTTGATTCATTGCTTCGTGTTTATTAAGTGCTATCTCCTTTCCCCAAGCCTAGGGCTGGCTGTCCTGTGTGGCTGTAATGACGTTAATCTGATGGTGCTAACTTCAGTTACTTGTGTATCACCCTCATAATCATCGTTATTATTCTTTATTTGCCATAGCCCCACGCCAAATACAACTATTACTCATTCTGTTTTGGATCGTTCTTTTTTCTCCCCCCGCTCCGCCTTAAATGTAGCCTCAACCTAAGTAACATTATTTATGAAATCATGAATTCAGTGGGCTGGTTATGTATTTCTTTCTCGCATACATGAAAGTGAACGCTTAGCTGTAAAATAAAACGTTTGCTCATCGGCCGCCCCAAAGTGTCTCTAAGTATGCCATTTACTAACGGTGAGCTGCTGTCCCATGCATTACTCTGTTTCCATTTAGCGAATTAGGAAACTCTTGAATTTATGGCTTCCTATTTACTGAGTGTGACCCCCTTTTTCCAAGTCTTGAGATCTATAAAGGCAGAAGGAGGTCAAAGCTCTGGTCTGGGGTGACATGGCAAACCCTGGCACTCAGGAGTCCTGGTCCTTGGAGACCTCCCTGTGGCCACGGGATCCCCAGCCTTATTCTGACCTGCTTTGGGCTCATTCAAAGCACTGTACAGCCCCCCTGCTTTCCCATCCTTATCTTTCTCCTCCCTGGCACTCAAAGGGTTAACATCCATCTCCCACTCTTCTTGACACATCCCACCCAGTGTTCTCCTGGATAATCACTAGCTTCCCTTGAGCAATGACCTTGCCCACCACCATGGGGGTTATCAAGAGACAGATATAAACACCTCAAAGTTCCCAGCTAGTTCCCTTAATTGGCACCTTTCTGTTCTGCTTTAAATTAATCAAAGCCAGTCCGATATTAATACTGTAGGGGGAATTAAAATCATGCAACACATTAAAGATGTAATTTAAAATTAATAACTCATAATTATTTATCATGGCGTATCAGTGGAGCTATGAATTTTCCCTTCTAACCCAGCGCACATCCTACTGCCTTTGCTTTTAATAGCATCTGGACCATTACTGCGCCCAACCTTGGTTCTTGCAGACACCCGACGTAAGAGACGTAATTCATTTAATTTAATTTTGGGGGGCTTAATTGTGGTAAATCACTACTTAAGAAAAGACATCTATTTGAAAGGATAAATTGGGATAATTTAATAAAAGCTGGAGTGAAGAAACCCAAGGACTTAATCATGTGCTACGGGTTTTGATCAGAGAAGCCCCCTAATTCTTCGATTTATTGAGATATGCGAAATTCAGTTTCAGAGTCTTTAAAACAATGGTACCATTCAAAAGGTTTAACGAACAATGGCAACAACCCACATGCCCATCAATATGGGATCAAAGAAATGAACCATGGTCTATCCATCCAATGGAGTACGATGCAGTCATATAAAAGAATAAGGATGAATTATATGTATTGATATGGAAGTATTGCCGGGACATATTAAGTAAAAAAAAAATGTTAGAACAGTGTATAGCATGCTATTATGACAAAAATAAACTATATATATGCAATTATGTATATAGAGAGAGTATCCCTGGAAAGAATTGTAAGAAACTGGTATCATTGATTGCCTCTGGGGGCAAGATTGGGTAGTTGGGGAACAAGGGAACGAGGAAAAGCTTTCATTCTTTTTTTTTTTTTTTCTTTTTTTTCTTTGCGATACGGTGGCCTCTCACTGCTGTGGCCTCTCCCGTTGCGGAGCACAGGCTCCGGACGCGCAGGCTCGGCGGCCATGGCTCACGGGCCCAGCCGCTCCGCGGCATGTGGGATCTTCCCGGACTGGGGCACGAACCCGCGTCCCCTGCATCGGCAGACGGACTCTCAACCACTGCGCCACCAGAGAAGCCCCAAAGCTTTCATTCTTTATACACTTTTGTGGCTTTGGAATTTTGTACCATGTGCAAGTACTACCAATTCAAACAGATAAAAAATTAAAATTGTAACAGTAGGAAAGATTTACCAACTTGGGTCTTGCAGACCTCACACTCTCTCACTCTCCTTTCAAAACACTTCACTGTGCTCCATGCAGCATCTCTATTTATGGTAATAATTGCTATCATGCATCGTGTCCTCTCTGGACTGGTCACTATGCAGACTTCATCCCGCTTGGTGCTCACATCAACCTGGTGAGACAGGTCTTATTAACCCCTTTGTCTCCAACATTTATTTTTTTTATAAGCTGAGACTTTTTTTTAAAGTTAATTAATTATTTACTTGTTTGGTTGCACTGGGTCTTAGTTGCAGCAGGCAGGCTCCTTAGTTGCGGCACGTGAGCTGCTTAGTTGTGGCATGTGAACTCTTAGTTGCAGCATGCATGTGGAATCTAGTTCCCCGATCAGGGATCGAACCCGGGTCCCCTGCATTGCGAGCGTGGAGTCTTACCCACTGTGCCACCAGGGAAGTCCCTGTCTCCAACATTTCATTATGAAGTTTCAAACCTAAAGGTGAAAGAATTTTTCAGTGAACACCCACATTACTTTTTCCAGAGCATTTATCACCATCTGACATATTAGATAGTTTTCTTATTTTTCCCTTGCTTCCTGCTCTACAAGGAGAGGAATTTTTTTCAGATATAATATATATATTCAGATTATTTTCCATTATAGGTTATTATAAGACATTGACTATAGTTCCCTGTATCTGTTAATAAAGAAAAAAAAGTCTATATAATATTGCAACCCATACTGTTAATCCCGTACTCCTAATTTATCCCCTCCATCTTCCTCCTTGGTAACCATATGTTTGTTTTCTAAGTCTGTGAGTCTGTTTCTGTTTTGTATATAGATTTATTTGTATTATTTTTAGATTCCATGTATAAGAGGTATCATATAATATTTGTCTTTATCTGACTTACTTCACTTAGTATGATATTCTCTAGGTCCATCCATGTTGCTGCAAAAGACAATATTTCATTCTTTTTCATGGCTGAGTAATAGTCCATTGTGTGTGTGTGTGTGTGTGTGTGTGTGTGTGTATTTCACATCTTCTAAAACCAATAGTCTGTTGATGGGCACTTGGGTTGTTTCCATGTCTTGGCTATTGTAAATAGTGCTGCTATGAACATTGGGGTCCATGTATCTTTTCAAACTCGAGTTTTCATCTTTTCCAGATATACACACAGGAGTAGGGTTGCTGGGTCATATGGTAGCTGTCTTTTAAATTTTTTTGAGGAACCTCTATACTGTTCTCCATAGCGGCTGCACCAATTTACATTCCCACCAACAGTGTAGGAGGGTCCTCTTTCCTCCACACTCTCAAGGAAAGGGAATCTTCATCTCTGTGGCTCACAGCTGTATGCCAGGACCTAGAACAGTGCTGGCATAGTAGGTGCTCACTAAATGTTAGCTGAATGAATCACCCAGTGATTCAAACTTAGGCATCAAGCCTGGCACACACGTGGTGCCCAGACAATCCTTAGGACATAAATGACTGACCCAGCCTGCCCACGACTGGGTGCTGGCTTGTGTCTCTCCAGAGCCCCAGGGGTGTCTGTGCCAAACAGCCAGGGTCCCTGCAGCCTGATGGGGCAGCTGGAGGCTATGCTGGCTCTTAAGTAAAACCAACACGCTCAGCCCCTCTCAATGCCTGTTGACTGCGGCCAGAGGTGGAGGAATCAATATAAAGATTGACTTTGGAGGAAAGGAAAAGAAGAAAAGCCCTTCTCTACTTCGTCGAGGAGGCAGCCCCAGAAAGGACAGGTGGAGGGGCTGACCAGCAGTGTCACAAGCAGCGCACGCTGATCTCTGCATTCCTGCCTCGCGCTCTGCTCCGTGAGCCGTTTGTATAGATTCCCTTGCCCAGGCGTCATTCATAGAGATGCTCGGCTCCAGACACCCTGAAAGTTCCCCCCAGACCACACTTTCTCTGCTCAGAGTATTTATCGCAGGCAGGAAGATGCCACGTCACTCAACAGGTCTGCCAGTGTCTGACACCAGTGTCTGGATGCTGGGGAGATAGCGGTCAAGACCGACAAAAATCTCTGCTTTCATGGAACTGACGCTCTAGGGAAGGAGACAGATAATGAACAAGATAAATAAATAAAATGTGTAATGTGTTATGGTGGTAAATGTCAAGGAGAAAAACAAATCAGGGACAGGATAAGAGACAGTGGGTGCAGGGTTGCAATATTATATATTGACATTTTTTTCTTTATCTTTTTGGCTGCGTTGGGTCTTAGTTGCGGCACACAGGATCTTTGTTGAGGCACGTAGGATCTTTTTTGTTGCGGTGCCTGGGCTCTTCGTTGCGGCGTGTAGGCTTCTCTCTAGTTGTGGCGTGCGGGTTTTCTCCCTCTAGTTGTGGCGCGTGGGCTCCAGGGCATGTGGGCTCTGTAGTTTGCGGCATGTGGGCTCTGTAGTTTGCGGCATGCAGGCTCTCTCGTTGAGGCGCGTAAGCTCAGTAGTTGTGGTGTGTGGGCTCAGTTGTCCCGCGGCATGTAGGATCTTAGTTCCCCGACCAGGGATCGAACCCGCGTCCCCTGCATTGGAAGGTGGATTCTTTACCGCTGGACCACCGGGGAAGTCCCCTGTATATTGACATTTGATGAAGGAACAAACCATGTGCTTATGTGGAGAAGGAGTGTGCCAGGAAGATGGAAGAGCCAGTGCAAAGTCCCTGAGGTAGGACTATACTTGGAGAGTTTGAAGAATATAGACAGGGCTGCATTGTTGGAGTGAGTGAACAAGGGGAAAGTGAGTGGGAGGTAAGGTCAGAGAGGTAATGTGGGGGTGTATGTGTGAAACCACTCTAATTGTTGATATTTTCTGATTGAGATGGGAAGCCATTGGAAGACCTTGAGCAGGGAATTGCATGGTGGCTTCCATGCTGTTGGACGAAGAGAGTGGCAAAGGCAGAAGCAGGGAGGCAAGTTAATTAGGAGATGGTTGTGTTGGTGGCTTGACTAAGGATGTAGCAGCGGACGGTGTGGACTCTCATTCATGAATTCACTCCCAAACTCTTTCATTTAGAACTCATTCTCTTTGCTTAAAACATCTTACGAAAAGAAACATAATAACTTGTGGCTGGAAAATTCCAAGAGGGTAGGACCTCCTATTCCACCTTCTTCTGCAGCTTTGACCTCATCTTTCTTGGAACGTGACAGCTGTCCACACAAACTTCCTGTCCAGGCCACCGTGTCTTTCCACCCAAGCCACCATTTTCTCCTGCTTGTTCCTTGCTTCTCGAACTTACATCTACCCTATAATGCCCGGGTGATTCCACCGAGTGCCCTGGTGCCACCAGCCCTGTCATTGGAGGGGCAGAAGATTTGGAGGCTGGATGGGATGGGAACTTTTCTTTTCCACAGGAAGCCTGCATGATGTGGTAGCCAAGGGCAGCGACTCTGGAGTCAAGTTCCCACCCTGCCTCTTCCAGGCTGTGTGCCCTTGGGCATATGAAGAACCTTCTCTGAGCCCCGTAGCGCTCTTCTGCAGAATGGGCATAAAAAGAGTACCCCTTCCAGGGTGGATCCAAGTTTGGAGGAGCCTGAAACTTATACAATTTTGGAGGATCTAATTAAGAAAAAATTTAATTATGAATAAAAAGTTACCTACAGAAGTGAATATTTTTTTTAAAAGGAGCCCGTGCAAGTAAGAAGCCCTGAAGATTCGGCTTCAGAAGTGCCTCGGTAAATCCGCCTTGGAGGATTATATGAGACGATGCTCATAAATTCTTTAGCTCGGGGCTGGGCACACGGTTCTGGACAATTCGTGCGAAACGTTGAGGATGAGAAAATAATCATAATAACAACAATGACTATTAGTGTGGAGTTTGCATAATTGTCTGAGCAGTAGACCCTTGGGCCATGGGTTCAAATCCTGACCCTACCACCAGCATGCACGGGAGGACATGGAGAAGTGGCTCGTCCTCTCTGTTTGACCTCTTGTTCCATGTGCAGGGGGTTAGACCAGAACAGCAGAGACCCAGGGGTCCTCCCCTCCAGCCTTCCCAGCCCCCCTCCCTCCTCCAGCATCCCTGTAAGGGGGGGAGGGGAGAGGAGCCCGAGGTCTGGCCCACAGACCTTGCCGACCCTGGCTGCTGCTAGTTCTGCCTTCTCCGGGTTAGTGGGAGGAAACGGATTAAGGGCTTGCTGGGAAAAGTTTTGCCGGGATAACAAGAGCCCCTTGGAGGGCCAAGGTCCTCACATGCTCACTGCTGTAAGGGGAATTGGCAGAAGGAGGGAGGAGGTGGGAAAGGAGCTGGAGGCTGGTGGGGGAGAGGGAGGAGAAGGGCAAGAGGTTGAGGGAGAGATGGGGGAAAGAGTGGGGGAGGGGGAGGAGGAGCAGGAAGGGGAAGACAAGGAGAAGGGGGGAGGGGGGAGGGGGAGGGGAGAAGTGGGGAGGGGAGGAGGGAGGGAGGGGGAGGGGAGGAGGGGAGGGGAGGAGGGGGAGGGGAGAAGTGGGGAGGGGAGAGGGGGGAGGGACAAGGGGAGACAGGGCAATTCTCTGCTTGGTAGAGAAAGCCTGTCAATGGCAAATGTTGGATTTCCCAAGCACACCCATTCCGGGAAGGACAGATAATGTACACACGGAGAGACTATCGTATAAATGTCAAGTGACACACTCCTCAAAGACCCCACCGCACCTTGTGGCCCAGGGACACCGAGTTAGAAACCACAGGTGTGACCTGCAACTTCCTTTTACAGACGCACAGACTGACGACAGAGACAGGGCAGAGGTAATGTCCGTATTCTTATAAGATATAACCATTCTTGCCTCAGCTAATTGAGTGCTTACTATATGGTTGGCGCTTTATTTTCAAAAACTAACGCCTTCTGTTTATTTAGGTGTTTGTGGGCTCTTTTCTTTTTTTTGGGGGGGCTGCTTTGGGTCTTCGTTGCTGCGCGCCGACTTTCCCCAGTTGCAGCGAGCGGGGGCCACTCTTCAATGAGGTGCACAGGCTTCTCATTGTGGTGGCTTCTTTTGTTGCAGAGCACGGGCTCTAGGCGTGTGGGCTTCAGTAGTTGTGGCTCGCGGGGTCAGTTGCTCCGCAGCAGGTGGGATCTTCCCGGGCCAGGGATCCAACTTGTGTCCCCTGCATTGGCAGGCAGATTCTTAACCACTGTGCCACCAGGGAAGCCCATGATTTGCGGGCTCGTGTGTTTCTCATATGTCTGAGGTATATGGATCTGTCCCTCTGTCTGCTGAGGAAGCTGAAGTTGGCACGTGTGCTGGCTGGAGCAGCCCCTCAGCACCTAAGGCGTCATATCTCACTTAATCCTGACAACAAACCCATAGTAATAAGAACGTCTGGCATCCAGTTCATTCTTGCTGCCTACCTGGCACTGTACTAGTTGCTTCCTGTGACTGACTTCATTTAATCCTTACAATAATTCCATGAGGTATCAGCAAGCTTTGCTGTTCCCATTTTGCAGAGGAGAAGACAGAGGTTCAGGGATGAACTGACTTGCCCAAGGCCGCCCAGCGTGTAAGTGACAGAGCCAGTGCAGGAACCCAGGTCTGTCTGACTCTAGTGCAGTTAGTCAAGTGTCATATCCAAACGTGGGAGGATGGCTGGGTAGGTTCTTTAGAACAAGAGGTAGATATCAACTACGGCATGCAGAATTTAAGTCAGCTTTAGAAAGGACTTCCTGGCAATCTCATGGGCCTGAGGGGAGTTTCAGAGGTATCCCTGAAAGAATCAGACTTTCCTCTCTGTCCTTGCTTGGAGGCAGAGGGGTGGCCCCCATGACCTCTTGAAGTCACTTCCAGCCTGGATTGAACTTAGAGGACCATGAGTCTCCCTCTGCCTCTCAGAGCTCGGATTCGTTTGCCAGGACTGCTGTAGCCAAGTGCCACAAATTAGTTGACTTAAAACTTACAGCTCTGGAGGCTGGACGTCCAAGATCAAGGTGTCGGCAGAGCCAGCCCTTTCTGAGGCTACGAGGGAGAATCTGTTCCTTGTCTACCTCCTGGCTTCTGGTGGTTTGCTGGCGATCTTTGGTGTCCTTGGCTTCTAGGCACATCAACTTGACCTCTGTCTTTGTGTCCGCATGGCATTCTCCCTGTGTGCGTGGCTACACACCAACTTTCCCTTCTTATAAGGACACCAGTCATATTAGACTAGCACCCATCCTAGTGACCTCATCTTGACTAATTACATCTACAACAACCCTATTTCCAAGTAAGGTCACACTCGGAGGTTCTGGGTGTTAGGACTCCAACATATGAATTGGGGGTGGGGGGGACACAGTTCAGCCCATAACAGAGCTCCATCAGGGTCCTGCTTTCCTCCTAGGCCCAGGCTCCAGGCTGGCCTGTCCCCTCCCCTGAGGCCACACATCTCTCTATGCCCATTCAAGCCATCATGGGTCTCTTTCTTCCCTGCTCCCCTCTCTCTCCTCGCTCTCTCAGGACGCTGCCCACCCCTCAGGACACTTGATGCCCAGACCAAGGGGAGGTGGGGGGGGGGTGGAGCAGGGTCGAGGGTAGGGAGAGCCAGGAGAAGTCTGGGATGCACTTTTATGAAAGGTGGTCAGGGTGGCATCAGAGAGGGAATAGGATTTCAGCAAAGACTTGGAAAAGGTGAGAGCTTGCTATGAGGCTCTCCAGGCAAAGAATGTTCCGGGCAGAGGGAAACAGACAGTGCAAAGGCCCTGAGGTGGGGTCCAGGAGCAGAGGCAGCCAGTGGCTGGAGTGGAGTGAGGGAGGGAAGGAGAAGTAGGTAGTAGGGGGTGAGGGTGGCCAGAGGGGCCGACGGCAGGTCACACGTCCCCTTGTGGGCCATGGGGAGGACTTTGGCTATTTCTCTGAGTGAGATGAGAGGCACGGAGGGTTTTGAGCAGAGGAGGGATGCGATCTGACTCAGTAGGTTTAGCAGGGTACCTCTGGTGGCCGTGGGGAGAACAGACCGTAGGAAGGCAGGGTGGAAGCAGGAGACTGGACAGGAGGCTCTTGCACTAGTCCAAGCATGAGATGATGGTGGCTTGGACCACAGGGGTTGCAGTGAAGGGTGGTGGGTGGGATTGGGTCTGTTCTGGATGTTTCAGTCACACGCTCATTCTTTCACTCATTTATTCCGTTATTCATAATAAATATTTGTGAAGATCCCCCTCTGTGCCAGACACTCGGGATACTAAACATTAAGCAAAACAGACCCAGACCCCTGTGCAAATGGAGTGGAAGTGTAGCAGAGAGACAGATATTCATCCAACAAGCATAAAAGAATGCGGTGCTGCACACAGCAGGAAGACTCTGAGAGAGACTGTCACAGCCACGTGCCCCAGCCTGGGGACCTTCTCCTTCAAGGTACCTGGAGGGGATGTGACTGGCTGAAGGTCACACAGCACGTCCCAGGCAGAGCTAGGAAAAGGACCCAGCCTACCTCTCCCCCTCCCTGGGTTTACCAGAAGGTGGATGTCAACCACCCATCACCACTTCTCCAAGCCCGGGCCTCCCCAGATGCAGCCAGCCGTGGTTTATGACCCCCAGAAGCCCCTGCGAAGTGTCTTGGCGGCGAGACCCTGGGCCACAGGAGATGGACTCGCCCCGCTTGGGCCCAGGCGGCTGCAGATCGACTGTGTGCGCGCCGCCCTGATACTCCGTCTCATTAGGCCCTCGTTTTCATCTCCCGGCTTCCTGGCAGCCTTCAAATTATCCCATAAAATTTATTTACTATTTCATGAATACATGAGCAGCAGGCAGGCACAAGCTTTTTATATATTTACCCTGTATATATTTCACGGGAGACTTATAGCTGTCTCTAAGGCAGAGAAGGGGAGACAGGGAGAGAGCAAGCAGACGGAGGCGGCAGCTGGTGGCAGAGGGAGGGAGGCGGCAGGGAGGCACACGGAGGCTGGGCAAGGATGAGGTCACGCCGGGCCACGCCGGGCCACGCCGCGCTGGCCTGAGGCTGAGGCGAGGGAGGGAGGGGAGCTCCACTCTGGGACACTCATCCTGCGGAAGTGGAGGCAGGGCAAGGGGCTTGGGGTGTGAGGATGGGGTTGACACTGATGCTCTGGTCAGTGGTTCTGGGGTGTGAGACTCCAGCTTTGGCACATCCATGGTTACTTATGGCCGCAGGGCAATTCTGACCCTAGTCAAGGGCTGGACCCTCATCCTGGCCCCAGGTTAAGCCCTGACTCTTGCTCCAGACTGAGTCCTGATCCTGCTTGTAAACTGAGCCCTGATCCGAGTCACAGACTGAGCCCTGATCCTGGTTGTAAACTGAGCCCTGATCCCTGCCACAGCCTGAACTCTTTTCATAGCCTGAGCCCTGAACACAGTCACAGATTATTCCCTACCCCAGTCACAAACAGAGCTTTGATCCTGCCCAAAGATGGACTGCTGATCTCAATCCCAGACTAAACCCCAACTCTAGAACCAGACTGAGCCCTAACACTGGCCCTAGACTGAACCCTGATCCCAACCATAGGCCGAGCCCCACCCCCAGCCTTACATGGCTCCTCCCCCTGGCCTGCATCTCACAGTCTCTCCCATGCACACGAGGAGCAAACGAAAAGCTCACAGCGGCAGCCACAGGCCCTTCCTCCTCCCTGTGGTCTGTGCCGTGATCACCAGTGGGGATCATAGTGTCACCTGACTGATACAACCAGAACCCTCTTCTCCTCTGAAGGCAGCCACTCTGGGTCCTGCCCACTCCTAGTCACCAAGATTTCGTCCCGCAGCAGGGCCCCAGGGCCCAGAAGCCGCGGCCAGGTGAACAGAACGTGGATCGGCATATGAGGAAACCCCTCACAGGGCGCCAGGCCCACGGTAGGCTCTCAATAAATGCCTGGTGAACTGAAAAATATGGGCTTTTCCCTCTGCTTCTGCCTCGGTCTTCTAGAAAATTCTCGTCATTCTGACACAGTAAGATGCTAGTTCAGGACCCCTAAAGGACAGAGGCTGTGCCCAGGGGTTACTCTGGAGTGGAATCCTGACTCCAGAATCAGTACTGTGACCCTGGGAGAGTCCTCCCACTTTTAGTGCTCAAATTACCCATCCGGGGACCGGGAAGAGAAATCCAAGCCTGTGTGTGTCTCTCTTGCTAGCTCCTCGAGAGATCTGGCTGGTCAGAGGCTCCAAATGCCAACCCACTGTTCCCATTCACTATCATCCGTTATTTACCCACTTATTTATCATCATCGTTGCTGACGTTTATTGAGCACTTACTATGTTCCAGGGCCAGTGCCTTTACTCATTTTAATCTTCATAGTAACTCTGTAAGGTCAATTCCCACTCTTTCATCTCTCCATGAGTTTATTTATTGACTATCCATCTAGTGATCTCATGTATCTCTCCCTCTCCCCATCCTTCCTTCCTTCCTTCCTTCCTTCAAGAGGCCGTCCAGTGCAGTGATTAGGAGCATGGGCTCTGGGTCCAGACTGGCTGTTCAAATTCTAGCTCATCCCTTACTAACTGAACAATGTGGGGCAAGGTAAGTAATGCATCTGTTCAATGGAAACAGTAGAAGTTCTTCCCTCTAAGAATTGGTGCAAAGATGAACTAGTTAACAGATGCAAACAGTTGCTTAGAATAATGTTTGGCAAGAGTGAGCGGTTAGGGGCTTCCCTGGTGGCGCAGTGGTTGAGAGTCTGCCTGCTGATGCAGGGAACACGGGTTCGTGCCCCGGTCCAGGAAGATCCCACATGCCGCGGAGCGGCTGGGCCCGTGAGCCATGGCCGCTGAGCCTGCGCGTCCGGAGCCTGTGCTCTGCAAGGGAGAGGCCACAACAGTGAGAGGCCCACGTACCGCAAAAAAAAAAAAAAAAAAAAAAGAGTGAACGGTTAGTAAATGCTGGCTGTGATTATTCATAGAGCCAGTGACTTACCCACATGCACCAAGCCCCTTCTTTGTGCCGGATACCAGGCTTTTAGTGATGAACAAGACACAGGATGGTAAATACCAACAATGACCATTGGCGTGGTCACTGTGTGCAAGACACTTTATACTTATTATTTATATCCTCTCAAAAGCCCCATGAGATGGGCACTATTGTTATCACCATTTTACAAAGGAGTGAACTGAGACCCAGAGAGGGTAAGTGACTTTCCTGAGGACACACAGCTCATAGGTGGTGAAGCCTAAATTAGAACCCAAGAGGTCCAGCTGTTGAGCTTGTGTGCCTAACCATTGGGGAACACGTCCACCTTGCTATCACATGCATTCAAAGTGAGCAGTGCTTTCTGAGAGGGTGTGCGAAGAACTATGGATGGGAGAATGAGCAATGGACTCTGCCCGGGCCAGGGTGGGAGTGAGGTCCATTGAGCCGGACCACCCAACAGAACCTTCTGGACTCCCTTCATAAACAGCCAACCCCTAGGGATCTCTCCTGACCTCCCTGCTTTCCTTGTGGAGCCCTTACTCTTTCCTACCCTCCCAGGGAAGTGGTGAGTAAGCACACCATGGGAGCAGAGACTATAAGAACAGTCCCCTCCCAGCCTCCCCCTTGCAGAGCAGTGCTCTGTAATTGCACAGAGCTGAAAGCAGAGGCAACGTCGGGCCGGCTCGCCGACACATGCAAAGCCTGGGCTCCAAGGCACCCACTTCATCGTAGCTTCTTTGTCCAGACCATGTAGCATTTATTATTAATGGTAATAATAATTATAATTGCTTATTGATCTCCCCCAATGCACCCAGCGCTCTACCCAGCACTGAATTCGGGTCACTGCCCAGCAGACTCACAAATCCATGCCCAGTGCGATGTATCGCATGGTGTTGGTGTTCAACAGACGTCCAATAATGTGACCACGTCCGCATGTCGAGTCCCTGCCTGCCACGTCCAGCCGTGCACACTTATCTGGTTCATGGCTAAGCAGATAGCCTCTACTTCGGCCACACGGAATCAGTCTCTGACCCAGAGGCATTTATTATTTGCTTTATATTTTTAGCATTTGCCATGGACCATGAAAATGCTCTCCTGGAATAGAAGAAAAATAAAAGGAGGACACTCTGGTCTTCAAGGATTATCTAGGACTGAATTTCTTAACCTTTAATATGCACTCGCCTCACTGCACGCTGTTTGTTGAAATGCCTCAAAGGACAGTGGGCAAGGCAGGGATGATTATCCCTCCCATTTCACAGATGAGGACACTGAGGCCTGTGAAGGTTTGATTTATTCAGGCGTCCACTCAACAAGCATATGCTGGGTGCCTGCTGTGCACCCGACGTTGTGTTAGGAACACCATGGACAGGGGCTCAGGGGCTCACCTGGTGTTTCTTAGCCAACACAGAGCACCAGGATCCCTCAGGGAGCTTGTTAACATGCAGATTCCTGGGCCCAGCCCACAGAGATGATGATTCAGTGGATGTGATTCAGGGAAGGGCCAGGAATCTGCATATCAGAAAAAAACCAAACCAACCCTGAAGGTGACACCAATTCAGAAGGAGAGGAAGATTCGGGACAGGACAGAAGGACGCACAGGACCCAGAGTCGAGGCTGAGATGCACCCCAGTGTGAGGGCTGGAGCTCCCCGGCCAGCGGTTTCTTGGTCAAGGTTCTTTCCCTGTCCGTACGGCCATCTGGTCTCCCATTGCCAAGATCCCCACCCGTTGTGTATCCCTGCCTCAGCGCTATCCACGTCACCTCAATAGGAGATTTTTCAGGTGTCTTGGACCAGGCAGGGACTGGAGCTTATAGGTTTTAATTTTACAATGTACCTTTCAATTGTAAAGCAATCTACAGTTTATAAAGTACCTGCCCACATTTTGAAGCACTTCCCAGTTTAAAGGACTTTGCAGAGTGTTCTCACCCTCATCACCTTTCATCAGCTTTCCTTTAAGGACCCTCTGCATCAGCCTTCAGCAGCCGAGGAGACTGAGTCTACAGGAAGCAGCCCAAAGGCCCCGGTGAGCTGGCCTTGCCTAGAACACACAAATCTTCCTCCGAATTCCCAGCTCTTTCTGACCAGGGAACCACAGAGATCAAGACATTGCCCAAAGTTTCCTCCAACCTCTGAGGATGAAGCCTGCCACCCACTGATGGGAAAAATGCCCCAGCCCCGGGTGGGCCCATTTCCCCATGCTTCCCTCTCTCCTAGCATCCTCAGGCTCCTGGCACTTGGGATGACATGTCCGGGTTACTGGATGAGGCTATCTCCCTGCACCCCTCCCCCGACTTTTCCAAGAGCTCCCACCGGAATAGCAACCCTAGCCATTTACATCTCATCGTCACAGCCCTGCAACATGGGATCTTTATACCTGTTACACAGAAGAAGAAACAGAGGTTCCAGGAGGTCAAGTCGCTTGCCTGAACTCACATCTACTAAGCAGATGTGGCAGAATCCCATTCTTTCTAATTCCTATGTTTTTGGTCCTCACTGCTAAGTCACAGTCTCCGCCCTGTCCCGGAAGGTCTGGATTCTTGCCATGGGACTCAGAACCATCCTTACGTGAGCAGGGACGTGGGCCGGCCGCTCCATCCACAGCTGTCCTCAAAGCTGAGGGAAGGGGGCTGCATCTCACCATTCAGACCGCCACCTGGTGGAGCCCACGTCGCTGGGAGTTTGGGGATGCTCTTATTACTGAAGACTACAGCAATTAGTTGCAGAGGAAAACAGGGGAGACAGGAGGGAGAGAGAGAACTTTCTGGGCCGAGAGAGCCCTTTGAAAGATTCCTCTGTCGGCCGTATGGGGACTAAGAATAGACTTCCCCTCCCTGTGGGCTTTTGCTTAGGAAATGACCAAAGAATTACCTAAGGAGATCAGGCTGGGACTCAGGAGACGCGGGAAGGTCACTGGCAGCTCAGAGCCTGTGGGCCTGAAACAAACCAGTCCTGGGGGTCAGACAAGGCCACCGCGCAGAGTTGGGCAGACTGGTCCCTGCACAAAAGTCCCAAGCCAAGAAGATGCTCACCCAACCATTTTCCATGGCCCAGAGCCATGCCCATCTGGAAGAAGGGAAGGCTTTTTCTAGTTTTCACCAAGGTGCCATATGGGCTTGCGAAGGTCCTGGTTCAGAGGCAGCGAGAACCTGGTGGCCAACAGGGGCTGCCCGCAAGCTATCAAGAGTCTAGAAGGAGAAGGCTTAGTTTCAGTCCCACTGAGTTACAAGGGAGAGAAACGAAAAGGAAGAAAATGGGGAGGGGGAAGATTATCATTTTGTTTTGACTTTCTAAATACCCTCAGCTGCTTGAAGTTGAGAGCCATCGGGCCAGGTAAATACTTCTTTTTTATTTTCCACCTGCACGGTGTGGCATGTGAGACCCTAGTTCTCCTACCAGGGAACGATCCCGTGCCCCCTGCAGTGGAAGCGTGGAGTTCTAACCACTGGAATGCCAGGGAAGTCCCTTTATTTATTTATTTTTAATTTTCTTCTTTCATAATGAAACTTACCTTCTTTCACTTCTGATGGGAATAATGTTTTTTATTTTTTTACATCTTTATTGGAGTATAATTGCTTTACAATAGTGTGTTAGTTTCTGCTTTATAACAAAGTGAATCAGTTATACATATACATATGTTCCCATATCTCTTCCCCCTTGCGTCTCCCTCCCTCCCACCCTCCCTATCCCACCCTTCTAGGTGGTCACAAAGCACCGAGCTGATCTCCCTGTGCTATGCGGCTGCTTCCCACTAGCTACATTTGGTAGCGTATATATATATGTCCATGCCTCTCTCTCACTTTGTCCCAGCTTATCCTTCCCCCCTCCGCGTCCTCAAGTCCATTCTCTAGAAGGTCTGTGTCTTTATTCCCCTAGGTTCTTCATGACATTTTTTTTTTCTTAGATTCCATATATGTGTGTTCGCATACAGTATTTGTCTTTCTCTTTCTGACTTACTTCACTCTGTATGACAGCCTCTAGGTCCATCCACCTCACTACAAATAACTCAATTTCGTTTCTTTTTATGGCTGAGTAGTATTGCATTGTATATATGTGCCACATCTTCTTCATCTGTGAATGGACACTTAGGTTGCTTCCATGTCGTGGCTATTGTAAATAGTGCTGCAATGAACATTGTGGTACATGACTCTTTTTTAATTATGGTTTTCTCAGGGTATACGCCCAGTAATGGGATTGCTGGGTCATATGGTAGTTCTATTTGTAGTTTTTTAAGGAACCTCCATACTGTTCTCCATAGTGGCTGTACCAATTCACATTCCCACCAGCAGTGCAAGAGTGTTCCCTTTTCTCCACACCCTCTCCAACGTTTATTGTTTCTAGATTTTTTGATGATGGCCATTCTGACGGGAATAATGTTTTAAAGTGGTTTTCACTGGCGACTTTCCTTTGACGGTTCAAAGTCTAAAGTGGAAAGTTGAAGCCTTCTCAAATCCTCTGACTGTCTAAAATTCCTCTCTCCATCCATTCATTTATCCATCCACCCTCCTAACCATCCATCCACCCATCTACAGCCCCATTCACCCACCCATCCACCCATTCGTCCATCCAAACAATAATCCATCCACCTAAAAATGCATTCATTCATTCATTCATTCATTCATCAACTTAGATACCCATTGAGCACCTACCACGTGCCAGGCCCTCTCTAGACAATGAAGATCCAGTGATAAACTACGCAAATGGGATCTCTGCCCTTATGGGGCTGATATGCCATTGGGGAAAAGACAGATCATAAACAAGTCAATCAATAAGCAAGATCGTCTCATCAATGACAAGGGCCACGCTTAGAATTAGGACATTTCAATGTGCTAGAAAGGGATGGAGGCCTAACTTAGACCACGTGGTCAAGGATGGCCTCTCTGGGTGGGTGACACATACACGAGACCTAGATGGCAAGCAGAGAGCTCTTCCATGCGGCTCATCACTCGCTATTTCATCATTACAATATGGCCATCAACATCGTCAACATTAAACCCTGCAGAACTTTTTTTTTTAACCTGGAAATATTGAGCCAGGCCCAGAGTAGTTGACAAGGTCAGTCTCTCAAAGAGACAGGAAAAACACACCTGGTCTTTGGTAACTATCTTGAGCTGACATCAAAAATCATGTATTGATTATCACTGATGACAATGACATTCTCCATTTTGGGGGGTGGAGTAGAGTGCAGTGAGGTGGGAAGATCATGGGGCTGGATCCCCCATCTCTTCCCCTGCTGTTGCCGCTTCTAATCCCCTGATTTCAAGCTGCTGACAACATGGGCCTTGAGATCCGAGCTATAAATTCTGACTCTGTCATCTATAAGCTGTGTGACCTTGGACAAGTAACTTTGCCTCTCTGAGCCTCAATTTCCTCATCTGAAATGGACATCTGCCTATGTCCTTGCTTCTAAAATGTGTCTTTTCCCCCATATTTTAATGATTCTGAAAGCAAGATAGGTTTTGGAATGCACACAGTTTCCCTGGAGAATCTTGTTAAATTGCAGATTTTGGTTCAGTAGGTCTGGGGTGGGACCAAGATGCTGCGTTTTTACCAAGTTCTCAGGTGACAGCGGATGCTGCCAGCCCATGGACCACCATCTGAGTAGCCAGAAAGTGGTCGCCTTATACATTTAATGTGGTTGTTATTAAATCAAGGGGGCAAAGCTACAGTTGATGGAATTCTCCATTCCAGGAAATGCATTAACCCTGTGTTTCATTTTATCCCCCCAGTAACCCCACCAAAATGTTTGTAAAGCACCCAGCACACAGCCCGGCACGTTGAAACCATTAATAGACGTTAGCTCACTCCTTTGAAAACCTCCAGCACTGGTGCGGGATGTGAAGGCGGTCGCTGGACTTGGAGGTCCATCTATAATTGGATGCGATCCCCATGGGGCCCAAATGTAGGACGGGGCGGAATGCTGGCAGGCTCCTCAGAGAGAAAAATGTTAATTCTTCCCGCCATTCCCCACATCCCCCAGGTTCAGGGACGTGTTTGATCAGGCCCGCGTCAAACAGCACGTTTGCAACAAGACAAAACAGAGTGTAGGGGACTCAGTTGTATTCGACTTGGTCCTGCTCATAGCCCAACCACCCCCACCCCTGACCTCCTTCAGATAGACGCGTGCAAATGCTTGTTTCAAGCCACCCAAACTGATAAGCACCTGGAAGATTCTGCCTGCGGTTAGGAACTCAGAGAGGAGGAGCAGGGAGAGGCGGGAAGGGGAAGCTGGGTTTTATTTAGGGACTGGGGACGTGAGAGGGAGAGATGAGCTAGGAAGGAAATGGGGACGTATGGGGCTCTTTTATAATCTTCCAGCCACTCATAATAAGAATGCCACCTTGCAAGAAGCATATTCAACTTTGCACCTTCCAGTGCATTCTCTCATCTGATATAGGCGACAGGGTAAGAAGGAGGCAGTAAAGGACCTTATTATCTTCTATATTTCAGCTGAGGAAACTGTGACTTGGAGACTTGGAGGAAATGATACACAAGCGAGTGGTAAACTAGATTCAGCAGATGCAGGAGGTCCAGGGTAGGGCCTGAGACTCTGCATTCCCAACAAGCTCCCAGGTGATGCCAATGGGGCTGGTCCTTGGATCACACCGGGAGTAGCAAAGATACACTGACTGATATATTGAAGGGACACAGACCAGGAAAACGATCTGCTGCTACTCCCAGAACTTCGTCATTTATTTATCTTGGCCATCGGTATTGGGTATTTCTCATTGCCCAGGCGTTGCGTTGATACCACAGAGGACAAGACAGGCCTGCTTACTGGCCTGGTGGAATCTAGACCAAGAGCAAATAAGTTAAACTCCTACAAATTGTAATAAGACTGGTTATGCTTATAGCGCATTGCAGTAAATGATATTTAGGAGAAGAATGTAACGTGCAGCACGACCATTGCAAAGAGCCTCTAGTCAGTGTACCAGAGCCAGGACATTGGCAGTCAGGCTCAGGTCCCAGATCCCCCTTGTCCTGGGTGTCTCTGAGCCCATCATGCCTTGATACATCCATAAAAGTGGTGAGAAAATCAACCCAAACCACAGCGTGGATGCGGAAGCCCCAGCCCTTGGTACCATGAGACTTAGATCTTTGGATTTTTCCCGTTGACAAGGACGTCATCTACTCCAGTGTTTTCCTATCTCTCTGGGCATCAGAATCCTCTGGGCATATGGTTGCCAGATTTAGCAAATAAAAACCCAAGATGGCCAGTAAAATTAAAATTTCAGGTAGACAACAAATAAATTTTTTGGTAAAAGTATATCCCGTGCAGAATTTGGGACATACTTATACTGAAAATTTTGATTTGTTGTCCATCTGAAATGCACACATCTCGATCTTATTGGCCGTAAGTATCATCAACTGCACTGACCTTTCTCTGCCCCAGCTCCCTCCCAGCCCATCGGAACTGTAAATGTCCTGCTGTCACCTTCTATCTATCCACCACGTCTCCAGCTTGGGTCCGGACAGCTGGGGCCACAAGAGGACGCTTATCCCTAAGTGATATCGCCCCCCACCCATCTGCTAAGCGGACAATAGGGGCAGAGAGCCCTGCTGGGGTACCGGTAAGGGCCCCGTCGTGGCCTCACCCTGGGGCAGCAGTGGTGACGAGCAGGCCTGCTACCCTCACATTTGCCGCGCTCTGCTTGGTACGTTTCAGAGTGGATCCATTTATACTGGGTAATAAATAAGCCCATCAAGGTGGCACTGGAGTGGATCCTGCCTTCTCCTCTTCTCCATTTTCACTGGCCCCTAGGGAGGGAGGGGGGAGGGGAGGGGGGAGGGGAGGGGGAGGGGAGGGGAGGGGAGGAGAGGGGAGGGGAGAGAGGAGGGGGAGGGGGAGGGAGGGGAGGAGAGGGAGGGCATAAATTCAGTCCAATAGCTTCACTAGCCTCCTGCCCTTCTTTGGGCCATGCCAGATGCAGTGGGGGCTGTAGGTGGTGGGCAGCTCAGGAAACATGCATGCCTACGACGTGCCAGGCACTGTGCCATGTATCTGGGATCCAAGGATCAATGTTCCATGCCCTCTGGGAGTATTGTGGGAAGGATAGGGGGTGGGTAGAAAAACAAGGACCAAAGGCAGCACGATGTCACAGTCTCTTTGCATTCTGCTATCATCTGCTTATTATTCAAATATTCCACATGAAACGGTCATCACTGTGCACTCACCCAGGGGTGGTTGGGAGCGCTGAACACGTAGAATGCCCATCATACTGCCCGGCACATGGCCGGCCTTCAATAAATGAGAAGCAGTTTTGCTGGAGGGGTGCCGTCTGGGTGAAAATTCCAGCCCCACCTTGAGCAAGCTCTGAATGTCTCCTAACCTCTGTTTCCTCATCTGTAAAATGGGGTGAATTATAGTAAGTCCCTTATCAGGTTACAGTCAGGGTGAAACAGGTTGACACATATGTAAAACTCTTAGACGCTATTGGGCACGTCTGAGTGTTGTGGAAGTGTCGTTGTTTTTATTGCAGGGGAGTTGTTGGTTTTATTTTCCTCAATGCAGCGATTCTTTGGGAGCTTGAGTTTTTACCTGGGAAGTGGGGATAATAACAGTACCTACCTTAGAGGTGAGGATTCAAAGAGGTCCTGTATATAAAATGCTTGACCCGGGCTTGCTGCTCAGTGGGCATGAAATATGCTATTAGTAATTAATATAGGTTTTCGTTAACCCAAAGCTTGCATTGGAATCATTAAAGAATATGACTTCCCCATCCTCCCAAGGTTCACAGTCTAATACTGTGACATATTAGGAAACCAACACATGTCTTAGTGCTGTAACCATATAAAACAAAGGCACGTGCCTCTGGGTAGCTCTGATGGGAATGTCCAGCCTCGTTGAAGGCAGAGGAAGCGTCCTGGCACCTCCAAGCCTTTGTCCTGGCTTGTCCCCTGCCCCGCGTGCCTCTTTTCCCTGTGTTAGTTTCCTGGGGCTGCCGCAACAAATGACAACAAACTGGGTGGCTTAGAAGAGCTGAATTTTTTCCTCGCACAGATCTGGAGGCTAGAAGTCTGAAATCAAGGTGTTGGCCAGGGTGTTTCCTTCTAGAAGTTCGGAGGGAACATCTGTTCTATATCCCTCTCTAGCTTCTGAGGGCGGCTGACGAGCCTTGGTGTACCTTTGCTTATAGATGCTTGACTCCAATCTCTGTCTCCGTCTTCATGTTGCATTCCCTTCTGTGTGTCTGTTTCAACTCTTTTTTTTTTTTCATGAAGACACCAGGCATTGGACGGAGGGCCCACCCTCGTCTTGAGATCCTTAACTAAGTACATCTGCAAAGACCCTTTTCCGAATAAACTTACATTCTGAGGTTCCGGATGGACACGAATTTGAGGGGCTACAATTCAACCCTGCACACTCCCTGCCTCTTCTTGGCAAACTCTCTACTTCCCTTTCTCTGCCTCTCCTCTCCCAGCTCTTGCCCCTGCATCTCCCCTCATGATGTTTCTGCCCCTTTAGTCTGCAAGGAACTGGGTCCTGCTCACAGCACAGGATACGTCTGACTCAGAAGAGGGCAACTGGCTGCTAACTCCAGCAAACCCAGAGGTGAGTAGACAAAGGGAAGCCCACATACTGTATGTCTGAGATTTAAAAGTTATAAATGGAGCAAACCAACTCTTAAATAAAATATGTTCTATCCTCCTGCCTGGACAAATACGCCGTCATAACAAACCGGAAGGCCAGCTTTGAGTCTTGCATTCTTAGATTCCGGACAGTTCTGTGCCCACACGAGGTGGCCCAGAGACAGCCAGCCCCTGGCCCACAGCCTAATCGCAAACAGGTCAGGATTAGGGTTAGCCAAAAAAAGTGCAGTCAGGGCTTCCCTGGTGGCGCAGTGGTTAAGAATCCGCCTGCCCATGCAGGGGACACGGGTTCGAGCCCTGGTCTGGGAGGATCCCACATGCCGTGGAGCGAGTAGGCCCGTGCGGCACAACTACTGAGCCTGTGCTCTAGAGCCCGTGAGCCACAACTACTGAGCCCGCGTGCCACAACTACTGAAGTCCGCGGACGTAGAGCCTGTGCTCCGCAACAAGAGAAGCCACTGCAATGAGAAGCCTGTGCACTGCAACGAAGAGTAGCCCCCGCTCGCCGCAACTAGAGAAAGCCTGTGCACAGCAACGAAGACCCAACGCAGCCAAAAATTTAAAAAAATAAAAGAAAGTACAGTCAGATCCTGTATTTATTTAACACCGTGTTATTTTGTGTATCGTGAATTCAAGCACATCAGGCTAAGGGCTTCGTATGTATCGTTTCATTTAATCTTCACAAAAGGCATAGGAGGTACTATAATCATCCCCATTTCACAGATGGGAAAACTGAAGCCCAAAGTCGTACCACTAGGTAGTGGTGGGGTTGGGATTCACATCCAGGTCTGTATGATTCCCAAGAATCAATGCACTCAAACTTCCCCTGGACTCAGCTTGTGCAGAAAGAACCCTTTTCTTCCTCCCCACCCCTGCTTGCCTCTTCCCCACGGGGTGGGGCCTCCCACACATTTCCCTTGCCTCCACTGGCCCCGACCCCCTTTTCTTTCTCCCCAAGCCTCCACAAAAGGTGCTTTCTCTCTTCATATGCCATTTCGTGTGGCACAAACAGGCATTTCTGAAAGGAACTTTATTTCCTTTTGGCTTTCCCTCAGCTCCGTAGTGAAGAAAATAGAAATTGCAAAAATATAGACAAGTTCTCAGATTGCAGATTCCTGATCCTGAGAATTCCCTCCAGCCAGGACGGGTTGGCACCACTGACTGGTACCACGCCTGGCTTCCCTTCCGCCCAGCTTCAGGCCCCCACCTGCTGGGCAGTATCTCGTCTCCCATCTTCAGCAGAGGTTTACCTAAAGTTAACAGTACGTGACGATCTTACTAGTAGAGGATGTCTGTGCTTTCCCCTTTACGTCTTCTAATGTTAAAGGCACCCACATTTTCTTAGGGGAGCCTCAGCTTGCTTGCTCTCAGGCCAGGTGGCCTTTATAGGGCTGACCCTACCCCCAGGTCCTGGGATAGGCAGGTGACCCCAGGCAGGCCAGTGAGAGTACCACATCCCCTCTCCCCATAGTGATTGGTTCAGGCAGAGGCACATGACCCAAGATGAGCCAATCAGAGCTAAGGAACAGGGATACCTGATGTTTGCTGGCGCTCTTGGGTGAAAGTCGCTCTCTTTTGCTGTGCGTGATGCCTGGAGCAGCTGGGGGCCATCTTTGCCAAGCTGTGAGGAGAGGCTGCCTGAGGATGAAGCCAACTCAGAGGAAAACACAACTTTCAAAATGAAAAAGAGACAAGTTCTTGATGACGTTGTTTCAGGACCTAGATCCAGCTGTACCTGAAGTCGTAGATATAACTATAAACTTTTCAGTCAATGAGAAAAACAAATTGTTTTTGCTTAAGCCACTTTAAACTGGGTGTCTGTCTGGGACTTCTCTGGTGGTCCAGGGGTTAAGACTCCGCGCTTCCACTGCAGGGGGCACGGGTACGATCCCTGGTTGGGGAACTAAGATCCCACATGCCACGTGGCACGGCCGAAAACCAGACAAACAAAAAATAATAGTAATAAACTGGGTGTCTATCACCCCCCAGCTCAATCAATGCAGTAACTAACATTTATCGAGCACTGTCTGAGTTTGGGTCCCCCCGAAAGCAGCATGGGGATTTGACACAGCAGTCACAGGAAGCGAATACAAACCATAACTTAAATGTCCAGGCTACACTGTGTATAGTTCAGCGGGTTCCCATGGCATCAGACAAGACCTGGGACTGGAGGAAAGACACACAAAGATACTTTTTTTTTTTTTTTTTTTTTGCGGTGTGTGGGCCTCTCACTGTTGTGGCCTCTCCCGTTGCGGAGCACAGGCTCCGGATGCGCAGACTCAACGGCCATGGCTCACGGGCCCAGCCGCTCCGCGGCATGTGGGACCTTCCCGGACCGGGGCACGAACCCGTGTCCCCTGCATTGGCAGGCGGACTCTCAACCACTGCGCCACCAGGGAAGCCCACACAAAGATACTCTTAAGATAGGATGCTATCAACAAAGATGTGAATCTCAGCTTGCTTGCACAGACCTGCACTTAATTAGAGGTGGGCCGAGGGGATGTGGCAGGAGGAACCAGAGGCAGATGCCACAAAGAGTCCCCATGGGCCAGCCACTGTGCTAAGTGTGGCACATGCAATAACTTGATTATGCCTCTATTCAAGTCAAAAGGATATGCAAATCCCCTGGGCCCCCAAGGACCTCTCATCTAATGGGGGTTCCAGTTCAAGGGTCCCCTCTTGGTGTGCAGCTCACGGGCACGGCAATGTTGAACGACCCACCTACTCCCAGAAATGATCAAATGACCTCTCCCTGCCTCACAGGTTGTCAGCTCTGCCTGCCTCTTGGCTTTTCCAGGAGTCACCCTTCAGGTGCCCACATCTGATCACAGTCTAACCTCCCAGTAGTAAAAATATCCAGGAATAGTAAGATACGGAAACAGAAACAGAAGTGGATTATTCTTTCCTCTGGACCTGGAAATGAGTAAAATGCAGCTGGGTATAAGACAAAAAAGGGAGTGGTGAGGACTGTGGCAAACTGGAGACTGAAAGTGATGACCGCTACTCATCTCCAGCAAGTGGCTGCCATGCAGAAGTGCAGGCCCAGCTTGGATAGACTTTCCTGTTTTTTTTTAAGACCCCAGAAATCCAAATATTTATATGAGGTCTCCCAAGTTTTAAATGTTGGCAACAAATGCAACTAAAAATCAGAACTGAATGAGGCGGACAAAACTCATTGTCTACATGCTGATCTGACTCACACGTCTCATTTTATAGATGAGGAGACTGAGGGTCAGAGTGGAGAAGTGATTTGCCTAAGATTTCATGGGAAGGGTCACCCTGACCCATTTTCCTGAGACCAGAAAGCAGGCAATGCCTCTTCTCTGGGTCACTAACCCCAGCCCAGGAATTCCAGGTCCAGGAAATTTCCCTGTGGGTAGGGGAAACCAGAGTGGGAGGTGGAGGCGGGGCGTTTTCTAAGTGCAGGGCTCATCTGGGGCTCCAACATTCCTGATGCATTTTATAGAGGCTGGAGAGTGATTCCCAGTGCATGGATCCAGCAATCCTCTTTTTCACTTTGGTCTCTTGTCTCTCTGCCTCTGTGTCTCAGTGTTTCTTTCTGTCTCTGTCTCTGTCTCTTTTAGCAACAAATGCTCTGGCTTTGACCCCTTCTGTCTCGCTCTGCATCTCTTTTTCTCTATTTCTTGGTCTTTCTGTCTCTCTTTGTTTCTCCCCAGTCTCTTTCATCTCCCTCTGTCCCTTCTTTCCATGTCTCTCAGCCTATTTCTTGGTCTGTATTCTTTCTGTCTCTCATAATCTCTGCCCCTTTCCATGTCTGTGTGTCTGTCTCTCTCTCTCTGTCTCTTCCTGTTCCTCTCCCCATCCATCTCCCTCTGCTCTTTCATGATCTCTGTCTCTCTCCATCTCTGCCACTCTCACTTACTCCCCTCCCACAGCCCCGCGTCCCCCCAGGCCTCTCCTCTCCTGCCCTCCAAGTCCCTCTGGCCGCCATGGAAAGGTTACTGTAAACGGGAATGAAGCCGAGGGCAAAAGTAATCAACCCCCTGACTGACCTCCGATCCCGCTCTCCACACCCAGGCTGGCGGAGCCGAAGCCCCGCGGTCTTTGGCTGCGCCCCCTCCCCCGCCACCACTCCTGCCCCCCTCCCTCTCCACCCCCAGGTCCCCTTGCTGACAAAAGGCCTATCTTCTCTCTGCCTAAATGATTTAAATTCTAATCAAACATCATTTATAGTACATCTCGGAGCCGTCTCCTGGGAGCTGCTCCCACATGAGACGTTGCCATGGCAACCGGGGGGTCTTGTTTCAGAAATGTCAGATTGTATTATTGTCTTCACACTTCTCTGATAACCTAGTGTCTCTCTCTCCCAGCTCCCTCACTCACACCACCATCCCTGGGATTTTATTCCTCCTCTCTCTCTCCCTCTCCCTACCCTCTATTCAACCCCCCACCCCCAGGCTCTTCCCAGGACCCCCAGCCTTCCTCCAGCCCCAGGAGAAAATGGCCTGATCGATTTCATCCCCAGCCTCTCACCAGGCCCGACGCCCCCTCCCGTGTTTCTGGCGCCGGGGCCTCCCCCCTTTGGGAAAGGTGTCTCCCCCACCCCTCATCTTTGGCAGACACGCTCCCCCCTCTAGGGGTTTGCTGGAGTGTTCTGGTGTCATTTTATTTTGCTAGATATGAAAATGAGACATAGATTTTTCCCGGCGATGTGTGTGTGAAGTTCTAATCTGGCTTTTCAGATTTTTTTTTTCTTTTGGGGGAGGGGGTAGCAGTGGAAGGAACCAAGTTCCTAACATGATGCAAACAGAGGGGTAGAGTATGGGGCCAAAGGTGTGGTGTGTGGGTGCACGCGCTGTGTGCATGCGTGTCCGTGTGTATGCCTGCGTGTGTCTGTGATGTAGAAGGCGCCCTTCACAGCCCGGCTTTGGGACCTAACACCTCTGAGAGTCTGGGCACTGCTTGTTTTCACATGGTCCTTGTAGAACATAAATGGGCGCATTTTACCAAGTTTCTCATATTCAGGTCAGGTTCATCATTACCCTGTCTGCTGTCAAGACGCAGTAGCCCTGCAAACGGCCCAGAGAGATTTTCTACACTCAACAATCCCCATTGCACAGATGGGTACAATGAGGCCCCAGAAGGAGCAGTGGCGTGATTAAGGACTGAGGTCCCAGTAGGGCCAGAGGTGGCACTGCAGCCCGAGTCTTGCCCTGTCGGGACCCTGGGAGATGGGCAAAGTGTAGGTGGGAACTAGAGCCCCACTGTCCTTCGGAACCATGGCTCTCAGGAGGGGGCCAGGCCAGCAGCTTGGGCAGCAGCCCCACCAGGCCCTGCAGTGATGCTCCCTGGGTGCCAGGCTCTACCAAGCCCTCTACAAGAATCATGTCCTTTAATCCTTGTAACAACTAATAAGAGGTACTATTATTATTCCCCATTTTGCAGATGGGGAAGCTGAGGCTCAGAGAGGTGATGTGAGACAGCCCGAGTTGGCAGAGGTGGGATTCGAACCTAGGACTCTGGGGCCCCAAAGCGCACCTTTTCCATTCACCCTGCTGTTTCCTGTGGTGGTGGGGGGGGGGGAAGAGAAAGCCCTGCCCTTTCGAGCACTGAATACATGATGATGGAGCACCCCGGCTTTGTCCCGAACATCCAGAGGGTCTTGTCATGGGGCAGAACCAGAGCTGGAGGGACAGGCAGGGCTTAGAAGAGGTGGGGGGAAGGACAGTGATTTCTGGACACAGCTGAGTGTGTCCGCCGACTGCAGTGACCAGGAGCTGTAGCATGGAGAGTAGGACCCAGGCTACAGCAACCAAAAATCAAATGCAAAATGACCGCAAGAATCTTCCTCCTCCACTTCCCAGATGGGGAAACTGAGGCAGGAGTGGTCAGGAACTTGTGTGAGGTCCCCAGGGCTTATAAAGGGCAGTGGTGGCCCTCAGCCTGGTCTTAGTGACTCTGGTGATTTCTATCGTGTGGTTAGGAGTCAGAGGACAAGGGTCTAATCCCAGCTCTGCCCCTCACTGGCTCTGTGACACTGGGCTCCTTACCTAACCTTCCCAAACCTCCGTTTCCCCATCTGTAAAGTGGGAATAACTTATAGGGTGGAAGTGAGAATTCCATGAGTCAGTCCTTGGACAGCACCGGGGTGGTGCCAGGCCCGTGGGAAGCCTGGTTAAGGTTTGCTGTGTGATGATGATTCTGTGTGATGTGGGATGTGCAGCCACGAGCACCCTCCTGGATCCAGACACCTTCCTCACCTGATGTTTCGTTTCTTTTTAATGGCTGCGTTTGGCCAGGGACCATCACCCCCAGGAGTTCCAGAAACCGAGATCTCCTATCCCTGAGCTTTTGGGGATCAAACCCTTAAGAGATGCCAGTTTTCCCCTTCTCCTCGTCTTCTGGCCAATCTCCCAGTGAACTGGGGACTGGGAACGGCAGTGAGTGGGGTCGGCGTGGGCTTTTCCTACCCACCCCCCGTGCCTGTCACCTCTGCCACCTTGGACCCAGCACACACTTCGATCCTGGCAGAGACCAGGGCGCGCCCCTGGTGCCGTCAGGCAGAATCGTCTTGAAAGTCTTGATTTTTGACGTTTTCATTTTTCACTGGGCCCCACAAAGTATGTATTGACACGTGGTCCTGACTGACACACAGGTGGACGCAGAGAAAAACAATGCATTGTCTCTCCGGGTCCTCACTGTGTCTGTGGGTCTCTATGTCTCACTGCTTCTCTGGGTCTCTCATTGTATCTCTGTCTCTGGGTCTCTCTCTGTCTCTCTGGATCTCTCACTGTCTCTCTCTGTCTTCTGAGTCTCTGTGGATCTCTGTCTCTCTGGACCTTTCACTGTCTCCCTGGGTCTCTCTCTGTTTCTCTGAGTTTCTCTGGGTCTCTCTCTGTCTCTCTGGATCTCTCACTGTCTCTTTCTGTCTTCTGAGTCTCTGTGGATCTCTGTCTCTCTGGATCTTTCACTGTCTCTCTGGGTCTCTCTGGGTCTCTCATTGTCTCTCTGGGTCTCTTACTGTCTCTCGGATTTCTCTGTCTCTGTGGGTCTCTCCCTGTCTCTCTGGGTCCCTCACTGTCTCTCACTGCCCTTGGTCTCTGTCTCCGGGCAGAGACAGCGTGTGGGAGTGCGGGAGACCGAGAGGAGCGGGGCAGCGGGCGGAGCGGGCAGGAGCGGGTGTTTGTCCAAGGAAGCGCATTGATCCCGTGGCCGCGCGGCCATCGGAGAAATCCCGGCCTCGGTAATGAACCTCGCCACACGCCGCTCGCAAAGCACACACCAGCCCTGGCCCCAGCGGTTAATATTTAACTGAATAAGGGCCATAAATATGGAAAATGGGACTTTTAATTAAATAAGCAGCTTTTAAAAGGGCCCTTGGGCGGGAGAGGCTTTTGTTTAAATATGATTGATTTGACATGTCCTTCCGCTCTCACACTCTCCCGGCTCCCTTCCGACGTTAACTCTTGGCCTCGGCCCGGGGAGCAAGTTGGCGGACGCCGGACTCTGTCCTGCTGGAGGAGGGGGGTGCGATGGACAGGAGGTGCCCACGGAGGCTGGGATTAAACCTCTGGCCGTGTGGCCTCCCACATTTGGGTTAAACCTCATCTGAGGCTGCCAGCATTGCAGGGAATGTGTATTTCAGCTTCTAGAAGGAGTGAGCTAGTGGGAGTGAGATACCTCCAGGTTCCGCGGGTGCAGGTTCCCAAAGACCTGGGTTTAAGCCACCACCCAGCTGTGTGCCCTTTGGTGGCCTACCTGGTGGTCCTTCCCTGTGTGCCTCAGTTCCCTCATCTGTAACATGGGATAACAATATTACCTACTTCACAAGGCTGTGTTCAAATTAAGTGTGTTCCCGTCCATGCTGGGGCCTGTAGAATGTTCCTTTCCGAGTGTCTGCCGGGATTACGGCTGGAGGCTGGGTGACCACTGAGAAGCCCAAAGAAGCAGCTTGGAGGGCACATTTCTCTGCCCAGCGTCCACGTTATGGGTTTGCATCCTGTAATTGCACAGAGCCCGGCGCTTAGAAGGGCCCCAAGCTTGGTTTCATGCTCTGTTGTCTCCATTTTGAAATTCTTAATAATTTTTTAACAAGGGACCCCACGTTTTCATTTTGCACTGGGCCCTGCAAAATACCCGGTCCTGCCTATACCCATCAATAGGCCAACAATCTTGGTGGCTTGAGGGGTAGTAACTCATCTGAGGAGCTTGGGACTCTCAAATTCCAGGGCTGGAAGGAGTGCCTCCTGGCTGGTGGCCTTTCACTTTCAGAACTTTTCCCTCAGTAGAAAACATATCCTATTTATTCTCAAATTAATGTTTATGAGGCACTTTCTACATGCCTGATTCTGTGCATGTCTGACCTCAGAATCCTATTGGTCTCCCCAATTCCTGGGTGAGGGACTCGGTGCTCAGAGAGGCCAAGTCATCATCCTGGGGTTGCCCAGCTGAGGAGCAAGCAGAGCCGGGATACGAACCCAGGCTTCTTTGCCTCCAGTGCCCATATCTTAAGTCCCATGTAGTTTTAGCCTGATGCAGGCCCATATCTTGAGACTCATGTCTGGCTTGGTCCTGACTCCTCTGAGCTGACATAGAAGTCACTTCCCTGGATAATTCTGCCATCTTCCATTGCCTAAGGCGGGGGGTGGCAAGGGGAAGGGGATGATGGTCACTTGGTTTCCTGATTTATCAAGATGTCCCTCCCCCACTGTTTCTTCCTCTTCCTAAGTCAGATAAGTTCTTGCTTAGTCCCACTCATGGTCCACCTCTTCCAGGAAGCCTTCCCAGATATGCTCTGCTTGTGATGGTGCATCCTCTTCCTAAATCTTCCAGTATTGGTGGCACACGGTATTTAACCATACTCCTTTGTATTGTTTCTGCAACCGTTCATTCATTCACATAGGCAGTTACCATTTATTGATGATCTGTTCCTTTATTTCTCCAATTTTAAGATCAATTTCTTTTTTTCTTTTTAACATGTTGAAATTGAGCTATATTACATATATAAAACCCACATGTATTTTTGGGAAACACTGTAATTAAATGAATGGTGCCTCTTACAATTGATGGAATTTTCAGACTCTGAAAATAGGAGTTTGTGCCCTGTGCTGGGTGTTGGGAGAACTGGAATAAATCAGAAAGACCTGCTTGCTACCTCCTGGAAGCTTACAGTCTAGTGCAGATAATATTTTATTTTATTCTTTTCAGATAGAATTTTAAAACCATCCTTCTTTTTAATTGTCAGTACATCCATTTCTGACTTGTTCACGCTTTTACAATTTTATTTAACCCTCTGCATCTTCGTGGCTCTGTGGCCAGAAATGTGTTCCTCTCCTCCCGAGAATAAATGATTTCAGAGAAGGAAAGCATGATGAGAATTGAACACACTTACTCGCCAGACACTGTCCAGTATCATCTCACTTAATCTTCACTGAAATCCAATAAAGTGAGTGCTGGAGTGATCACTCCCTGATTTTGCTGATGAGGCCCAGAGATGTGGAGTTACCGGCCCAAGGTCACACAGCTAGTGAGTGACAGAGCCAGAGTCAAACCCACGCAATCTGGCTCCAGAGGCCACATCCTTAATCTTAACTCTTTTGACCCTTCTTTCATCCTCTTCCACCCACCGTGTGCACCAGGCCCGTCACAGAGAGAAGTTTCAGCTGAATGTCAGTCAATCCAGGGCGTGGGGCATCAGCTCCCATCAACACAGGAGGGGAGAGCTGCCAGGAGAAAATGGAAGCAGGCTGTCTTCCAGAAGGGACCATAATCAAAGGCATCATAGAAAGATCTGGAAGGACCCAGAGCCTTCTTTTGGGTTTTTTTGTTTTTGTTTTGTTTTTTGCCGCACCGTGCAGCACACGGGACCTTAGTTACTCAACCAGGGATCGAACCCACACCCCCTGCAGTGGTAGTGTGGAGTATTAACCACTGGACCACCAGGGAAGCCCTGGAAGGACCCAGAGAGCTCCATCATCAGGTTGGCCCGGTGCTCTTCGTCTAGTCACATCCATGGGCAAACCTCTCCTTTGATGGGACGTCCAGAGCCAAGTTCCCCAATGCCAGCTCCAAGGAGAGTTGATGGTTCATGCCTTCTGTCTACAGGGCAGCCAGTGGGCTGGGTATGGGTCAGTAAAATTCCCCATCTTGCCGTGCTGACACGCCTGTTGCCATGGCAACTCCTCCCGGGCATCACCAGGTTCTGGGTCTGTTTCACGGGCTCCGTGTTGGGGGGTAGGCAGGGCTGAGGCTAGTGCTGGTTTTGGGTGGAGACAGCAGGGTAGAGACACAAGGCCATTTCTAATGCTCAGTAATTTCTAACTACCAAGTTCTAGTCACACATGGAAGGGACAAGGGCAGCGGGTGAGGTGCCTGGACTCCTCCCTTGTTACAAAAAAAACCTGTGTGTGGGACTTCCCTTGTGGTCCAGTGGGTAAGATGTTGTGCTTCCAACGCAGGGGGCCCAGGTTCGATCCCTGATCAGGGAACTAGATCCCACATGCCTGTCGCAACTAAGAAGTCCGCGTGCCGCAACGAAGATCCTGCGTCCCGCAACAAAGACCTGGTGCAGCCTAAATAAATAAATAAATATTAAAAAGACCCGAAAACCTGTGTGTGTACACTTGGGAAGGGACCTTCCTCCTAGACCATCCCTCCCAATACCCCTCAGTGAGCCCTGAGATTCCACCTTCCCAGTTTCTGTCCTATCCATGCTTTATTTCCCACTAGCACCCAAATTCAGCCATCAGCATCTCCCTCCTGGATGATGGCAAAGATCTCCTAACTGGCTCCTTGGCTGGCAATCTGCCCCCCCATATCCACGTTCTACCCAGAAGCCAGCTAAGCTTTCTTGAGTTGAAGGTTCTCCCTTCTTCTAGCAGGAAACGCTGGCTCTTGCAGCCCTCCCTTCACTTGGTCCAGGCCACGTCTGTGCTATGGGCAGTGCGACTGCCGTCAGGCCCTGGGAACGCCAGGAATCAGAGAGCTGGGGAGCAAAGGTCAGGGCGAGGCCAGCTCCTTTTGACGTCAAAGAAGATTACGAGTCCTGCTCTCAGAGCTGAGGGCTGGGGCCGAACTCAGCTTGTGATCCCAGTGAGCTGAGTTCAGAGGTCACCAGCTGCCTCCTTTGTGTGTCAATATTAACACGAGAGTCACCTAATTGGGGTGGGTCAGCCAGTGGACACAGCCAGGATGCACATCTGGAGAAAAGAAAGGGACCGATGGTCCCCCAGGCACTGTGTAGGATGCTTGACATTATATTAATATTCCTACTAATAATCCTAATACAGAGGTAGCAGAAAATAGCAGTGACCACATACATTGGAGGCCTGTGAAAGTCAGGCTTGGCTCCTGGCACTTCATTAAATTGTCTCATTTTTCCAACCTCCTTGTAAGTTAGGTTTTTTTTGCTACAGCCAAGGAAACTGAGGCACAAAATGGATACATCAGGGGTCCAGGGTCGCACAGCTTGAGTGGAGGACAGGGAGTTGGATCCAGTCAGTTTGCCTCCTCCCAATACTGGGAGGCAGGGATGACCATCTCCCTTTTATTGATGGGGAAAGTGAGGATCAGAAAGGGTTAACAGTTGTCCGAATCCACACAGCTAGCTGGTCAGTGGCAGAGCTGAGTTACGAACCCTCCAGAAGTATGACTCCTCCGGAGTCTGCAATAGCATGGTGTCTCCTTGTTACTATTTATTTATTTATTTATTTATTTATTTATTGCGGTACGCGGGCCTCTCACTGCTGCGGCCTCTCCCATTGCGGAGCACAGGCTCCGGACGCGCAGGCTCAGCGGCCATGGCTCACGGGCACAGCCGCTCCGCGGCATGTGGGATCCTCCCGGACCGGGACATGAACCCGCGTCCCCTGCATCGGCAGGCGGACTCTCAACCACGGCGCCACCAGGGAAGCCCGGTGTCTCCTTATTTTTAAGCTCATCCCTTCCATAGATTTTTTGAAGGCCACTTTTGTGGCCACTGTTCCTTCCTTCCTGGTCCTAAAGGCGTAGTGAAATTTAATTGACTAATGGATGCAGATCTGTCATCTACATGGCTCAGACTGACCGCGTATAGACCCCACCACCCATCTCCCTTGGTTTCAGGATAGACGGACCCACGTAGACACTTGCCGAAATCATGGCATCCTGGTACCTGTCCGACACTCACTTTATGTAGGCTAAGTGATCAGAAACACCCCTTGCCTCAAATGATTGGAAACTGGGTTCAATAGCGGTTAATACAACTAACATTTCTCGAGGGTCGGCTGTGTGCTGGGCACTGGGCACTGGGCACGTAGCAGTGACCAGAATCCAACACTTCCCTGCCTACCTGCAACTTACATTCGAGTGGAGGAGTGGACATTAATCAAATAACCATGCCTGTAATGACACATTGAAACTGTGACAAGAGCTACCAAGCGTAGGACAACGTCATGGACCAACTGGCCTTGGCCAGCAGGATTAGGGGAGGTAACCCTGACAAAAGGACCCTTGAGCTGAGAATCTGAAAGATGAGTAGAGGGTAAGTCCACAAGGAGGGAAAGGAAGGGCATTCTGGGTAGAAAGAATAGCTCATGTAAAAGTTTAACATACGTTTTCCCATCAGATCTATACTGTGATGGGACTATTAATAGCCCCATCTTATAGAGGAACAACTGAGGCTTAGAACAATGGGAGTCTTGCCTAAGTGCAGGGCTCTGATATTAATCTAGGTGTGTCTGATGCCAAATTTGATGCTCTCTCTGCTGTTCCACACTGTCGCTTAGAAATGACATCATGTGATGGTGGGAGGAAAGCTTTCCCTGGGAAAAAATAATGCAAACAGCTTTTTGGGTTTCTATGGTTAAAACCCAGCTCAAACTGACTTAAGACAAAAATTTTTGTCCTATGTAGCAAAAATCCAGGAATAGATGGCTTCAGGCTCAGCTGGATCCAGGCGCTCAAACCATCATCAGGGCTTGATGTGTCTGTCTCTCTTCTTCCCTGTTTCTGCCTCCTGGGTGTTGGCTTCATTCTCAGGCTCCTCATGATAGCTACTAGTAGTCCCCTGCTCAGTCTTCCTCACTGTTTGCAGTTCTGGAATAAGGAGAGACTCCTCTTTCTCAGCCACTCCAGAAAAACAAACATTCCTGGACTAGCTCCAATTGGACCAACTTGCTTATGTGCCCGTCCCTGAACCAATCAGTGTAGCTAGGGGACTGAAATGCTCTGATTGGTCAAATCTGGGTCACATGCCCATCCCAGACCAGTGGATGAGGCCAGGAGGGATGAAATATTTTGACCAGTCCTGAGTCATGTGATCACCCCTAGATCTGAAGGTGGGTCAGCCTCATCCAAGCTCTGTGGACCTAGAGTTGCAGAAAGTGGTGATGCATTTATGGAAGAAGAGGGAATGCCTGAAAGGCAAAAAATTCATGGCTGGATCCCCAGAGGAAGCAAAACAGAAAAGACCTTCATCACCCCTTAAAATCTAGCTGGGTTTCACTTTACACAGGGAACACTCAAAAAGATGATTTCATATGCCCCTTCATGATGGCTCATCAGGCAGCATCACAGACCTTCACAGCATCCTATCATCTCCCAGGCTTTTGTGGTTTAGTCTCCCATTCTTTCCTGCACCCTGCTTCATGCCAGCTTCTGTTGGAATTTAAGATGCCCACCACCTTCGGAAGCTGTCAATCTCCCCCTGGATAGTTTATCCATCTCATCTGGAAACTGGAGATCATTATAATACCACCGCTACAAACTTTAGAGGTCATGTAAATAGATTAATTTAGCCCAGTGCATGGGTCCATAGTTAACGCTCTGTCACTGTTAGCTAACAGTATGAGCTTTATGATGCCTGTTTTGCAGACACATAAACTGAGGCAGAGAAAGGAAACACAGCTTGCTTTAGGCCACACAGTGAGTAATGGAACCAGACACGGCCAGATATGGTTCTTCAAAGCCCATGCTTTGTCATCCCGCCTCTGGAGCGGGGCTTCTGTGTCATTTGCTGTGGTCTTCCTTTTAGCTGCTGGGGTCAATTCATGGAACGAGGTGCACTTATGCACACCTCATTTTATCATAATTATGATTGAAAGATTCCTTAGACATTGATCCAGCTGCCCATTGGTAAGCAGAGGGAATGTATGCAACATTAAAAATCAATAATTTAGTCTAAGATGCAGTACATGAGAATCAGAATTGAGAAGTCCAAGAGCAATCTGGGAGGGAACCAAGAGGGCAGATGTGGGAAGGAGACATCCCACCTCTGACACCTTCACAAAGTTGCTCTAAGTGCTCTCAAAGGCAGCCATTGATCACACTCTCACTGTGATCAATGGCTACTCGTTCCTGAGCACCCATTATGTGCAAAGTCCATTAACATAATCTCATCAAACCATCCAACAGCCCTGTGAAAGAGGTATTATCATGTACATTTTAGGGATGAGGAAAAAGAGGCTCAGAGAGGCTAGATGACTTGCCCAAGGTCATAGTTACAATGTAGCACAACTGGGATTTGAACTCAGGTCTATCTACATCTGACTCAAGGATCAATTTCATAACCATGATCTTCTGCCCTCTTTCAGGATGTCCCATGATTTACACAGCTGGTTCTTGATCGATCGATGCATAATTGGTTTCCAATTTTTTAGCAGCACTAGGCATGTGCATGACTGTAAGAGTGAGTGCTTCCTTAAATTGCGCACCCTAGGCACCTCACTTGCCTCACCCTAATCCTGGTCCTGTGTTTTTAGCATAACAGACAATACTTTGATTCCACAAGTCTTTACTGAACACCTATGATCTTACGTGACTCCCTTGCTAGGCAGAGCCTGGGACGGGGATTCACAGGAAGTGTTTTACTGAAGGAGCATTTGCAGGAGAGATCTGTGAGGGGTGAGGGAAGCAGGACGGAGCAGGGGAAGGAGCTGGGTGAAGATGTCGTTTTAGCTAGAGTCCCATGGGGAGCTCGGGAGGGTGAATGGTACCACAGCGTTGCCCCGGCTCCTGAAGCAAGTGGTGGACCTTTTGTATTCCTGTATCAACCAGGCATTGGCTGTGCGCTGAGCTGGGGGACGGGGTGAAAAAACCCGCTACTCCACGGCAGCTCCCATTGGCAGAGGGCGTGTCTCTGGAAACGGAAGGATTAGCGGCCACCTCAAGAGTTGGGGATGGGTGCTGGGGAAAGGTGATGTGGGTGGGTTACCAGCGGCACTTGCTACACCTACGATGTGTCGGGCACTATTTACCCTCACGGTACTTACCCACTTCTTGGAGAGCGGCTGTCATGTGACTAACACTCGGGACCCATGATTGAATCTAATTCTCCCTACAGCCCTAGGAGGCAGAAACAGCCCACTTAACAGATGAAGAAGAGGAGGCTCTGTCGGTAACCCAGAGCTGAGCAGATCGCAGAGCCCACCTCGTGTCCCACACTCCAGTCCCCCGGCCTGGCTACCCTCCTGCCGTGCTGTCCGCAGCCTTCGAGAAGGTCAGCGGCCAGGTGGACACCCAGCCAGCGGCAGGCCGGAGCTGCAGCAGAGGCGGCTTTAATGGCCCTGGCATTGTCTGACATTTGGGTTTCACTCTCTGCGTGAAGTGCACTAATTACTCCTGTTCATTCAGGAGTCCAACTTAACTACCACTTGCATTTTATGGAGTTCTTTGGGGCCGCCATTTCTGCGTGACTTCCGGAGACCACGGTGGCAGGAGGCAGATGAGCCTTTTCCCCCAATCTCCGGCCGGTGACTCCCGGGGACTCCGGCCAGATCGCAGCCACGTGCTGGGGGCGCCTCCCTGGCCCGCTCTCTCTGTGCCAGGCACACACACAGCTCTGCCATCCCCCAAGCACCCCAGGAGGCAGGCACAGTGACTCATCCCCATTTTGCAGATGAGAAAACAGAGGTCCCGAGAGCGTTGGTAGCCTAGCTCCCCACGTACAAGCTGTGTGACTCTGGCCACCTCTCTGAGCCTCAGTTTCCTCATCTGCAAGACGGGGGTAAAAACAGTACCTGCCTCATAGGTCGGTTGGAGGATGAAATCTAAGTGCTTAGGACAGCATAGGACGAATGCAAAGCTCTGGGGACAAGCTGGTGATTATTATAAGGGTGGCTGCAGGGTCACTTTGGGACACTAGTGAAGGTCCTCACTGCCTCAGGCTCTGCCTTCTCCTCCCCACTTGCATCCCCGGACCTTTGCTCCTCTCTCCCAAGTAGCACCTGCTTTTAATTGCTCCCACCTTGGCAGGTGTCCTGAGTCCTCATGACTGGGGACCAGCAAGACTTCTGCCTTTGGGGGGAATATGAGGCACTAGGTTAGGGAATCACTTTCAGGGAAAAGGAGGGGTCTAAGTCCCCCCAGACCATTGCATGTTAGAGCAAGAAGGAACTGTCTTGTCCAATGACCCTCCCTCCGTTCCCATGCTCCATTTTATAGACAGGGAACTGGCATCACCCAATATCTGTTGATGAATGAATGAATGAGTCACTTGTGAAAAGCTGGGGCAACGCAAGTCAAGCCCTGGGCTAGGGGCTGGGGTTGGGTGATGAGCAGAGCTGCCTGGTAAGGTCACTTAGCCTGTGCTTTGCACACATCCAGGGGGTGCTGGTCACAAGCCGTAAGGTGATAGGTGGCCTTGAAGGAGTAGGGCAGTGGCTGTATGTCTAAGACACAGGCTTTGCTCCTAAGGAGCCCATGGATAGGTAGGGGAGAAAAAAGACAACCATTCATCATGTCAAATGTGATCCTGACAGTGGGAGGAAGCCTCTGCACAGCAGTTTCTGAGCACCTACTACATGTGAGGCACTGTTCTAGGTGTTTCGTTGAATCTTCTCACTAACCCTGGAAGATGGATATTACCACACCCATTGTACAGATGAGAAAATGGAGGCTCAGAGAGGTTAAGCAATTTGCCTCAAGACCACACAGGAAATGGCTGACACAGAATCCAAACCTAAGCTCATCTGGTCCAGAACTGTGTGTCCAGGACAGGGGAGTGTCCACTTCTTTAGGAGAGGAGGGGATGTGAGGCCGGAAGCTTCCCCTCTGGAATGTGGCGCCTGGGATAGGCAGTGGCCACAGCAAAGTCCACCCAAGTCAGAAGCTTCTTAGCCAACTCCCTCCTCCTCCTCTGAGCCTCCTCCTGGGATGGGATTGAAAGTGAGCTTAGCCCCTTTGTGTGTGTCTGGAAAGCGGACGTTCTGCCCCGGTGGGGGCTCTGGCTTCCGCTCCATCCCCTGCCTGTCCCCAAATTCCAGTGGCTTTCAGCGTCCCACCAGGCCCTCCAGACAGCTGACATTTTACACCGCCCCTGTGGTCAGCTCTGGGCAGCGATAACAGGATTAGCCCCATGGAGGCAGATCACTTAATTAAACTTGGGGAGGAAGAACGCTGTCGCCTCTCCTCTTCGCAGCCCTGGGGCAGGGGGAGCTGGGGCTCCTAATTGTGCAGGCTGAGGGATTTTACCACCATCCCCCACCCCCATCATTAATTCTGACCCAGCCAAAGGCCAAGAGCATCCATCCGTCATCCCTCCACCTGTCCATCCATCCCACAAATATTGGCTGAGATCCTCACCTATGCCTGGCACTGTGCTTTCGCAGGGATAGAGAAATGGTGGACCAAACTGGCTTCCACGCTTGGTTTGACCAAGAGATTATTGCAGAAGTTACACTACACCAGCTCCAAGCCTAGACCTCAAGAGACCTTGCAGCTTCAGCGCTCTCTCGTAGCCCTGCCTCCACCTGGAGACTGAGCCTAGGCTAACCTGCTCCTGGAGTGACTATATGGGGGAGAGCCAAGTTCTCCCAGCAGAAGCCATTCTAGCTCAGCTGAGCCTCAAACATGTATGAGAGGCCAGCCTCCATCAGCACCCACCACAGACCACAGAGGCATGAGAGAGCCCAGAAAAAGCCAGAACGGTGACCCATAGACTCTTGAAGCGATACTTAATGCTTATTGTTTCAAGCCACTGAATGTTGGGGTGATTTGTTTGGCAGCATTATTATAGCAGTAGCTGACTGATACAACTTCTCCTTGCCTTTTGTATTAAATCCAACCTCCCCTGCACCTCATCTCTTCCTGCTCTTTCCTTCCCTCCCTCACTTCGATCCAGCCATGTTTGCCTTCTTGCACTTATTTCCTTGTAAGAATCTAGCTTTTTCCTGATTGCTGGCCCTCCCAACCCTTTCAATCTGGCATATGGTAGGTCCTCAATCAATATCTATAGTATGAATGAATCAACAAATGAACATGGGGCTTACCACCCAGCGGAGGAGGTGATGATACCAAATCACACACTCCACATGCTACGAGGGAGAGTATCAGGGCAGGAGACACAGGCTGGCCAGAAAGGTTTTCTGACATCTGAGCTGAGGTCTGAAGGATGAGGAGGCATTGATTAGGTGAAGAGGGCATGGAAGAGCATTTCAGGGAGGGGGGAGCAGCAGACGCCAAAACCCTGAGACAGGAGGAACATGATAACCTTGAAGATTTGAAGAGAAGTCAGAGTAGGGGGGCTTTGGTTTTTTTAAATCAAAGAGGAGGAGGGAGGTGAGGAAATGAAGTGAAATGACGGACAGCCAGCACTTTTGTAGACTCGTGGTCGGGATTATACTAGGCACATCCCACTGAGTATTTCTTTTTTTTTTTTTTTTGCGGTACGCGGGCCTCTCACTGTTGTGGCCTCTCCCGTTACGGAGCACAGGCTCCAGATGCGCAGGCTCAGCGGCCATGGCTCACGGGCCCAGCCGCTCCGCGGCATGTGGGATCTTCCCGGACCGGGGCACGAACCCATGTCCCCTGCATCGGCAGGCGGACTCTCAACCACTGCGCCACCAGGGAAGCCCCCCACTGAGTATTTCTAATCTTCCCAGTGACCCTGAGAGGTATCACAACTTGCTCTTTGCAGATGGGGCAACTGAGGCCCATGGAAGTAAAGTGACTTGCCCAGGGCCACACGGTGGGTGGTAGAACTAAAACTAAAACCAGTCTGTCTGACTGTAGATTTGGTATTTCTCTTTAAAAGCTTCGGAGACATTTTTTTTTAAACGCATGAGAAATCGAGACCCATTACCCCTTGTTAATGTGGGCGACTGTTTATGGTTCCCTTGTAATTTTCTATCGTTTCTGTTGTTATTATGATTGAGAGATTACAATAGGCCAGACACATTATATATAAGTCTCACTTCATCCTCTCAATAACCGTATGAGATGGCTCGCGTTCTTATCCCCAGTTGACAGATGAGGCAACTGAGGCTCAGACAGGAGTGCGATTTGCCCAAGCCCTCCTTGGGATGGTGCTGGGATTTGAACCCCCTCCCTCGCACCCCCACCCTGCAAGCTTCATCTGCCTTTGGTGAACATCAATGCTGTTACCTCCCATATCTTGTGTTTTTATGGTCCAGATTCTCCAGAATGTTCCCATCTGTTATCTCCGGTGTGGGTGAGGGGTGCAGGTGGTGAGTGGAGGAGGGAGTTCTTATCCCTCTTTTCTTGATGGGGAAACTGAGGCCTGAGGAGGGGAAGGGGGGGCCCGTTCAGCTTGGACAGCAAGGCTACCCTCCCTCCCACCCTCTGCAGCCTTCCCCCTCTTCCCGACCCCTTGCTCAGAGCCCAAAGCCCCCGTCCCTCCCTTGCACCGCCCCCCCCCAGCTCACCCCCTGAGGGAGCGCTGAGGTAGACAGTGATAGATTTGGGCCAGCCTTCATTTTCATCCTCTGGCCTCGCATCCTGGCTGGTTCCCCCACCCTCCACTTCTCCTGCAGACGGATGACAAGTGAGAATGCCTGTGACCCAGAGAAATTATCTTCCCTTCTCTTTCACTGCATAATTTTCTGCCCTCTCGTCTGGACAAGCCTGGGTGATTTTTAGCTACAAAAAAAAGGGGGGAAATTATCATTCAGGAAAAAAAAATAGAAGGAGGCTCCTAGCTACCCGACAGACAGGCTGTCTCCTGGGTGAAAATGAGAATTTCCTGCCTTGTGAACTCTGGGGGACTTGGGGGGGTGTTCACACTCGCAGGGTGATTGTGGGCACCCCGGAGGGCGAGGCCCATGGCTCCAGCAAGTTCCAGTGGCTTGAGGCAGGTGCATGTTTTTCTGGGGGCACCCCAGTGCCCACCCCCCCATGTGGGTGCAGACCTTGAGGAAGTCAGGGGGACACAGCATGGCCCTTGGTCACCTGTGAGCACCACGGCATCACCTAGCAATCCAGTGTCATGGTGCCGGGAACCCGGGCAACTTTCCCCCCAGCTTGTGGCTTTCTGGAAGTTTCTCTCCCCGTCCCAACACACACACACATGCATAGGCACACACAAGGTCACATACTCAGGGCCTACTCATGGGTCAGCAAGAAAAGTATTATTGACTTTGTTTTTCAAAATCTCTATTTGTTTTTTGATTGAAATTTCAAGCATTACAAGTAAAGGTCCATCTGTTTTCTCAGTCCTGTAAGTAACCACTGCCTATGGTTTAGTGCCCATTTTTCCAGACTTTTCCATTCAAACATCACGATTATAAGAATGTACACAAACACAGACACACGGACACACAGATACATGCACACACACATGCAGAGAACTCCCTGAGTTCTTCACCTAGTGCTGCCACTTACTGTGTGGCCTTAAGTAAGTTACCTAACCTCTCTGAATTTGTTTGCTCATCTGTAAAATGGGCACAGTTATGGATCACACATGGCAGGGAAAATTTAATGAATCAATAAATGTCATGTGCTTAGAACAGTGCCATGCATTTAGGATGTGTTCCATAAACATTCTTTATTATTTCAGTTTTCAAATTATGTACATGGAGCTCTGGGACTCTATGGGGGTATTACTATTACTCTTCTTATGGAGAGAATCTTACTCGATTTATGAAGCACAAATACACACACAGCACATAGAAACAGACCTACAGTGTATCTGTGGTATTACAGTCTTGTGGCGGAGGAGGGGAAGTGATTAGGGGGAAAAATGTCTAATAAGTCTCCTGAGAAGGATGATAAAAAACAAAGGCTGAGAAACCTTGCTGTAGCTGACGGACAGAAGTGTGGGTCAGGAGCTGTGGCCTCTGGCAGAGGGAGACAGTCATGGTGACCCCACAGCAGGGGGGCTGGCGAATCTGTACCCCAATCTCTTTCTCCTTCTGCCTCTCATCTTCTTCCAGGGCCTCCTGCTGGCCACACACACCTGGGAGCCTGAAAGGGGGTCCATTGATGCCAGCCTCCCACGCACACAGCAGGTGGAGAACAGAGGAGAGTAGATCTGGGCAAACGGATGGTGTCCGGCATCTGATCCTGAGTTAATTTCTACCACTTACAAGCTGAGCGATTTTGGGTCAGATCTATTTGACACCATTTTCAGCCTGACGTCCCAGCTCCCTGTTGGAAACTTTATCCCTCTCTCCCTGTCTGTCCAAGAAATTGGGTCAGAAAGTGTGTGGTTCAAAAGTGGATATGTCAATCATGGTATTTGGGGAGCTTGTGGTTTAAGAAGGAGTTAGGCTTGCAAAATGGACAGTCACCCTGCAGGGAGGTGAGTCGAGGGAGGTACAGAGGTCATGTGAGGGGAGGAGAAGGCAGAGGAGAGTCGAGGGAGAGGATTCCCAGCTGGTTGAGGCCTTGAGAGTTGGGTAGTGCTCTTCACACTGAGGCTGGTCTGCCTCTGTGCCTCCGTTCATGCCATTCCACTCTGGAATGCTTATCCTTCCACTCTCCATCTGCTTTTTTTTTTTTTTTTTTTGCGGTACGAAGGCCTCCCACTGTTGTGGCCTCTCCCGCTGTGGAGCAACAGGCTCCGGATGCGCAGGCTCAGCGGCCATGGCTCACAGGCCCAGCTGCTCCGCGGCATGTGGGATCTTCCTGGACCGGGGCACAAACCCGTGTCCCCTGCATCGGCAGGCGGACTCTCAACCACTGCGCCACCAGGGAAGCCCTCCATCTGCTTTTGTTTGACTCGTCTAACTTGAGACCCATCTTTTCCACAAAGCCTGTTCTTCCATGAGGTCTGTGCCAACCTCTTGCTTGAGATTTTTTGGAACTAGAGACAATCCCAACTTTCAATCATTTCTGATACTTTATCTCTTGGAACAGATGGAAAACATCTGGACAGAGGGAGGCTAGGGCTGTTCTTGAGACGGAAGTCCTAGGGCCAGGTTGGAAGCTCCATGTGTGGCTGTGGATTGGTTTACCAGAGCAGCAGTTCTCAACCCTGGTTTCCCATCAAAATTACCTGGGGAGCTTTGAAACATCACCAGTGCCCCAGATGAGTTATTTCAGAATCCCTGGGGGGTGGGGTCAAGGCATGTGTTTTTAAGAAACTCCCCAGGGAATCCTAATACGTAGGCAGGTGCAGGATGAAATCACATAACAGGCTTTCTAATTGGATGACACACACGTGAATCTATAGTCTTCCTTTTCTAAAAAAATGAAAATGCACATATAACTTAAAATGCACATTTCCATGAATTTTTACCTAGGTAAACACCCATGTGACCACCACCCAGATCAAGATATAGAACATCTCCAGCCCGTGGCAGCCTCCCTCGAGTCCCTCCATCACTCACCCGCTCCCCAGGGGAGCCACTGTTCTGATTTCTATCAGTAGCCGTTAGTTTGGCCTCTCCTTGAACTCTGGACCGATGGAGTAACCGCCGTTTTGTGTCTGGCCTCTTTCACTCGGTGAAACGCTATCTGTGCTGTTGGGTCCATCCTTTGTTTCTTCTCTGCTGACAAGGATTCGGTTGTGTGAACGGGCCACAGTTTATCTACCCATTGTACTGTGGATCGGCATTTGGGTTGTTTCCAGTCTTTAGCTACTGCAGTCAAAGCAGCTCTGGGCATTCTTATACAGATGTTTTTGTGTCTATGTCCCGATTTAAATGGTATTTTATTCCTTTCTTCCTTCACCTTACACCCCCAAATCTAATTTTTGACGGTAAATGTTCGTAAACCAACAGCCCATTTGTGCTCAGAAAAGGAAGTTAGAATAACATGTGGCCACGTCCCTGCATCAGGAGAGAGGACAGAGCTGCGGCAGTGCAGGGCAGAAAACAGAACTGAGTCCAAGGTACGCGGGGTTGCGGCACGTCTCCTAGCTTCTTCCCTGAAATCTTTGTATTTTCAATGACACCAAGGCCCTGGGATACTTCCTCCAAACTGCTGGATCTTCAAATGATTTTCAGCATTCACGCCACTTCAGGCATAGATCACATCCTGGTTGAGAGGCAGCTAAAAGCACACTTCCTAGCAGAGAAGGTGGCCGTTACAGCGTTCTTGAGTCTCAGTTCTGACAGCTACCTTGACATCCACCTTTTATGTTCATAATCCTTTGCACCCAGATAATTTCAGCACCCGAGACAGTATGGACATAGTAGGTCTTCAATACATTGTTTGTTGATTGAATGTCAACGTGCCCCAAGATTAGGCAGAGAGCTGTGAGTTCAGCATCTGAGCTGCAGCATTGGCTCCTCCCCCTGAGGCACGATGGCTTCTCTTGGTCCAGTTGGCCCTTGACCTCAGCTGGGACCTGATTAAGGGAGTAGAATCAGGATGGCCCTGATGCCAGATGCTAGGAACCAGGGCTCCACATCTATCCCATCTGTGTCATCTGTGTTTTCAACCATTGCATTTCTGAGGCCTCAACTCTAGGAAATCTGGAGTCTGTGGCTACTGTATGATTTCTCTTTCAATGCATACCTTCGCTTAGCAAGGATTTACGTGGGCCTCTTGAGAGAACACAAAACACCGAATAAATGTTGTTTTTGCTTCTTCTTCTAACATTGTGTAAAGAATCTGCACATTCTCATCATTTTTCTTTCTTGTTCCACACAACATTTATGGTCACAATGTACCTCAAACCCAGAAACCCAGGGAATAGCACGAGGGCCTCTTCAGGGCTTGTGCAGAAAAATCCTCTTCCTCTCGCTCTTTATCACCTTTGGCTCTTTCTCCATCAAAGTTCAAACATGGCTCTTCCACACCGGGTGCTCCATGTTAGAATCTCAAGGCTGCTGCTTTTGAACTCAGACTCACCCGTATTGTTATTCACTTCTCTTCAGCCCCAATTCCTTACTCCATGTGCCAGCCCAGGGATGTTTTGACAACACATAACAGAAAATCCAACTAACTATATCTTAAATGAATGGGGGTGATTCTTCTCATCTAATGAAAAAATCTAGAGGGAAGTGTGGATTAAATGGCTTGCCTGTCTTTGTGATTCTCTTGGCCTTTCCCTCAAGGTTGCAAAATGGCTGCTGCAGTGCCAAGCATCACATCCAAGTTAAAGGCAAAGAGACAGGTGCTGCAGTTTCACTCTTTATCCGGAAAACAAAAGCTTTCCTGCAAAGCTTCTAGCAGATTTCTGCTTAAGTCTGATTGCTTAGAACTGTCTCTTAGACGCCTCTAGCTGCCAGGGGGAGTTGGGAAAGCAAGTGGCGGGCAGCACAGGTGAAGGAGATTGGAAACAACCGTTTATCCCACTGCATCTGCTGCATCCTGTTTCTACCCCACCTCCCACGCTTCACTGTTGGAACATTTATGTCTTTCCTGTTTGAATGAATGGCGAGTCCTCGACGGTTGCCTCTAAATATCTCTCGAGTCCATTCTTGACATCGTCCACTATGTTCCAGGAATGCTGGCCAACTTTCTGTCCTCAAAGAAAGGTGCCCCTGCTTCTGGGACTCACTTGTCTCTCTGCCCGACATACTGCTCATCCCACCTCCATTTCCGTCATGCATGGGTGGTTTCTTTTCAATCTCCAAGTCTTGGCTTAAATGTCACTTCCTTGGAGTGGCCTTCCCAGACCAAAGTCGGCTCTTACACTAGCCCTTATCCCTACGTGAAATTATACATGTATTTGTATAATTCGCCTTTATCATCTGTTTCCCCATGAGACTTAGGGACATCGGAACTTTCTGTCCTAGTAGTATGTCATTGTGCAAACCACAGTGCCAGGCTCCCAAGAAATATTTGTTGAATGAATAAGGGAAAAGGAGGGGAAAAAAGTCGATAGTCTCAGAACAGTTGGCAGATACCGTCAAGAGGAGACTACGGTTCAAATAAAACCAGACCTTTGAATAACAGCAATTCTGTTCGGAGTAAAATGTGTGTACGCAAACACATCCACGTCCGCACACAGACTCCAAAATAAAACAAAACAAGAAGAAAACAGTAGAGGAATTTTGAGGCATAATAAAGACACCCTCAAACTTCCCATCAGCCTTTTTGCATCATTCCCGTCTTGGGGACCACAAAGGGGGCGACGGGCCACATCAGTGGGCAGATTAACAGAATTAACCATCTGCAGTGCTCTCTTATTTTATTGTTATTATTTTTCTCTCTCTTATTTTTAAGCCCCAATGCATTTCTTTTTATGTGGTCCCAGTGTTGCTAGTTTGTGCTCATCGAACCACGGCATGGAGGCACTGGGCTGTGTTTCACACAAAATGCAAGTGGGCACCTTTGTTTGAAAAAGACTTGCCTGAAAATTGCCAAGCCCCCCTTAGAGGGGTCTCAAGGCACGTGTGGTTCCTCGCCCACGAAGGCCACTGTAGCTGCCCTGCCTTCACCGTGGCGACCTCCCACCTTGATGCTCCCCTTCTAAGAGAAAATCTGCATGCAAAGGTCTTTCCCACTAAACTTCAGCCCGTCGACGCCAAGACCACGTCACTCATCTTTGCCACCCTGGTGCCTGGCGCCGAGTGGGTGCTTATTAAATGCTGGTCGTGTTCTTATTGGAACCCCAGTTTCTTCCAATCTTTTGGAAGACTCTGCCCCTCCAGTAACCCCGCATCCTATTCGAAGCTCTTTTTTTGCACAGGATCTGTGGCTCTGCCCCTCGGCATCCAGCCTGCAGGAGCTCTGCAGACACAGATCTGCGGGGGCAGCTTTCAGAACGCTGGGTGCAAAGTCCCCGCTCCCGTGTACGCAGAGCAAAGGGAGCTGATGCTTTTTGAAAAAGGAGGTTAGAAACAACCTTGGGGATGTCTCCCTCAGCCCCGCTTTGGCCTTTGGAATGTTCTGGATTTGAGAACATGAGTTACAGGTGAAGGGAGATGTGAGAGAAGCCAGCGAGCGGAGAGAAGAGCAGGGGTCAGTGTCTTCAGTGCGGTGTCACATCCCATCCACAGACCTCCTTCATCTCCTTCCTTCCTGGACGACCTCCGCTGGCCGTGACATCCCCGTCCCCGTAAACAGTGCCCAGCCCCTTCTCCGGTTGCTGGGTCCCCTCCGTCCAGCCAAGTTTGCTTCTTTGGAACCTGTTGCCACCCGGATTCTGTTCTGGCCCCAGCTTTCGAGGGTGTTCAGGGAAGGGGAGCTGAAGCCCTGAGCAGTCACAGCCGGGGCAGAGCTGACCGCTCTGCGTGTCTGGGTGGCCCCAGGGGATGTCCAGGGAAGGTGGCAGCAAACGGGTGGGACTTGGGCAATATCTCCCCTTTCAAGGACGGGAGGGCGACCGCCTGGGCCTTGTCCGGAGCCCATAGAGGAGGCTTAGGGCTTTTTTTCTCCAGCGACGGCCGTTCTCAGAACCAGAAGAGGGAATCTGAATAAAGAGGAGCTGCAGGGAGAGAGTTGCCTCCCCGCCCCAACTGCGGTTTCCAGGCGACACGCGGGCTGTCGCGGTCGCTGTCATACAAACCCTCTTCCCGTAAGACGGCAGGTCCCATGGGGAGAAGGGGTGAAGTGGAATATTTTATCAGCCGTGTACACATGTAACCAGAAATGGGGCTGAAAAGCGAAACCTCGTTTCCCTGAATAGGGGGACGGAGAGCGGGTGGGTGGCTGGAGGGGACTTATCTCCACGAGGTCAACAGCCAGAACACAGATGCGACCGCGGTCTTCACCCTCCGTGTTGTCAACTCGGAAAACCTAACACCGAGGGCTGTTCTGGGGATGAAGTTTCAAAGGCCTCTTGTTTTTGTATTAAAAATAAGAATCTGATATGCAGAGAAAAGGTGAAGAAAAAACAAAGCATAAGAAATATTTAAAAACTGAGTAGGAACGGGAGGGCGACCCTCCGAGAGAGAATGGAGCTGGATTTCCCATTCATGGGCCATTCCTCACTCGTGGTTTGAGGACAGTTTTGCTCCTGTGGGGAGCAAGCCCTAAGTGCTGGCATCCTGGGGGTTGAAGTTCCAAGTTCATTCTGCAGCACGGGCGGGTCAGTGTGGTGCTTGGATGGAGAAAGTAGGGCTTCCCCTCGGGGTCGGGGGAGGCAGGAGGCTGTCCAGGTACCCAGAGTGAAAGGTACAATCTCTCCTCTGCTCCGAAAAGGCAGCATCTCTACCCTGCCTCAGTGAGTGCCATCCTCCGAGGGTCTAAAGAACGAGGGGAAAAAATAAAATAACGTGCTGAAATACTTGCTTTGCCCAAGGATTTAGCGTGAAAGTAACCAACCCTGCAAACAGTCACCAGCCCCTTTGCGCGGGGAAAGTAACCACTTGCACGGCGTGTCATAGAGGAGGCTGGTTTATTTGTGCATCTTAGTCTTTTGTGCTAGTTGGGGAAATCGAGGGGGAGAAGGCAGAGACGCACAGGCTGGCTGGGAGGCAAGGATGAAATGTTCTTCTGATGGTCAGTCTTATGCCCATTTCCAAAGAACAGAGCACAGACATGATCAGATGGGCAGACAGCACATCCTCCAACAGTTCTGCCCAGACTCAGGCTGGGGGCTTGCTACAAGCTCATTCAGAAGTTTGTGAGATTATTAAAGTTAAGCAAAGAGGGATGGAGTGTGAGCACGAGAGAGAGAGAAGAGGAAAGACCGAGAGAGAGGGAAAGAGAGAGAGAGAGAGAGGTGAGAAACGCAAGAACCCATCTGGGCAATGCATCACATTGAAATTGCCCCGCATTAAAAATTCACCAGCCAGTGAATTTTCAAGGGATTTGTAGTAATTAGATGACAAAATGCCGGCAAATCTCAGGCTTGCCAAAGATGTTACTCAGGGGTCAAAGACTCGACACTTTCGGCTGGGTAATTTGTAAGTGTCAATCACTTGCCGCCATCAGAGAGGAGGGAGCGATCTAACGGCTGCATTCTAACTAAGTCGAGGCGCGAGCCTTCAGCCGCCGTCTGCCAGCAAACCCCCAGACCCCGCGGCGCTCCGGCTCCGGTGCAGACGGCAGCTGCAGCCCCGCCCGGGGCTCAGAGCCACATCGGCCGACCCAACTTTCCAACTTCTTGACTGGTTTGATTCCCCTTTGTCACTTTCAGAGAGCAGCAGCAGTTTGCCGAGAGTTGGACATCCCTCCTTCATGGAGGGGAGAGCATCCTGTGGCCGCCACCCCTGAAGGTTGAAACGGCGACTCTCTGCACCTGGACGGGCCCCGGGGCCTAGTCTTCTCATCTGTGAAGTGGGGCTGAGACTCGCCTGGCGGGGCCGTCCTTACTGAAGGAGGAAGAAACCACTCTGAACCTGCCAAAGCGATTCCTTCGCTCGGTATCTGCCCGCCTTTGTCCCAGGAGCTGTGCTGGGCTCTGAGGACTGGACAGTGACCAAGAGGACACACCTGCCCCCAGGGAACATTCTAGTTGATGGGGAGGGCGGAACGGATAATAAACAGATCAACAGAAAGCACGTCAGAGGCTGTTAAGTGCTAGGAAGAAAATGAAACCGAGTCAGGAGGATTAGAGCGTGTCGGGGGACCCTACTTTACACGGTGATGGAAGGAAAGCCTCTTGAAGGAAACGAGGGCACGCAATGCTCCCCAGAGGGCCTGCAAGGCCAAGCCCCGAGGCCCGAGCTGGACGATTCTGTTCTGAGAATTATCGCGAGGCTGGAGACTGGGACGAAGGTAGGCAGGGATACGGCGGGGCTGGGCCCCCGAAGCCTTGGACGCTTTGAGGCCCCGCGAAGCCGGGCTCAGTGCAGCCCAGCCTGGACAGTCCCTGCTCAAATCTGATTTGGGTTCTAAGGGGAGGGAAAGCACCTGGAGATGCCCGTATGTGGTGTCCGGCCTGCCTGTGGGCCTGGGCTGACACTTGCAGGGGTATCTCATTTCAGCGGCTCACGCTGATTGAAAGCAAGCTACAAAGGGGAACAGTGAGCCGGAAGGTAAAATGATGCTATCAGGATGGCGGCTGGCCTGGAACTGCCTGGACCCCAGACCAGCCTGAAAAGGAGACCCTTTACGAGATGATGGGTGCAGAGCGACCCCTGTCTCCCTCACTGCCCCTGCCCAACAGGGTATTTTTTGGAAAAAGCGCTGGCTGTGGAACCAGACAGATCCTGGGCCCTGACTCTGCTGTTTCTGAGCTGTGTAACCCTGGAGAAGGTAGTCCATCTCTCTGGACCTCTGTTTCCGCATCTGGACAATGGGCACGTGAGCCCCACTCACACAGTACAGACAGGCGTTATTCGTAAGAACCTGGCTCAGGGGAGGCTCTCAACAGAAGCACTTCCAACTCCAACACAGCCCTGATAAACGAAAGATGGTCGTCTGGCTGGCCGCTTAAAGAGTATCTCAATTAGCAAAAGAATTCTGCGGCGGAACCACACTTTAGGGGTATAAGCCAGGGGGCAAACCTCTGCTTTAAAAGAGCTGAAACGGGGTGTCTTTGTATAGCCTGCAGCCTGGTTTGCAAAATAAATGTCCCAAGTGGAATCTATATGCTGGGGATATTTATGTATTTGGCTAATACTGGGTCCAGGGAGGGGCCCGGGCTGGGATCTGTAAATCACTTTCTCCCTTGAGCTCTTCCTGGTTATTTCTCATTTGCTGTTGGCAGGGGCAGGGCACCACGCAGGGTGTATTTATTCCCCTCACCCACCTCCTTTCCTGGGCCTGGGTCTCCATCCCAGCGAGCCTTTGCTGCAGGTTTAACTGGGCTGTGAAACTGCTCAAGGGGAAAATGAGAAACTACCCAGTGTTTCATGGGAGGCAGTGGGCTGGGCTTCCTGAGCTCCGATGGCCAGCCCTCACCACTCCACGGAGCAGGGATAACTGGAAGGCCCTGGACCAGGAGGCAGGTGCCTGCGGCACCCCCCAAATCCACGCCAGGCTCCCCTGCAGCTCGGAGGCCCGGAGGCCCACTTGAGATGCAGATGAAAATTAGCAGCAGCAGCAAGTTGGCTCAACTATTCCCCACGGCCCCTCGTTAATATCATCCATCTTTGTAGTTTCTACTGGGGAGTTTGGAGCTGACCCGGCATCTGCTTAAGAATCAGTGGGACGGAGAATCGTAAGGCAAACAACGCTTATCGCCCCCACGGAGCCGTTTACTGAGCACTTACTTCATGCCAGGCGCTAAGCTGAGGCCCCTGGTGAGCTTCGGCTCAGCTGATCCTCACAAGGACCCAGGGATGGAAGATGACTGTCCCCTCATCCGTGGGACCGTCCCTGAGCCCATGTGAAGCTGTCCCCCCGCCCCCACTTCCGGTGCCATCTCCGTGCTCTGATCTCCAGCCCTTCTCTCTGCCTGACGTTATATTACAGGTACTTCGAGGATGGACCCAGGCTTTGTTTGTGATGAAGGCGACCGACCTCTTTGCCTCCCTGGGTCACAGAGGCTGCGGTTTTTAAACTACCTGTTTGTTGCCCTGAATCAGAGGAAGAGCCGGTGCAGTGGGGAGGGGCGTGGAGGACACTGAATACGCGTCCTGGCTGCTGTCTGAAGCCGAGGCTAAGCTCCGGACGACCCAGAGCTGCATGCGCGTGACTCCCCTGTCCTTTGCACAAAGGACCCACAGACACACATGCCTCAGCGGAGCTAGGAACCTCCCCAGGGCCCCTGGAGCGTCCCCCCCATCTCAGCAGTCCACTCCCGCCCAGCCTGCGGGCCCCGAGGGGCAGGGGCTGTGTCTGCCCTCTTCCCCCTGGACCCCGGGACCTGGCCCAGGGAAGGTGCCGGTCAACGTTCTGATGAATGAATAAACGCACGCGCTCTCTCTCAAAGGCCTCGGCGGGCGGTCTGGGGCTTGGGGATGAACGTCAGGGAGACCCAGCAGGAACACCCCAGCCTCTCTGGAGCTGGGAGACTCTGGGGATGTCCCCGGAATAGCCTGGAGCCTCAGTTTCCCCAACTGAAAAATGGGGGGAAAGAGCAGTGCCCGTGGGTTGCAGGGCTGTGGTGAGCATTCAATCCTGGATGATTGGACTTCATTTTATCGTTGAATCCACAGGGCCAGAACTTAGCTCTCAGAGAAAGATGGCTGAGTCATTAGGACTCAGACCCCAGCCCTGAGACTCTGTCACAGGTGTGCCCGGAGGGCTCAGGGTCTTCTAATGTGGGTCCCCGGTTACTCAAGTCCTTACTCTGGGTTGACCTCCATCCCTGACAGAAGCGACTGCCTTTGGAGACACAGCACGGGTCCTCGCTGGGCGTCTGAACACTGATGCCGCTCCCACACACACGGGGAGGACGGGGTGGGAGGGTGGATGCCGCTTCTCGGAACGGGTTTCGTCCTAATAATTAGGGACTGTGGCACCAAGGTGGCATCACACCAGGAAAGTCAAGGATGCAGTAGGATGTAATCTCTGCAGACGCCCCGCGAGCTCTGGTTAAGAGTCCAAACACTCCTCCAGGTGCGAGAGGAAAAGGGACAGGCTCTGCCTGCCAGCAGCCTGGCTGGAGGGAAGCTTCCAGCTCACAGGAACGGGCAGAAAGGGTGGTTCAGAGCCTTGCCAGCCTTTCTCAAATGGGTGGGGCTGTGTTTCCAGGCAGAGGCAGACACGGAGGGTCAGGACGGGGTGGGGAGTAGTGGGGACGCAGCCTGGAGGTGAAGAGCACAGCCCGGAGTTGGCCGCCTGCTTCCCACCCTGGCTGACCCTGGAGCTGTGTGGTCTTGGGCAAAGCACCTGACCTCTCTGGGTTTCTGCTTCCTCAGTGGAGACGAGGATGGTGATAATGGTGCCCATCTCGCGGGGAGGTGAAGGATTAAGTAAGTTAATCCGTGTTTAGAGCAGTGGTGATTATGGTCACTTAGGATGGTGGATGAACCAAGCCCACAATGGGGGAGGCCAAGAGAAGGGAGGAAGGAACCTCTCCCAAGCCCACAGTGTGCTGGGGGCTTTATGTCTCTTTCAGCCTGTGGATGGGGCCCTGGCTCCGAGAGGTGCAGTGTCTAGCCTGAGTCACACAGCAGGGCGATCCCCCGCCCAGGCCCGCTCACTGAATCCTCCGAGGTGGGCGTTCCTGTCATCCCCATTTTACAGAAGAGGAGACCGAGGCACAGAAAGCCAGGCCACTTGGTCCTGAGGTCACAGAGCTTGTCGTAAGCAGTGGAGCCGGGATTTCGACCCAGCAGTCTGGCTTTTCCCACCCAGCTGTGCATGATTCAGATTCCCTGACCTCAGGCTGCGGGGAGGGTTAGCGAGCTTGTCACCCACGGGAAGTGCTTGCAACTCCCAGGCCAGGACCAGCTCTTCCTCACTTGGTGACGAGGGGGTGGGTCCTCCTGGGATGGTCTGCCCCAGGCAACCGGTCTCTCCTGGGGTCTCTGGCTAGACCCCGTAACTGCGGTCAGGAGATCCCTGAGGGAGAGGTTAACCTCCTCTCCCTCAGAGGGGCCGGGTTTGGGGTCCCAAACCCTCAATGCCAGCCAGACGCCAGGGTGGGTGTCAGCACCCCTGAGAGGCTGCGTCCCCTCTCCCAGCCCCTTCCATGTGCTCTGTGTCCCGGGCCCAGAGCCTGCCCCCAGCTCCCCCGAGGGCGCTGGCTGCTGTGAAGGGACCCCTGCTCCCCAAGCTGTCTGGCAGCCCCTTGTGGGAGCGAGTGGCCACGGGCCACTGCCATCTGCAGCCCTGCCTTCAGGTTTCCCAATTCCGGTCACATCGTGCCCACACCTGCCCGCCGCCGCACGCCATTGCCACTCTCCTTCCCCGGCCCTGGTTTGGGGTGAAAGCCTTGCTTATTAGTCAATCTGGAGCCCACTTACTGTGAATTACCAGGCCTGATTGATATTCATAAGTGGATACATCTGAAACCTCAGTCAGCTGCCACGTGACTCTGCCTTGGGGAGGTGTCTGCTCTGAGGACGCGGGGATCTGAGCGGCCCCGGCACACAGCGGCGGTCCCTGGCTGACGGCCGTCCATGCCCAGCAGTGGCCGGGACCGGGAGGTACCAGCTGGGTTTCCCAGTCCGGATGGCGGCAGGGAGGAGGGGCCGGGGGCTGGGGCGGAGGGAGGCCAGCAGCCAGCCGCCCCAGTTCTCACCGCTCCACCTTTGCACGGCCGTTCCTCCCACCCGGACCTCCTCTTCCTCTCTGCCTAGCTACCCGCTCCCCCCGCAGCTGGGACATCACTTCTGAGAGGTGCCTCCCCAGCACCCCCATCTGAGTCAGGCTCCCCAGCCTTATTCTCCTGGTGCACCGCACTATGTCTGCACGCACACACCGCAGGGGCATCCCGGTCTGCAATCTCGCTTCCGGTGTTTGGGGTTGAGTTCCATGGGGACCTAGTCTTGTACCCCTGGCTCACCATCTGGTGCCTGGCACAGGGTAGCGTTCAGTAAAACTTGGTGGGATGCATGGTAAAGTGCTTCCCCCGGACTAGGCCCCGGGCTGTGGCTCAGCTCACATCTCCCCTGGGCTTGAAACCCCCTGGGAGGGACAGTGTTTTCTGTTTGCAGACGGAGCAGATGCAGAGATTCAGGAACCTGGGAAGCAGAACCTAGGCTGGTGTGATTCTCAAGCCTGTGCTTCAGGGTTAAAGGGAGGAACTTAACCTCTCACCCCCAAGGGCTTGGGTTTCTGGCAAGTACCGTGTCTTGAGGGTCCGGGGGCTTTTGCTGCAGGCAAGATGGCGTGAAAGTAAATATTGACGATCAGCTCAGAGAACATGCAAGCCCCTCTCCATCCTGAAAAGCTGCTTTGCTGAGTGGGGGCTGAAAGCATAGATCTGTCTATATGCTTCTTCGCAGATCAGACACCCAGCTGAACAGACGAGAGATGCGGAAACGGGGACCGCTTTCCAGATGCTTGGAAGTTCAAGGCTGGCCTCTCCAAGCAGGAACAAGGAAGGTCTGCTTCACAAGCCCAGGCCTGCAAAACGAGACGGGCGGTGCGCCCAGCCCTGATTCCCGGCTTCGAAAGCCAGGGCAGGGAGGCCTAGGGATTGGAGAGGGGTCAGTATGCAGAGAAATGAAGCTAAATCCAAACTCCGATTTCGAAATTCAAACGTTTCCCAAAGAAAACAAGGTTGGAACGGACTGAGTCTTGGGAACCAGAAGGAACGGGTTTTTTTTTTTGTTTTTTGTTTTGAAACCCGAGGGCTTATTTTAAAAGGGGGGTGGGGCGGGGATGGAACCATGTCCCACGTACTGGGCGCTCAGGGCACTGTGGGGAGGGGCCGGCTCTCCTTCCTCGAGGAGGATTGGGGTTGAGGCTGCCCGGCTGGAGGGAATCTGTCAGTGACCCCTGGGCAGCTCTGGGGCCCACGTGGCTGTGACGATCAGAGGGCAAAGAGCAGAGAAACTTCCAGCAGGAGGATATTAACTCGCTGGCCCAGTGACACCCAGGGGCTTGATGAGTGCCATCTGGGTCCCTTGGCAGCGCGAACGCTCCGGAAGAGAGAGGATTCATCTCGGAGGCTGGGCTCACCTGCCTGGCTAGGACTTTCCTGGGTTTGGCAGTAAAGAGTCCCTTCATGGCCTGCTTCTCCAGAGGTCGGACTAGGGGCGACCTGGGTTCCAGCAAACGCTTAGTGGGAGCCCCTCCCCGCCCCGCACTTGTGGACAAGCCCTCGAAGGCTTCCTTTGGGGACAGAGCACACACACACTGTGCCATGAGGAAGCACCGTGGCAGTGACAACCCTGAGAAGCTCTGAGGGAGGGCACCCGAGTCTTGGGTGGCCAGGGGGAGGGGGGAGACTGCTCAGAGCCAGTGGCGTCGAGACACGAAGGATGAGCAGGTGGGAAACAGTGGGGGAAAGTGGGAGACGAGGTGTCCCAGTCATCCGGGCCACAGATGGGTGCTGGCACTAAGATGGTCCCCAAGGGAAGGGATGGGTGCAGGGTATGCTAAGTCGTGTGTGGGATCCTGACTGCACTCACGGCCCGATTTTCACCCCCTCCACCACCACGTCCATGCATTTTGCTAGTCCCCTCCCTTGCTGACTTTGAGCTCCGCCATGTGACTTGCTTTGGCCAACGGGGCAGTAAGCAAACCTGTCTTCGCGCGTAAGCTGTGTGTAAGCAACAAGAGCCTCACGCTTTTCTGGGGTTTTTCACTGACATCTAGCACTTGGGCCCTAAACCCGTTATCCAAATTCTTGCATTAAGAATCCATGGAAAGATGTGGTATGTGTGTGCAATGGAACATTACTGAGCCACAAAAAGGAACGAAATTGGGTCGTTTGTAGAGACGTGGATGGACCTAGAGACTGTCATACGGTGTGAAGTAAGTCAGAAAAACAAACATTGTATATTAATGCATATATGTGGAATCTGAAAAAATTGGTGTAGACGATCTTATTTACAAAGCAGAAATAGAGACACAGACGTAGAGAACAACCGTATGGACACCAAGGGGGAAACGGGGAGGGTGGGATGAATTGGGAGATTGGGATTGACATACATATACTATTGATACTATGTATAAAATAGATAACTAGGGCTTCCCCGGTGGCGCGGTGGTTAAGAATCTGCCTGCCAATGCAGGGGACACGGGTTCGAGCCCTGGTCCGGGAAGATCCCACATGCCGCGGAGCAACTAAGCCCATGCGCCACAACTACTGAGCCTGTGCTCTAGAGCCCACGAGCCACAACTACTGAGCCCACGTGCCACAACTACTGAAGCCTGTGTGCCTAGAGCCCGTGCTCCGCAACAAGAGAAGCCACCGCAATGAGAAGCCCGTGCACTGCAACGAAGAGTAGCCCCTGCTCGCCACAACTAGAGAAAGCCCGTGCACAGCAGCGAAGACCCAACACAGCCAAAAATAAATAAATAAAATAAATTTTAAAAAAATAGATAACTAATGAGAACCCACTGTATAGCACAGGGAGCTCTACTCAATGCTGTGACCTAAATGGGAGGGGAATCCAAAAAAGAACGCATATAGGTATACGTATAGCTGATTCACTTTGCTGTATAGCAGAAACACACACAAGATCGTAAAGCAACTAGACTCCAATAAAAATTTAAAAAAAGAATCCATGGAAGAATATTTTTGGATCTGTGAATGGCGCTCACGTGGGGCTGAGTTCTAAAGTCAGCTCAAAAGGTGACAATCAGGGACAGTGAAATTGATCTTGACAATGACCCGTGAAGACGCCGGGCAGCAGCCTGGCTGCGTCCACGGCAGATGCTGCTATAGCCACTCCCACACTCCCTCTCCTGCTTCCTGCAGCACCGGGACCTCCATGTCTTAATGGGCCGACGGCCACCCAGGAGAAAGACTATTTCCCAGTGTTCCTTGAAGGCAGGTTTGACCATGTGACTCTGTCCTGGCCAAAGAGATGCGGGCAGAAGTGACACGAGGCGGCCCAGGCTGTGTCCTCCTGCTGGCCGGGTCCTGCACAGAGAGAGCCCTGCTGGCCGTGTGATCCGGAGGCAGCCGGGTCCCTGCCACTATGCAGTGCCCTGTCAGAGCGAGCGTGCTCACCTTCCCAACGTCACGTGAGAGAAGTCCGCCTCCATCTTCTTGAAACCACTGATTCTTGGGTCTGTCACAGCAGGGGAAACACACTCTAATACACCGTCCGTCTGCAAGGCCACCACAGTTGGCTGCATCTCTAGCTGGCTTCTGTTCTTTGGTTGCGCACCAGGTGAAGAAGCTGGCTAGCATTTCAGAGTCTACAAAAGATCTCCCAGCTCAGAACTGTTGCGGTGAGATGCTTATTCTACAAGGGCTGGGCAACTGAACCCAAGACTAGAAATACTGGACGGGGAGGGGCTTAAGGGCTCTGGACCCACATCCCAGCTCCTCTGGGAAATACAGTTTGAGAATCATTAAAGGAACCAGTGTTTTAGGCTATGTCTTATGTGGCCCACCACTCCTCAAGCGTCCTTCCTTCTCCCAAGCAGCCAAAACTTTGACTGTGGGCGGTGGCCAGTGAAGATGCCTGGAGGCAAGGGGGCCTGCCTTATTCCAGCATCTTCCTGGAGTATTAGTCATGCGCGGCTCACTGCAGTCCTCTAGCCTCAGTTTCCTCACCTGGGCAATGAGAGCGACAGCCTCTGCCTTGTTGCAGCCGAGACTCAAGGCTGCGAGAGCACCTTGTAAACCGCGGGGCGACACACAGACATGCAAGATGGCGGCGATATTACCGCCTGGAATGTTTTGGGGGTCCAGGAGAAGGGAGGGCTCCAGACAGTTCCTAGGGAAGGCAGAAGCAGCTGCCGTCCAGAAATCTGCACGACTACAGAGAAATGTCTGCTGTTGGCCTGAGCCCAAGGATGGGGCACTGCAGCCCCAGTGGATCGTTTTCATGAGAGCTGCAATTAAGGGGAAGTGGGGTCTATTAAAGAAGCTGGAGGGGACGCAGCCCTGGCTTCTGGCGATGCTCTAATTAGATTGCAGGGCCCCTCTTATTTTGCTGCTGAGCCAGAAGGCCCTGGGCTCGGGGTTTGTGCTGCGTGGTGGGTGATGGCGAGAGCCTGCCGGGGCCCGGGGGCACGCCTTACGCTGGGGAATGGGGTAACTGTGGCGAACGCTCGTACAGTGCTTGCTGCATGGCAGGGACCATACTGTACTCACTTGATCCTCACAACTCCAGGAGTCGTACGGCCGTTGTTCTCAGTTCACAGATGAGGAGACCGAGGCACAGAGAGGCCGAGGAGCAAGGTCAAGGTCACGCTGCCGGCAAGTGGCAGAGCTGGGATTCTGGCCCAGGGAGCCTGGCTGGGTCTGGGCAGAGGTGGCAGGATGGGAAGGGCACAGAATGGGGAGCAGTGCCACGGTGTGACCTTGGGGAAGCCACCTGCCCTCTCTGGCTCTGGCTTTCTGAGCTGCAAGATTAGAGGGGCTTGCTTTAGATCAGGGATTGGCAAACTTGATGTTAAGGTCCAGACGGTAAATATTTTGGGCTCTGCAGGCCATACAGTCTCTGTTTTAACTACTCAGCTCTGCTACTGCAGCAGGAGGGCAGCCTAGACCATCTGTAAACCAATGGGCATGGCTGTGTGCCAATAAAACTTTATTTTTACAAACAGGCAGCAGCTGGACCTGGTCCACAGGCCCGCAGACTACCAACCCCCAGTTTAGATCACTCATGTCCCTTATTTACCACTTTTTTTTTTTTTGGCCAAGCTGTGTGGCTTGCAGGATCTTAGCTCCCTGACCAGGGATTGAACTCAGGCTCTTGGCAGTGAAAGCATGGGGTCCTAACCACTGGACAGCCAGGGAATTCCCTTTACCACTTCTGTCTCTCTCTTTTTTTTTTTTTTCCGTACGCGGGCCTCTCACTGCTGTGGCCTCTCCCGTTGCGGAGCACAGGCTCCGGACGCGCAGGCCCAGCGGCCATGGCTCACAGGCCCAGCCGCTCTGCAGCATGTGGGATCTTCCCGGATCGGGGCACGAACCTGTGTCCCCTGCATCGGCAGGTGGACCCTCAACCACTGCGCCACCAGGGAAGCCCCCTTTACCACTTCTTTGTATCACATTCATGTTCTTAATAATTTTCTTTATACAAATTCACTATTTTTTTTACCTCCTCCTTAGGGCTTGGCAAAACCATTGGCTTGATGAGCTAGCTGTATATTTCCAATTGTAACATGCATGTGAAAATAAACCCGTAAGTTAAAAATTAAAAAAAATAAAGTTTATGGGCTGCCTAAAATCACCTCGTGTACCACGAAGCCTGCACTCCATGCTTCATGAGACATGTTTACATCAGTGGTTTTCCAACCAACTCCTGACAGGGAGGATGAACACGTGGGGGGCCCTTACACCCTGACTTTGAATAGAGCGGTTCTACTTTCTCTGTTTTCTACATTGGGGTTCTTGGTTTTTCTAAGACTTTTGCTTGGAAAAAGGGGTCCTGTGGTCAAGAGAGTTTGGAACCACGTAAAAGTGGCTTCAAAATGAACTGGGAACTGGTGAGCTTTGAGCGAGGACATCCCAGCTCTGCCTGCACGCGGCTGTGAGCCTCCACGCTGCTTCTTAGATTTCCTAAAGCAAAGCAGATGATTTCCTGTTACACTTTTGGTCCAGCCCTCTCTCCTGAACTGGAGACACGCATCCTCTGGGAAGCTCTCCATCTCCACCCGACAGCTCTCTCCAACTGAACGCGGTAAAAACCCAACTCCTGGTTTCTCCTCTGGGCCAGCTCCTGCATGTGGCCTGTCTCAGCACATGCTGGCTTCTGTCTTCCCGGGGCTAAGGGCCCAGACCATGGCGCCGCGCAGCCCACAGCCAGACCTCTAGTCTGTCCCCTGGGCTCCACCTTCAAAACATCTGGGACCCGGCTGCCTGTCACCTCCTCTGCTGGCTGAAGCCGCCACGCCTCCCCTGGATTACTGCAGGGGCCCTGGGCTCGGCAGCCCAGTTGAGCCTGCACAGTGGTCTTCCCAGTCCCACTGCCCCTCCGTCCCTTCCTTCCCACTCTGCTCTCACGCCACCTCCTTGGGGAGTCCTCCCTCGGTCCCTCCGGACACCCCGTACAGAAAGCAGCCTCAGTAGCACCAGAGGAGAAAACATCTGCTTGCTGTCTGTCTCCCCACATCCCACTGTCAGCTCCTGGGGGCTCGGGAGTGTCTCTCCCAGCACCCAGGGCTGGGCCTGGTGCACAGCAGCCTGAGCAAACATCTTGGGATGTCTGTGCCCAGGTGTTTCAGGTTCAGACCTCTCCTTGGGCTCTGCAGCAATGGGAGCCCCCGGGGATGAGGCCACGGGCTCTGCCTTCGGGAGGTGACCGTCCTCCGGGGGTCTCGGGGGTACCCCATCACCCTCATGCTCTACCCTGGTGCCCTCCACAGCCCCACTGAGCCCCAACATGTGCCCATGCACTGGGGATTGACGGCATTCGATGGTATTAAAAACAAAATCAAACAGCATGTTAGGAGTTCATGGTAAGTAGGTGCTGAGCAGGAAGAGACCTGTCAGGGGAAAAATGACTGGATGCCTTTCATTCAAGCCGCCCTGAGGTCAGATTGTTGATTTCCGGCACACGCCGGCCTTCCTTCCTGAGCCTCGAACACATCTGTAAAATGGGACAGCAGCGCAGCCCGCGGTGCAGGGGTGACGAGAGGAGGGTGTGCATTAAGGCCCTGAGTGGGGCCAGGCTCTCCTGCGAGCACGTGCTGCCCCGCCGCCCGGGGCAGGAGAGCTCGAGGCAGGTTGGAACTCAGGCTTCCCGCTACCTGGAGCTGGGCGCGAGTCCCGGGGCCAGCCCCTTGTGCCGTGTCACCTGGGAATGTCGCCTCCCCCTTGGAGGCTCCACTTCTGTACAATCTCGTAAACTTACCTCCCACAGCTGCTGGGAGGACAAAGTTGGCGTTCGTTCCTTCATCACATATTTACCAACCACTTCCTGCCCAAGAGGCACAGGAGATGCGGTGCACAGGGAACAGGCATGGATCCTGCCCTCCTGGGGCTGACAACCCCAGGAGGGAGGACAGACACGAAACCACGACACAGACAACCATTTACAGCTGTGACGGGGCCAGGGAGGCGCTTAGGTGTTACGAGGGCATGCAACACGGGGGCCTGGCTTGTCTGACGTGGGGTTTGGAAAAGTCAGCTAGGGGAAGGTGCCTATTTCAGTGGCTGGGGCAAGATGGGAGAACAAATTTCTTATTAAGCCAGGATTCTATTAATCTGTTATTATTAATACTGCTGAAAAAAATGATTGCATGTTATTAGCGAAGCTCAGCAAAGAGAACCAGAGAGGCTTTTTCGTGGGAGGGGAGCGTGTTTCATTTCTGCAAGGCGTACCAAAGGGTTAAAGTCATTTTCATTAAAATTCAAATTTCAGCAGGCGCTCACTCTCCCTTCGCCGTCCTTTGAACGTTTGACTGGCAACCATTTCATATTTCAATCTCGGCAGAACAAATTGAATTAGATGTTGAAACCAAACTCGGCTCTGCTCACCAAAGCCTCCATGCTCGGCTTGCACTAATCCTTTCCTAGATACTGCAGAGCACAGACAGGCGCTGGGAGGGACGGGCCCCACCACAGAAGACAAAAGAGCCCAAGGCGGCGGCAAAAGGAAAGGAGGACAAACACGGGGGCAAAGGCCGCTGGAAATTGTCTTCCGCCCGATTCTCGGGTCTTCAAGCCCAGGAGACAAACTCCCGTGTGGATCCAGTGTTTCTGTCCCTGTATTCCTGGCACCCAGCACAGTGCCAAGTGCAGAGGGATGCCTAGTGTTCGATGGATGAATGAATGAATGATTGGGGGTGAGGATTAGCCGTTGGTTTGAGGACTTAACTCCACCACCCTCTCTCTGCCTCTGGCCTGTGCCGTTCCCCCCCGCCCCCCTTCCTTTCTGAGACACTGCAAAATGCCTGGCGCCCTCCCAGGGTCAAGGTGCTTCCGCTGGGACCTGGGCTTACTCCAGTCCTGTGATCTTCCACACCAGCCCCTGCAGAGCGTGCAAACCGGCTGGAGGATGCCAGCTCGCGTTTCCCAGGGAGGAAGGGGGCAGACCTCACACCCTGGGATCACCCCACGGCTGAGGGTCTGTGGAATGACCTACAAGCGCTGACACAAGGGCCCGAGCCTGGCTTCCAGTCTACTGTGGCAATGGCATCGGTGCCCATGGGTAACCCCAGGATGGAAAAGGTCAGGAATAAGCACAGCGACACCGGCTGTTTCTGGGGGAGGGGCTCACTTATTTCCCGACTGCACCACGGCAACCGTGGGCCCATCCTGAGTCTGGCTTTGGCTTCATATGAGGAGCAACTGGGTAAACCACGTCTCTGCTTGGCCTGCTCGGGGGCTGCTGGGCAGAGGTCACTCCCTCCAGGCTGCCTTCCTGGATACACGGGCTCCTTTCCACCACGACCCACCTCAGAATGCTCGTGCTTCCTCAGGTGTGACCTCCGTGCTTTATTTCTGGAATTTCTCTCCTACGTCTTCTGGTGGTTTGGGACCTCTGATGTCCCATCATCATTCGAACTCACCTGAAGCCCCCTCCCTGGAAGCTCCCCCGGTGCCCCACTGCTCTGGTGGCAACAGTGACCGTCAATCTCCCCAGGGCCTTGGCTCCAAGGCCCGGAGTCTCCCCAGTTCACCCGGCACAAACTGGGTGGAGGCTTTTCTTCTGAAATGCTTTCACGCAGTCCCTCTCCCTCAAAGGGGGAAAGGTGGGCCCTCCTCTGGGCCAGGCTAAAGACCTGGCTTTATTTTATTATTACCTAGCTATACTTTTTATTCCAGAATACCAATAATAATGCTGATGATGATTATGATAATAAAAATGACGAGAGCTTTAGTAGTTCCTATTTAAAGAGTTACTTTCAAAGGGGTGGGGGACAGGGCTCAGGGTTACTGAGACACTTGTTCAGCCTCCAGGCGCCAGGTGCTGTGACTGAAAGGAACAGGGACAGGATCGGCTGAGGACGACATGGGGGCAGGGGCTGGGCATGGAGAGGAACGGAACGTGGCTACTTTCCATAAGGTGGTCGGGGCTGTCTCTGAGGAAGGGAGGGAAGCTTAAATGAAGATCTCAGAGTGGCTGGTGGAGATGGGGGAAGGAAACAGGAAGAAAGTGGAGGAAGGGTGTCCCAGGCAGAGTAAAGAGCAAGTGCAAAGGCCCTGGGGTGGGACTGTGCTTCCAGGTCGGAGAGCAGTAAGTGAGCGGCAGGGCAGGCAGGGCCTTCTTGCTCATCGCGGTGAAGAGTGTGGTTTTACTCCAAGTGTGCACGCGGGGGCAGGGCCGCAGGGCTTTACACTACATTCCCCGTGATCCAGCTCAGAGTTGCATGTGGAGAATGCAGTGCTCCTGGGGCAGCGTGGAGTCTGCTATGGGCGTTGGTGAGGGCCAGGTGTGGCACGAAGGTGGGGTGATGGGTACCCCCCCGAGATCTCTAGGGGAGTTGAAGTGACTGCTTCCATTGCTTATGGGGGAGCCCTTCCCCCCCAGACAGTAAGCCCCCAGGGTTGGGGGTACAGACGCCAGGCTGGGACGGGCAGGCAGGAGGGGAGGGGCCCCAGTCTCCCTGCGTGCAGCTGGCTGAGCGGCTGGTGGCTTTCCCGCCTGCTGCGCCCTCAGGCCATCGGCTTCGCGGGCCCCCTCGCTCCCCTGCTGGTCCTGAGCTTTCTCTGGGCTCGGGCCCAGGCTTGCTTGCTTTTTCTTCTGGACGCAGGGAAGACAGTAAAGCATGAAGGTCAAGAAAGACCCGAGGCCCTGGGGTCAGATTCACCTCCTGCAGGTGCCTGAAGCTCTCTGGGCCTCACAATACCCCCGGTATATGGAGGTGCTGTTAGCACCATCCCATTTTAAAGATGAGAAGACTGAGGAATCGAAGGTTAAGTCACTGGCCCACACTCACAAGGCTGGCGAGTGGTGGATGTTACCAGGAACCCAGAATGGTCTGAATGCAGAGCCCGAGCTGGCATGGCAACACCAGGAGGTGGTGAATTCCGATCTGGGGACATTCTAGTACCTTCAGTGAAGCCGGTGCCAATGTCGCCTCCTCCCGTGCCAGGCCCACGGGTCTGCAATCTTCTTTAACCAGAAGAATCCACGTGGCCCTTAACGGGACAAGCAGTGGGGAGGGAGGGGGTGGACCCCAGCCCTGTCATCCCTGGGACCCACGGAAACTTGGGAGCCTGGTCACCCGAGGGACCCCACGCAGGCTCTATGGTCTGATGTCGGGGAGACACCTCACTATAAAAGCTGGGATGTGAGCCACTCCGGGTCTGTGTCTTTTGCTTCCATTGGGTCCCAGGGATAACCTAGGATGGATCAGGAAGCACCTGCCCCCCAGGGAGCTGGGGACACGCGCAGCCTTGCAGGACTGTCAGCGCTGTGTGGTCTTGCTTGGATTCCAGGCCACTCCGAAAACTGCTTGGTGTGGACTGAAACCTCCTCCCAGAAAAATACACAGACCAAATTTTACACAGCAAGTCAGAAGATCCCTGGGCTCTCACTCGGGGCCCAGCTGCCCCAAATGAAGAAGGACAAAAACGCTGACGAGTGCTTGCTCTGGGCTTTACTTGGACTGGCTGATGTAGTCCGAGCACCATCTCTGAGGTAGGTACTAGATCGCCCCCATTTTATAAAAAGAGAAGCTGAGGGTCAGAGGGGACCTCGCCAGTCCAAAGTCACACAGCTGGGGTTCAGACCCAGGGCAGACGGGTTCTAGCTCTTTCCTCTCTACCACGCCCCTCCTGGTGTGCGCTGGGTGTGAATCTCCAGGCGGGAGTGGGTGTGGGCACCCCAGGTCTGGGATGAGCCTTGGGACGCTGCTTGCCAGGGCTGGGGACCTGCTTGCATTTCACGGCGTCCCCAGCCTGTGAGTAGAGGGCGTCTGCCGTTAGCGACACAGCCGGGCTCAACCAATGAGCCGGTGTCTGGGTTTGGAGCTTAGTGCTTCGTGAGGGGCCCCATGGTCAGCACGGACGGAAGACGCTCTTGTGACTGAACCAGGGCCCGTGGTCCCAAGTGGTGAGGAAGGGGCAGGACAGAGGCCACGTCCCAGGCTGTGAGCAGTCCCTTGGAGAGACGGAGGCGGGAACTCCAGCTTAGCAGCCCTGGAGGGGGAGCGAGAACAGAAGCTTCTGGAGCCCACCTCACACGCTCAGCACTGTTCCTGGCGTTCTTCACGATTATTACATTTCTTTCTCGCTAAAGCCCTCTGAGGTGGGAAGCAGTTATTGAGGAGGCTGGGCCCAGGGAGCTGAGCTGACTTGGCAGGGTCCCCAGTCTGTGCTGGGTGGAGCGGGGCTTCATGCCCAAAGCGCCCAACTCCAGAGAGCTGCCTTCAGCCTGGTGAGTGTTCCGGGCTCGTGGGCAGCGGGGCCCGAGGGTCCTTGCGCCCATGTAGCTGCGCACCCCGGGGCAAGCCCTGAAGTCCCCCTGCACCCTGGCCTTCGCGCCAGCACGGTGAGGCCCTGTCTGCATCTCAGGGTTGCTGGGAGGAGAAGCAAGAGGGGGAACTTGTGCGGGAACCGCCAATGGCTGGGCTGGACGCAGGGCTCGGTGGTTTCTGCCACTTCCAGATCCTCGTGCTGCCAAGAGGGACTGCCCGGCGCGGTGGCATCCTGCGCCTGTTCTCTGGCCCTGCAGTGCTGGGCGCAGAGCAGGCGCAGTCAGTGCCTGGGGCCCGGGATGCCCGGGCAGTGGGCTGAGGCCATCGTCCCCTCCGACCTTGGACCAGTGGAGGGCGGGGCTGCCTGCTGCTGCTGCCCCACCGGGCGGTGCGGCCCGCCCGGCCCCCGTGGTAGGGGGTGCAGAGCCGGAGCGGCTGTGCCCCGTCCCCAGGGCTCTGCAGCCACGTACCCTCGGCGCCAGCTCACGGCTGAAGGGTCTGCTCGTCACCGCCGTCCTCACTGTCTTCCAGCTGCTCCAGGATCTCGTCCAACACCACAGACCGCTTTTTCTTTGGGGGTTCTGCGGGAGCCCAGATGGCAAGAGAGGAGAAAAGAACAGCCGAGAGGGTTGGGAGTCAGAAAGAGAGAGACGACAGAGAGGGAGAGGGAAGGGGAGAGCAAACAGGGAGCAGGGGGAGGGGATTCAGGAAGGGACAGAGGGAAGGGGTGGGAGGTAGGAGAGCAGGTACAGACCCAGGGTGGGGGTGGGGAGATGAGACAGAAGAAATAAGCAAAGACAAGAGGGGGAAGGAGCATCAAAGGAGGTATGAGAAAGGGGAAGAGAGCACAGAGCGGGAGACAGAGAAACACGGAGGCTTAGTCTCTACTTCACCAGGGGGCAGCCTCTCCCCCAGCCCTGTCGGCCACCCCTGCCCATCTTCCACCCACCGAGGAAAGAAGGGAGGAAGGCCCTTCCCGGCAGGTCAGAGGTTAGCGAGTCTCTGCCTGAGGTAGGGGGAGCCAGAACCTCCAGAGAGGCCAAGTCAAGCGAGGGCAGGGGTTGGGAAACAAGTTCCTGTTCTCTTGGAGTCGCAGACTCTTAATGGTATAGTAGGTGGCTGGCATACAGTAGGTGTTTAGTAAATGCTGGGTGACTGGATGCTCAAGGACTCCAGATGAGGCATGGAGGGAAAAACAATTAGAGATGGCTTTAGAGAAGAGGGGCATTTGACCTGGGCTTTGAAGAATGCAGAGGAGTTCTCTGTGAGGAGACGGGGAAGGGGAGGTAGATGCACAGTGTGAAAGGGCATGGTGGGCTCGGCAAAATACATGTCCCCAGGGTGCCAAACACTATTGATTATCTGCTCTGTGCTATGGCTCTTATCTTCTCAACAATCCCATGGGGAGGTATTATTATTACCTCTCACAGGTGAGAGCACTGAAGCAAAGACAGGTAAGTCTAAGGTCACTCAGCTAGGAAGTGATGAAACCAGGACCCAAGACACACCAAAGCCCACCGTCTTTCCTCTTTTCATAAAAGTCTCAGGTGCTGCCCAGAGACTGCCAGGGAGACAAAGGGTGGAGGGGGGAGGTGTGCAGGTCCTCTCGGCCCTCCAGGAAGGGAATGGGGTGGGGGTGGGAGGGGGAAGGCTCTGGGCTTAGATTGACTCTGTCAGTCCCTCTGCTGTCTAACCAGTCATTCATGGTCAGCCTCACCCCCAGATAACGCTGGGCTTGTTTTGAGGCAGCTGTCGGATGCTGTCCCAATAGCCTCTCCTTCCCTGGTTCAAACAACACCTCCTCTGTGAAGTCCTCCGGGTGGGCCAAATTGCCACTGCGATCCTTAGCTGCCACCTCCCCACTGGGTCTGGGGCTCCTGCAGGCAGCGGGTCTCCCCAGAGCCTAGCCCAACGCTCGCCCTCGAGATGCAGCATCTTGGGTCTCTTCCAGGTGGTCTTGGACAAGTGACTTGACCTCTTTGAGGCTATTTCTCCATCTCATTCCTAAGAACCTGACCCGGACGCTGACCCTTCTCCTCTTCTCCGCGGCTAACTGCCTGACCCGAGCACTCGCACCTTCTCAGTGGACTCTGCTTCCGCCCTCACCCTCAGGGCCACCTATTCCCCCGCCAACAGCAGCCCGAGGGATCCTTCCAGGACAGGCTCTCCTGCTCCGCTCCGGGAGCTCTCCGTGGTCATCTCGAGGCACTGCCTGGGCCGGGCCCTCCCAGGCCCATGAAGTGCGCTCCCACCCGGAGACCCCTGCTCCCTCGTCCTCTCCTCAGAGAGGACTCCCCTGGCCGCTGTCGACAGGTCCCCGCTCTCCAAGCCCGCCTCGCCCCATAGCACTTCTCACTACCCGGCGGGCGCTTCTTCGTCTGGGGACAGAGCTACCCCATTCACGGCCGTGTCTCCTGCCTCAGCGCACTGCCTAGCACCTAGTGGGTGCCTGTGAGCAGCTGTTGAACGAGGGGATGAGCGAATGGGGCAGAAAGGGGGGACGCGGAGGGGCTGGCCCCTCGGGGAGGGTGAGGAAGGGGTGGGAGGCCCGCCCGGCCGGAGCCTCAGGCCATCATCACCATGTTGTTAGTCATGAGGAGGGAGGGGGACAGGAGGGGCTGGGGCGGACACCTGCTTCCTTCGCCCCCGCCGCCCCCTCTGGGTTTCCAAATAATTGCCGGAAGTGCGCAACGGTCTCTGGAACTTGGACCTTTGGGCAGGTAGTAGGAGCCGGGAAACAGAAGGGCGGCAAACTAGGACCTGCGGTCCTGTCACTGCCCCCCCCGCCCCCCAGAGGCTAACGATGGGATAGGTTTGGGCTCCTGGACGGCTGCCCCTGCTCTCCTTGGCAGAATTTTTGTTCTTTCCCACGGCTTGAGCATGACTCTGAGACTGGCAAGGGGGCAGGTGCCAGGCACACGGGTGGCTCTTACCCAGCTGGCCCAGGAGCACCGCGCAGGCGGTGACTGGGGCGTGAACTCCGGGTGCCCCCAGTGGCCAGCACAGGGCACCCCTCGGGCACCAGCCCACCTCGGGGACCTTTCAGAGAAGCACGGCCCAGGGTCACCAGGGGCCTGGCCAGCTCCGAGGGCCTCTCTGTCACCGGAACATCCCGAGCGCTGCACTGGCCTGGCTCCACCACACTGTGAGCCAGACTGCGAGAGACCGTCCCAGGGCTCAGCACACAGTAGGTGCTCTGTCATCATTTGTTGAACATAAAAATGGATGAATGAATGATTGAGTGAATGAATGAAAAGGGGCACCAATGTGGGTAACTTTTAAAAAGTAAAACTGCAGTTGTCGGGACAGCAAACAAACAAATGGAGTGGCGGGAAGAGAGGCACCATGACTGGGGAAACTGAGGCCCAGAGGGAGGGGCGACATAGCTGGAAGAGGAAACACACAGGACGGGCACTTAACAAGTGGTGTCTCACCTTAGTTTCATAAACCCTCCGGAGGCTGGTGTCATCACCCCCATTTCATGGGTGGGAAAACGGAGGTGCAGAGGAGCATACAGACCGGAGGCGCCCCCCCGCCCCCAGCTAACACGTGGCAGCCCCTGGATTCCGCCTCAGACGGTCTAGTTTGCAACCCACGCATGCTCTGTGCTGAGCTCTGTGGCATCTCCCGAGGGGCCCTGCCTGGGGGCGGGGCCAAGATCACGCAGGACCCTGTGGTGACAGGGCGTGTGGCCACTGCGTCTGGCTTTGACCATTCCCGAGCTGGGTGACCTTGGGCAGGGCATGTGCCCCGTCCGAGATTCAACCCCTCACGTATAACGTGGGGGGACGGGGCTGTTCCGCCACCCCTCCCTTCTCTGTGGCTGCCTTCTGCTGCCATCCTGACTCCCCGGGAGGTGAGGGCTCCTTCTTCCTGCAAAAGCCCTTCAGAGCCCCCTGACTTGTCCCCAGCACCTATTGTAACTGTGCTCAGGAACAGGGGGCACTGACCCCACAGCCCAGGCATGGACTGGCTGTGAGGCTGTGAGCAGCAGACTTAGCCCTTCTGGGCCTCAGTTTCCTCATCTGTAATATGGGGACACTAGGAATGCCTACCTCCTGGGGCTGTGGTGAGCACTGAGGAGAGAAAAGAGCAATGCCAGCACCTGGTCAGGCTCCATGACAGTGCTGCGACCACCATCTTTGTTACTACTGCTCATGTCAGAGGTGTTGATTTAATGTGTCCCTCTGCCATTAGGCCAGGGAGTGCCAGCAGGGCAGGGGCTGTCACAGGAAGGTTGGTACACAGTAGGTGAGCAATAAATAGTTGTCCAGTAAGGGAATGAAGTGATTTGGCTGGTCAAGGCCAAAGCAGGTATGGTTCCCCCTCCTCCAGCTGGAAACCAGAGGCACAGGGGTCTCCACTGACAGCTGTGGGGTGAGTGGCAGGCAAGTCGTTAGCGACCAGCTGACTCCATGACACCCAGAAGTCAGACAGTCTGAGGTCCCAGTTCTGCCACTTAACGCTCAGTGACCTTGGGCAGGTCACTTGTATTCTTGGGGTCTCGGCTGCCTGTCTGTACATTGGGGGTGGAGACGCGACCTCCCGGGGCGGCGGCAAGGATCAGTGAGTTCACTCACGGAGCCTGGCGCCCCAAGGGCTTGGTACCCTGGGGCCTGGTGTATCTGGCTCAGGCCGGGGCCCCCAGCACCGCCCCGCCCCCCAGAGGACACGTCGGGCCCCGAGTCCCCACCAGACAACACCCAGCAACCACCCCCCCCACAGGCCCCATCCGCACGCGGAGCGCCCTGCTTGCCGGGAACAGCTGCTGAAATCCCATCTCCCCGACATCAAAAGCCTCAGTGGGTTTTCACCGAACAAACATAATGCAGAACCAGAGAAAGGTGTAAAATAAATAAACGAAACAAGCTGTGCGCTCTCTTTCAGTATCACAGCTGCACCCGGAGATAAACAACAAGTGAATGTCACCAAACATCAACACCCAAGAAATTAACTTGACAAAAAGCTCAGCCGTCCCCCAGCAACCCCCCAGTCCTGCCCCCGTCCCCCTCCCCACTCTCCAGCCACCATTTTGCATTTCTGGAGTTCCCATCTAATGATTTTATTTTTCAATTAATTCCTTGACAGAACGCCAGCCCGCATCTCTCTCCCGTCCCTGGCTGGCGCCGGCGCCCTGTGCACAAGGCAAGGGCAGGCAGGCGGGCGGGGGGCTGTCGGGAGGACAGGGCAAAGCTTCAGGGCTGGTCGGAGAGGAGGGGATCCTGAAAGGAACCCTGAGAGGAGGCAGCTGTGACCGGCCGGGGCGGCCGGGCTCGGAGTTGATGGCGTTGCCGGCTGTAGCCAGGCTGCCCGGCCCGGAGGCAAGCCTGCCGCCCCCCGGCTGAGCCACCTGGGGCCGAGGCCTCCCCTCTCTGTGCTCAGTCTCGGTAGTTACTGAACAGCACCCAGCTCCTGGGGTCCCAAAGGGCGTTAGAAGGGCACAGATGAAGGCCTTTACAACAGCACCCGGCACGCAGGAGCCGCGGGGGAGAGGTGACGCCCTTACTGTCGTTAATGGGTACTGTTACTGAGAGCGCGTGGGCAGGTCACTTCCCTCCTCCATAAAATGGGGATGGCAGTACCGGCCCTCGACAGATGCGGCGGCCGCGGTGGGTGCCCCCCTCCTGACGGTCACGTACGGCGTTAGCGGGCAGCTCTGGGGCGTATTCATAGCTCCCCGCCTGGAGGGCCAGGAGCTTTCTCTGGCCACAGGGGCACACGTGGCCCTGGCACAGGGTAGGCTGGAAGTGTTGGAGATTTCAGCCCCCTGGAGAAATGTCCCAGCTCCCTCGACTCCAGGGGACAGTTCTGGGGCAGGTGCCACACGGCTCCCAGGGGTCCCTGTGGCCTGCATCCCCCAAACTGGCTCCCCTCCTAGCTGGTCAGGGGCTGCTTCCAGGGAACCCAAACTAAGACACCATTGTCTACAGGTGACCAATTGGAATGAAGCAGGCCTCAGCCGGCAGGCCCACTGAAGGGCATCTGGATTTGCTGACATCACGGAACGTTCAAAAAACCCTTAGTTACTAATATGGAAACACAAGACAGGCTACACAAGAATCTCCACTTCTAGTTTCTCTCGAAACTGGCTGATCCGGCCACACTGGGCCCATGTCCCCACCTAAGGATAGCCGATGGGGTGTGTGCCAGTTGCCCCTGGAGATGGGAGGTCTCGTTTATTTGGGTGTTTTCTAGCTGTTCCTGGAGGTCCCGAGCTTGCTACTCCCCGAGACAAAGGGCAGGCGAGGCCTTGGCAAACCGTAAAGTGCAGGCCCGTGTAGCAGGTTTCCCCTGTTAAAACCGTACCTGAGGCGACTCCGACAGGCTGGGGGGGAGGGGGGAGGGGGAGCAGGTGGCCCCTCTCTCCGGTCTGTCCCTCGAGGGGAGGAGAGGAAGGAGGTTAGGGTTGAGAGTGGAGGGCGGGATTCCAGGCTGGGACAAGGCACCACAGCCTTCGGACTCAGTGGCCTGCTGCCCCAGGCCATCGGGGGGCACAAGCAACCTGCGGTCCCCACCCTTGGGGACGTTACGGTGCCGGAGACACAGGATGTGGGTCTTGCGAGGGGCCGGCACCCTGAGGGCTGGCCTGGCGTGTGAGGCTGCCTGCTCCTGGGTCCCCCTGCCTCCCAGGCTCCAGGCTGGCAGCCCCCATGGGCAAAACCCTCAGATACCGCGACGGGTCTGCCTCCCAGGGCTCTGTTCACAGCAGGCACGCACTAGATGATCACAGAATAAAGGGCGCTCTTTAGAGACGATCAGCCTGGCTCCTAAGACCAAACGCGTGGCCCTTGCTCGGCACCAGGAGGTGTTTCATGGATGTGCCTTTGCAGAACACAGCTGGTCCCCCAAGAACCAGGCGTGATCCGAAAGCCCCTGCTCGGGGCTGGCAGACGGGAGACTGGGCCCCAGGCCCACCTCTGCCACCTCAAGGATTTAAGGGAGCCTCTTAACTCCTTTCCTCGGTGTTCCTGTTTGTTAACTGGGAACAGTGCCTGCTCTCCTGATCTCAGGCCTTGAGGGTTCCAGCCCTCAGTCATTCACAGCAAACAGTCATTGAATATATACTATGTGCCAGGCCTGGTGCCAGGGATACTGCCGCCAAAGGAGAAACTGAGCCAGCAGCCACGGAGGCCATGCTGGGGTCCCAGGGCGGGTGGAGCTGGGCTCTGAGCTCTGTCACTCACTGGTCCCAGGCCATCGGATCGAGTTGCTCTCTGTAGAAAGCGCATGGCAGTAGTGCCCGCCACAAGCAGAGTCAACAGATAAGGCTTGGGTGCACACAGAGCTGTTGAGTCATGTTAAAAGTAACAACGCAGGTGTCGTCCAAGGACACCCAGAGAGCGGGCGGTACTCAGGAAACTGGGAACCTAGCAGGCTGAGCCGGGGCCGACCGTACACGAAGGCAGAGAAGCCAGCATCCCCGGGCTTTGAGCCCAGCCTCTTTGGGCTCCAGGCATGGGCTGGGTGTGGACTCACTCACAGGTCTCCCACGAGCCAGGTGATATTACTGCCCCATCTTCCAGGTGCATAAGCAGCTGTTCTAGGGCTTGGGGAAGACTCCCCCGAATGGGGCCTTGAGCACAGATCAGGCTGGTCCCAGGGTCTTCCCGTCACCCCACGGCGATGCCTGTGGTCCCGTGGCTCAGCTGCCCGCCCTGCGGGGGGGACGCCAGCCCAGACTCCTCAGAAGGAACTTCTCAACAGGGAAGGCGTGAAACAGACTCAGGCCGCGTGGCAGCGGCCCAGTGCCTGCATCAGCCATCTTTTCAAGAAGCTATTGGTTCCCAGCCCACGGCCTGATAGAATCGTCTGGGAAACCTCAGATACCTGGACCCTACCCCCAGAGGTTCTGATGCAAATGGCCTGGGGTGGACGTTGGCTATTGAGACAGCCGTGACTACAGCCGTTATGAATCACAGTGCTAAGGACTCTGGCTCCTGGGAAGCAGGAAGCCCCGGGGCAGCCCGGCGGGTTCATCTTGCTCTGTGCTCTGGGCATCCAGGGCACACAGGAGTTCCAGGTGGCCGGGCTGGCGGCTCTCCATCCACCAGGGCTGCTGAAGGTGCCCGGCCTGGATTATTGTGGGTTCAGCCCTGGTAGGGCCGTGGGCCACTAAGCCTGGGGGCTCTGGGGCTTTGGTGCTGCACGCGTCTGCATTAGTTACAGATGCTGGAGTGGCCTGTGTGGGCCGGGGAGGCAGGGGAGTGTCCAGGAGAAGGTGACTCATTGCAGAGGACAAAAGAAAAAGAAACCAGGAGAGGCTGGAAGGCGCCCCCCACCGCTCCCCACCCCACTCTCCTGTCTCGGGCCCGGAGGGATCTCCCCATTGCTAGGGGCTTGGTCGACATTAACTACCTGTCCCTTTCCTCTTGGCAAAGGCCCTGGGTTGGGAGTAGAGGCTAAAAAGAAAGAATCAATTACATCGTCTCGAGGGGCCAAGGTGGGATGCTGTCTGCACTAGAATCTCTAAGTGCGAATGTGATGGAGTTAAACGGTCTGGGTGGGTGACTATAGGGAGGGCTGCGGACTGCGGCAAAAGAAGAAGAAGAAGAAGAAAAAAAAGCCCATGTAACTCGACCCCAGCTACTCTATGTGAATGTAGGACCTTGGGTGGTCAGACCTGATTTTTCAAGAGAGGCCATAATCTTGACTTTCAGGTCAAATCCTCTGATAGCAAAATAGGGACAATTAATTAAAACAAAACACTTTTTCTCCCCCTTATCTTCTACGCAAAATAAAGATCTGTGATCTCAGCCGACAGCTCACCAGTGCAGCCTCTGGCTTACTTTTTCTCTACTCTCTGTCTACAGAACCCCACTAGTTTCACTTGTGGTCATGAAGCAGCAATAACAACTTCCTCGTCTGTGTGTTTTCCTTGGGTTTCTCAGGCCTGGGCCAGCCTACAGTTCGGAAACAAACCTGGCCACCCTCTGTCACCAGCCACAACCCTGGAGGCAAGTCCACCCTCCTCCTGACCCTATTTCCAGCACTCTGGTCCCCAGGTCCCCGAACCCTCATCCAATCCGGGCCCAGCCCCTTCCCCTCCCAAGTTGCTCTGAAATTCTCCTTCTGTCAGTTTAATTCCATGATCAATGAGGAAGAGCAGGAGAAATGGCCCGGCACAGCTGGCTTCCCCGTTAGCCCTAGCAGGGATTCCTGGCCTCAGTGGCGACAGCCGAGTGAAATGTTTGCAGAACGCAGAGAACACAAGTCAATAACAATTTAGCGGGACTGGAAGCAAGTACCTTCCCCGCACGGACAGCCGCTCCCGGGGGAAAGGGGAGAGAGTGTGCAGGATATTGCCGAAGCGCTTGGAAATATTTCCAAAACACCACTCAAAGAGGCTCGGGGAGTGGGGGGTGGAAGGAGGGAGGAGTGGGAGGGGGTGACCTGGAGGACAAGGACACCTGCTCCACCTTGCTCCAGGCCCCCCCAGCCTCCCTAGCACCTCTGCAGGGAGAAGCATTCGGCTCTCTGAACCTGGCTCCCTGGCCACAGCTCAGCCATTTGCACCATTGCTAGCAGTTGCCACCGAGGAGCCACCTTGACTCCGGCTTCTTGATTTTTCTTCTCTCGATTCTGCCTGCATCAGCTGGGGTGGCCTGGGGCATGTGACAAAGAGTGGGTCTCCCGGCCGGTTTCAACCTCTCTCCTGCTGCTACCCACCGACAGGGCTGGGAGCAGAAGGAAGAACAGATTCAGCACCCTGGACAGGGGCGGGCACCCGCTTCCAAGGGGGCAGGGGTGCAACACCTCCTGGGTGGCCCCGGGTGCCCATAGTGACCTTTCCTCTGTCAGGACCCTTTGTGGCAATCCGGGACAGCCCTCCCTCACCTGTCTTCTGCTGGAGCCTCTGACAGCTCTGGAGGAAGGGCTGCCACAGCAAAGCCGTACGGAGGGAATGCAAGGCACCCAAATGGAGGAATAAAAACGAGGCGAGGGGAGCCTATAGGAACCTTCTGTCTCCAGGTAGCTGGAAAGATCCATGGCAGAGGGATATTTTGAATAATAATCTCTGTGACTTCACATACTTGCTTGAACTTTCCTGAGTGTGATTTTTAAAGCCCGATGGTTATGTTTTCAGGGCCATGATCAGTGAGGCATATTTGCAAGGGCTGGCATGGGGATCATGGGCTCTCCTGGTCCCCAGTCTTTTGAAAGTGTGCCGTCCTGTGAATGATTAAGTTATGGGCAGGGGGCGGGGGGGTTGGTGAACTGTTGCAGGCTTTAAATATCATCTGTATGCTGATGACTTCCAAATTTATATCTCAGCCCAGACTTCGCTCCTGAGCTCCCAACTCATAGATCTATCTGCTTGACATCCCACGGGGAGTCCTAATAGGTGTCTCAAACCCCGTGCGGCCGGATCACTCCCGCCCCCACCCACTCTTCCCAGCTTCCAGGGCCTCATCATCACGCAGCACCACCATCCTGTGAGTGGCTCGCTCTGAGCAAAACTCTCTGTACTGGCCTTAATTTCCCTCCTGCCTCCCAGAAGTCTGGCCAGCTCTACTTTTACCACATATGCTCAATCCCCTGGCTTCTTTCCACCCTTCCTGTCTCTGTCCCTGCTCAGACTACCGCCGTGGCTTGCTGGGACGACCATAGTGGGACTCCTATTCCATATTCTTACTCCTCTACAATGCATGCCCCATGCAGCAGCGAGGATGAGGGATGGAGTGTAAACCGGGCCATGGCACTCCTCTTTCTAAATCTTCGAGGGATTTCCCACTGTATCTTGAATAAATGCCAGGCTCCCTGCCCCACCCCACAAGACCCCACCAGGGAGCCCTTCTGGCCTCTGCAGCTTTGTTTCCAACCACTCTCCACCCTGGACTCATTCTCTAGTCACAATGGCCTGCGATGAGCATGCTTCTGCCCCAGGGCCTTTGCACCTGCGGCTCCCACTGCTCGGAATGATTTCCTCCCAGATCCTGGGCTGGCTGGCTTCTTTGGATCACACAGAAACACTGACTCCTCGGAAAGACTTTTTCCAACCACCACATTTGGAATCTCTCCTCCCTCTTCACACTCCTGAGTGTATGATGTTATCTTTTTGCATTTCCTCCACAGGGCTTGCGATCACCATAACTTTCTCATTATTACCGTTTTTTTTTTAAAATCATTCATCTCTCCCACTCAAATACTAGCTCCATGAAGGCAGGCACCTTCTCTTTTGCTTGCCGCTTTGTCCTCAGTACTGAATAAGGCTGGATAATTAGACGATCAATGGAGAATTGAGTGAGTGAATGAATGAAGTGGGAAGCAAGGCACTGCGGCTTCTGTTCCAGGAAGTGCTGGGGATTCTTTTTTTTAAATAAATGTATTTATTTATTTTTGGCTGCACTGGGTCTTCGTTGCTGCACGTGGGCTTTCTCTAGTTGCGGCGAGCGAGGGCTACTCTTTGTTGCGGTGCATGGGCTTCTCGTTGTGGTGGCTTCTCTTGTTGTGAAGCACAGGCTCTAGGCGCGTGGGCTCCAGTAGTTGTGGCACGCGGGCTCAGTAGTTGTGGCTCGTGGGCTCTAGAGCGCAGGCTCAGTAGTTGTGGCGCACGGGCCTACTTGCTCCGCGGCATGTGGGATCTTCCCGGACCGGGGCTTGAACCCGTGTCCCCTGCATTGGCAGGCGGATTCTTAACCACTGCGCCACCAGGGAAGCCCGAGCTGGGGATTTTTAAGCAGAGGACTCTAGCTGGGAGGATGCGGGTGGGGTTATGATGCCTCTAGAATTGTACGTTCTCTGAGAAAGGGGGGTTATGTGGGAGGAATTAGCCACCCGTGGCTTCAGACAAAAGAAGGGCAGCCATCTCACAAGCCCTAGGGGCTGTAAACTTTTTCTGTAAAAGGGGAGATAGTAAATATTTTAGGGCTTTGCAGGCCACACTGTCTCTGTCACAGCTACTCAACTCTGTCCTCACAGGGCGAAGACACAGCTAGAGACGCTACGTGAAAAACGGGCATGGCTGTGTTCCCCCCAAAAGCTTTATTTACAAAAGTAGGCTGCAGGCTGAATCTGGCTGTGGGGCTGTAGTTTGTAACCACGGCCCTACCTGGACTGTGGAGCCCAGATCCAATAAAAGGGGGGATAATTTGAAATTTAGGAACTGCTGGGGGTCTAGGGAGTGGCTAAATACGGTGAGCTGTTCCGTAGTGTGCAGAGCTGTGTGCCCTCAGGCAAGTTACTAGACCCCTCTGGGGCTCAGTTTGCACCTCAGAAAAATGGGAACAGCACTTCTTCTAAGGAGCTGCAAGGCTAAAATGAGAGTGCATGAAACCACCTGGCAATGTCCCCTGCACGCAGTATGTCCTCGACCGAGCTCTCTCCTGTTTTCTTTTTCTCCTGACTTCACCTTTAAAAAGAAGGCACACAACTGCCTCTTCCAGACTAGTGGTGTTTCGAGGGTCAAGGTTAGCGCCACCTGGCTGCACACCATGCAGGGCCCCTCTTGCAGTGCCCAGTACATAGCTGACGCTCCACTAGGACGGGCCCTTCTGACGATCAGGACTTTTATCTGTTCGTTTATTCACCCCACCGATTGTTACTGAGCACCTGCTCTGCGCTAGATGCAGGGCCAAGGCAGTGGGCGTGGAGAGGGCCTTGTTCCCTGGAGGATAAAGCCTCTCGGGGAGCAGGGAGGTGAAACCCCCACACACGTGAACACAAAGTTCAAGGGAGACGAGGTACACGGTGCCACAAGGGAACTTTCGGGGAAAAGTAGAATCTCTGACACTTTGGCTGAGATCTGAATCACGGGGGGCTGGGGGCCAGGCCGACGGGGCAAGGGCCCCAGGAGTCGGGCTCCCTCCTTCCTGGCTAGGAGGGCCACCGTGCTGGAGGCCAGTGACCGATGGGACAGGCGCCCATCGTCTGGGCCTGAAGATGGCAGATCTCGCATCCCAGCCTGGCCTGGTTTGGCCGAGGGTGGGGGCGGGCGGACAGGCGGGCGACGGCGGCGCTGCCAGCCACTTGCCATGCCGGTCATGTCTGCGCTCCCAGCTCCGGAGGTGAAAGGTGCAGCCGCTAACCACAGCCCATCAGTCCTCCCAGCTGGAATAAGACAATGCCGGGAAGCAGAGCCATGCTCCCGGCCCAATAAAAGCCTGTTTGCCCAGGCCTCCCCGGCTGTGCCCGCTGGAAAACAGAGGGCTGTGTGGGCGGGTTGCTTCCGTACCATTATACTCTGTCAGCGGCGCTCGCAGGTACTGCGGCCTGCCAGGGCCCTGAAAGCTGCTCGATGCCGCGATGCCGCGACCCTGCTGGTTTGTAACACGCTCGGGAAGAAAAGGACACAGCCAGTGGCCGACTTTCCTCTTTCTTCCCTCTGCGCTCTCTCCTTTCACCCGCCCGCACCGAGGCACTGAAGTACAGCACTTCACCTGCCGGGGGCTGCCGAGCAGCAGCTGAGAAGGCTGATTCCGGGGGCCGGGAAGGAAGGCAGGGAGAGGACGGGGAGAGGGGAGGGCGGTTCTGTGGAAGAGGGCCACCTTGCCCTTCCCTCGGCCCAAGCACCGCTGTCTGGGGTCAAGGGCTTTGCCTATCCAGGGCAGCTTTTTGAACAACTTTCAAAGAGCTGCCCTCGGTTGTTTCATTTGATGGGCATTTCGTAAGCATCAACTCGCAAGGGAATATCTGAGGACCGCCGTGATACCGGGACAGTGGGTGAAATGAAGACCCTCCTGCTGGGGAGCGGGTGCCGGGAGGGGGGCTTTGAAAAGAGTTTTGGCCGCGGACAGGGAGCCTAGAGAAGTGGCGACGTCCAGACTGGGCGCTGAGTGTTTAGTTCCCACAACTGCCTCGGAAAGCAAGACATCACGCCCTTTTACCAGCGAGGAATCCCCTTCCTCCCCCTTGCTGTTACTGTGTACTAATTAAGAGCCTACCACGTGCCAGGCCTGGGGACAGGTGGCATCTACAGATGCAAACGTACCGTCCTGAGCACTGCCCAGGTGACGGGCTATTCATTCTCATTCATTCTCCCTCCCTCCCTCTCTCTCTCACACGTTCCTTATTGTCCGGGCTTCTAAAAACTGCGGTTCTTCTTTATGTCTCATTCCTCCACCCAGAGAGCATCCTCCCTCGGCCTGGCTCCACTGGAATGCAAGGAAAACAGGGAGTGTTCTTGGTGGCCCAGAGAAGGAAGAAGCATTCGCGCCTTGCAGGGGAGGGGCGGATAAGTAATACTTGCTGCTTTCTCACTGTGCACCGAGAGCTTTAGAGACCTCATCTCCTGTAAGCCCCCCAATTCCCCTATGAGGTAGGCACCCTAGTCCCGCTGTACAGATGACAAAGCTGAGGCCGAGTGACTTACCTGAGGTAACAGAACGGACATGAGGACACACACTAGGGTGGAACGTTAAGGGGTAGCGGTGCCTAGCTGCTCATATGAAGCCAGCAGGATGGCTAAAAGTCCAGGTCTGACTCCTGACTCGGCCACTAGTAGCTGGGCGCCCCTGGGGAAATCATCTGCCCTCTCTGTGCCTCAATTTTCTCGTCTGGATAATGACGGTATTTACCTCCCAGGATTCTGCAGGATTAATACCTGTGAAAGCCCCACAGATAGTACCTGGCGTGGAGCGAGGCTTAACAGATGAAAGTTGTCATGGCAATAATAATAGTAATTAGTATTACGTGGCCTGAACTGCACATGGAGCTGTACCGGGACCCTGACATCCACCCGCGGTGCCGGGGAGGGTCTCTCAGGGCTCCCTTTCTGTGCACTTGGTTAACTCAGAGCCAGGGGCCCCTTCCAGAACCTGGGGGAGGGGGGAATGTGTGGCTTAACCTAGGCTTGTCAGGGACCAATGCAGGAGAGAAGGGCTGGTCACAGGGCCTGGGCAGCTCTCGGCCCACCAGCACCCCATCCCCACAGCCTCCCCCAGGGGAGCTGGAGCTCAGAGGCAGAGGTGAACTCTGATTGTACCGGCCACAGTAGGGCCAAAGCTCTTCTCTATTTCTCTGGCCACCCCCACTCTGTCCCCGAGGGCAGCTCAGAGGCCACGGTGTCCCCAGCAAGCTTCCTGCTGGTTCCCGCCCAATGGTTAAGACGCCTGCCGTAGGCCCACCTTCCCCAGGGAGCCCTTTGTCGTGGCCTCGGTGCTCAGGCTGGGCAAATGGGGCTCGGGGCCTCCACCTGAGTCCTGAGTGCCTTCCTGGCACGGATCAGGGCCGGGGGAGGGAACTGGGCATGGATCCCACCGGCCCTCGGAGTCTGCCAGGGCCCTGGATGCTCTGAACAATGAGGATTTCAACACAAACAAGCTGGGCATTTTTCACCACAGGGAAGGGGCAGAGCGGGGAAAAGGGTCCAGTCAGGAGGGCAGGAGGCCAGCAGCCCTATTCTGAGTATCGAGGGCAGCCGTGGGTACCCCGTTTCCAAAGACATCAAACAGACAATGGGGTGGGTGGGTAAGAGGGCTGACATTTGCAGAGCACCTGTTCTCGGCCAACTCGTCTACCCTGTTTCCCCCCGCGGTGTCCTGCTTACTTGGGAAGGATGTAGGGCGCAGTCACCCCAAGGATGGAACGCTGTAGCCAGACTGTCCGAGTTCAACCCCTGCTTCTACCACTTACTGCCCGTGTGATCCTGGGTAAGCTACTGCATCTCTGCGTGCCTCAGTCCCTTCAACTGTAAAATGGGGTGATTAAGGGCATCTACCTCCTAGGGGTGTTGTGTGGGTAAAAAAAAAAAAAGGGCAGCTCGTGCTGCTCGTTATTGCCCTGACCATCTTCACCAGTACCCCATAAGGCAGTACCCTTGTATCCCCATTTGTAAAATGGGAAGCGGAAGCCCCAGGGGCACAGTGACTTGTCCTGGGACACTCAGCTGGGAGGCCACAGAATCCAGGACTTGATGATTCCAAAGTTGATGCTCTTCCTCCTAAAACTAACTTTTTGGGGACCATGACCTGAGAGAAAAATCTGATGACAACAAGGATCCTCTTGCCAGAGAGGTAAACACACACGTGCACACACGCACCAGATGATACCGTTTCTGGGTGTTCACAGCCCCTCTGAGGCCAGCCCTAGACTAGGGCCCATGAAGACAAGGTTTCATGGATTCTGGGTTAAAAATCCCTGCCTCATATCTTGCTGTGCTCTGGATAGCGTCCTTTTGTTTTCTAAGGATTATATATTGGTTTGGAAAGAGTGCTGTGTAAGTATGATAGGTAATTGTTTCAGACTCTTCAGGCCCCGAACTTTCAGGCTACCTCTTTGCTGCCTTTTCACGCCCCAGACAGGTGAGGCCAGCTAGAGGTCTGACACTTGGCCATGTTTGCCAGTGACCCTTCTGGATGGAACACATCCCCGCCAAGCCAGGCACTGCTGGTCCCGCCCCCCAGAAAACACCCCCCGACCTCCGCCCTATGCCCTGACCTTCGTGGGTCACCACAGACGCTGGATATTCTGTTTGGAGCTGCCAATCCCTCCCCTGTCCTACTCTATCCCCTGGAAGGAGCCGTCACTGGGGAGCCTGGCCCTCTGGCTGACGGATGGGCCAACGCGAGACCTGGGAGGAGAGCAGAGCAGAGAAGGGGGCGAGCGGGATGCAGGCATATCTTGCCTGGCTCCCTCCCTGCTTTGGTTCAGGGCCCTGGCACTGGCTGCATCCCTCCAAACCTGGGGACCAGCTGGCCATCCCCAAGGCCCCTGCTCTCCCTGGAGCCCAGGGGCATCACTTCCTCCTGCTGCCCCTTCACCTCTGCCCCCTGCCCCCACCTCCGCATGGCAGGCCTGGGGTAAGTTCTGTTCCCTGCTGGGACCCTGACATCCACCCGCGGTGCTGGGGAGGGTCTCTCAGGGCTCCCTTTCTGCACACTTGGTTAGCTCAGAGCCAGGAGCCCCTTCCAGAACCTGGGGGAGGGGGGAATGTCCCCTCAAGGGGACTCAAAAGAAGTGCAGGGGCTTCCCTGGTGGCACAGTGGTTGGGAGTCCGCCTGCCGATGCAGGGGACACGGGTTCGTGCCCCAGTCCGGGAAGATCCCACATGCCGCGGAGCGGCTGGGCCTGTGAGCCATGGCAGGCTCGCCGCTGAGCCTGTGCGTCCGGAGTCTGTGCTCCGCCATGGGAGAGGCCACAACAGTGAGAAGCCTGCGTACCGCAAAAAAAAAAAAAAAAAAAAAAAGTGCAAACACATGGCTGGGCTCTGACACCCAGCGCTGGCCTTGGTGGGGCCTTTTCTCACCTCTGCACCTCGGTTTCCTCATCTGTAAATGGGGACAAGGTAACACGCACATCGCAGGGTGTCAATTCTAAAGCGCCAGCTATGTTTCTCACTAGATTTGGTATTCATCCCCTCCATTTCGGGAAGGGACCCTGTACATCCTGGGTTCAGGGTCTGGATGATTCAGGAGGAAGGAGGCCGCGCGGTAAACACACACACCCTAGATCTAGCGGAGGCCCAAGGCTTTTACAAGTGGCATCTGCTACTAGAACGCCACGCGCGGGGCTGTGGCAGGGCGGGGCAGAGGGCTCCAGAGCCGCCCTCGAGCTCACACGCCAGCTGTGCGCTCTCCAGGCTTGCTCATGTCTTGGGCACACGGCTGAACCTCCTTCTCTGTCTGTCAAATGTAGACAGCCGTGCCCATGGCTGGAAGGGTTGCCGTGAGGATGAAAGAGACAACGCGTGTCACATACAGAGGACGGCCCGGCACAGAGGAAGCCTTTAATAAACAGTAGCTTTCACGAGTCCCTTTAGTGCTCGGCTGGTCTCAGTTCTGTCATCCGCAAAACGGGGCTAATCAGGCCCACCTCACGGGGCTGTTGGGGCATTAATGGGAAGATGTATGCAAACAGCCTGCTGTCTTTCTTGATATTATTATCGTATCTGCCCCTGTCTGGGCCTCGGCCTGCAGCTGATAGGGGGAGACAGCCAATCCCACAGAAACGCCTCCAGCCAAGGCTTTCTGCTGGGGTAAGGCAGTAAATGCTGTCTTTGGAGCTCAGTTTACTGAAGGAGGCTACTCTCCAATGCAGGGCAGGACTGCTGAGTCTGCACTCCCCTGCGGGGTGGGTGGGTGGGGGGCAGGGGGCCGGGAGAGTCCCTTACACAAACATTTGCCGATGGGTGCATTTAGGCTGGTCAATGGCTGTCGATAAGGACAGGCTCTCCTCCTGCACAGCAGGATTTGGGGGCTTATTGAGTTGTGTGCTTGCGACTGTGTACTTAGCCCTGACGGCTCTGTTTTCTCGTTCGCCTTTGCTTATGTACTCCCCAGCCTCGGACTGGTCCGGGCTGGCACGGGGGCCCGGAGATGAACCAATCACAGTGACAGAGGTGACATGACGGCACACGACGGCACGCTCTCCACACTGCGGGAGGCGCCAGTCCAGCGAGGAGAAGAATCGTTAAGAAATACAGGATGGGGACTTCCCTGGTGGAGCAGTGGTTCAGACTCCACGCTCCCAATACAGGGGACCCAGTTTCGATTTCTGGTCAGGGAACTAGATCCCACGTGCACGCTGCAACTAAGGAGCCCGCCTGCCACAACTAAGACCCGGTGCAACCAAATAAATAAATAGAATTAAAAAAAAAAAAAGAAATACATGACGACGTGGCAAGGAGGTTTAGAAACACAGGTGGGAGAGCAGAGGACGGAGCCATTACTGATACCTGGGGGTGGAGGGTGGGGAAAGGGAAGGCTTCTTGGAGGAGGTGTCATTTGAGCTGGGCCTTAAAGGCTGGATAGTCACTTGCCAGGTTGGAAAAAACGAGAAAAACAAAACTGAGAGGCAAGGCATTCTAAGCACAGGGAACGGCATATGCAAAGACACAGAGTCCTGCCTGGCGTTTGGACGGGAGGTGTGGTGGGGAAGGATTAGGCAGGAAAGGCCGCTGGGGTGGGCACGGGGGTGTGTTCTGAAGGGTTTGGCAGGTGGAGCTAGAGTCAAAGGGCTTCCACGCTGTTTCTAGACAACGTGCTAGAGAAGGCGAAGCCTGTGTGAGGCCTCTGGCTGCCCTCCCCAGACACACTGGCCGCCTCGTTTCTCGATGTGTCACGCTCATGCCAACCCCGGGCAACCCTCCTGTGGGCACAAACGCCACCTCTGCGGGGAGGCCCTTCTGGACCCAAAGCCCCCCGAGGTCACCGCGGCACTCCTCGTACTGGGACACGGCAGGGGCTAAGTATTTTCTGGAGATGGACTGCATTACGGGCGAGGCTGTGTGAGGCCACCAAGGTGTATAAGAGGTGGGGCTGGGTCCTGTGACCATTGGGGCCCGGGCAGGAAGCGGAAGGCGCTCAAACTGGATAACTGAGGAGGGTCCAGTAAACAGGTAGCAGGCGCAGGGAAATCGGGGCAAGGGGTCCCTGGGTCAGCCACTGGACCCTGGACAGAGAGTGCTGGGTGCAGAGAGCCACTGCATGTGAGCTGTGGCCTCTGGGGGCAATGACAGCCAGCCGGCAGCAACCAGGCAGGAAGTGAGGGGGGGCGGGGGGATAACCACCCTCACCCAGGCTGCTCCTCTCCCCGATATCCTGCCAGGCCTCCCAATGACCTGACTTGACTGGGAAACCAAAAGGGCATGGAGGCCACCAATGCCACCCACTCGGGTCAGCACCTCCCACTGGCACAGAGAAGCGTATGGATGGCGAAGGGTAGATGTGAAGGAGACGGAGGGAGGTCCAGGAACCTGGTCCCCCAGCCCGGCCGGCGGACGGCAGTTCTCTTACCGTGGAAGCGCTCGGCCGTCTTCCGCCGCAGGGCCTGCAGGCTCACCTCGGAGTCGGCCCACTCCAGCACCAGTCTCCGGCCGTACAGGTGGGTGCTGTGACACAGGGCGTTGAAGGCCCTCTGGAACGAAACACAGCGCGTGAGCCAAGACCCACCGGAAGACGCCACAGCCTGGTCTCCCACCCGCCAGCACCGCAAACCTAGGCCAGCTCTGGCCCCGTGACACCTGCTTCCCGGGGCGGGTGTAGGGAGCTGATGGGCACTTCTATCCCATTAGTGGGTTACGTGCCCAGGGACAATGCTGCAAGTGGCCGTGTGCTCAATACATCCGCTCTCTGGGCTGTGACTGGTGCCTGGGCCGGGCAGCCGGCTTCCCTCCCGTGTTCCATCCCATCTGGGGACAGCGACCCCGTTAGGCGGCTGGCCTCCCACCCGGCTGCCAGGGGCAGTGCCTCTGAGGAAGCCGAGCCCATCCGGTCCCTCGATGACAACCACAGGGGCCCTTCACTGTCACTGGGTGGCACCGTCCTCCGCGGGTCCTGGGGATTCTCGCCCCCATCTCTCTCTGCTGGCCTCCGCTGAGGCTCCCTTGGCCACCGCACTGCCGTGGTCCCCCAGCCACTGGCTTCCGCCCCGGGCTCAGCGGCCTGGGACCTGCGCATGCTCTTGCCTCCCGCTCTTCGCTCTTCCTGACCCCGCCCCCCCGCACTCTGCCTACTTCCCTCTTTTTGACTTTTGTTTTGTAACAGCTTTATTGGGATATAACTCACCACACATACAAGTCACTATCATAGAAGTCACCCGTCTACAATTCAATGGCTTCTAGGCTATTCATAGTCGTGTGACCACCACCAGACCTATTTTAGAACATTTTCGTCATCATCACTGCAAAAGAAACCCTCTACCCATTTGCAGCCACTCCCTATTCCCCCTGCCCCCCGGCAAGCGCCAGTCTACTTTCTGTCTCTGTGGATTTGCCTGTTCTGGACACTTCCTACAAATGGATTCATGCGGCACCAGTGAGTTCCCTCTTAAACATCACCAGGTCTAGAACTAAATTGGCTCTGTGCTGGGGCTCTTCCCAAAACACCCCTGAGGTACACAGAGGTCACTGCACTTGGTAGCCAGGAGCTTGGGCTCTGAGGCCACCCTGCCTGGGCAGGGCAGGTCCTGCACTTCCTAGCTTCAAGGCCTTGGGCAAGTTAAATGAATCTCCCTGGCCTCAGTTTCCTCATCTGTAAAATGGGAATGTTAACGGCACTATCCTCTAGGGTTCTACAGAAGAAGACAAAGAGTTAACATGCAAAATGCCCAGAACACTCTGGGGGTGCACAGTAACTGCTCAATAGATGCTACTTCTCGTGAATGTGGTGTTGCCACCACAGACATTTGCAATTTCTCTCGGCACAGAGGCCTCGGGTTAGTGCTAGGTTGAAGGCGCGGGCTCCCAGGCGCTGTCAGCACCAGGGAGCAGCAGTGGCCAGTGGTGGCGTCTTGGTCTCTGCTTCTGGGTTGCAGGCAGCGCCACCTGCTATGAGAAGAGGCGCCACGGGGTTTGCCCCTCTTGCTTCTTTGATGCTGTGAAGAGGCAGTGTATAACCAGGGGTCTGGATTGGAACCAGTCCCCCTCTGGCCTCATCTGCACTGTAACTGTTAGAGGTTGGACTGGGTCCCCCAAAAGAAGAGATGTGAAAATCCCAACCTGGCACCCCAGGTTGTGACCTTATCTGCAAACAGGGTCTTTGCAGATGCAGTTAAATTAAGGCGAGGACATCCTGGAGTACGATGGGCCCCTGATCTAGTGTGACAGGTGTCCTTACAAGAGATGGCCATGTGAAGACACAGGGTGAATGCACGTGACAAAGGAGGCTGGAGTGATATCCACAGCAGGGAATGCAGGCTGTCGCCGGAAGCTAGGGGAGAGGCATGGCATAGATTTTCCCTGAGAAGAACCAATACTGCTGACAAGCTGATCTTGGACTTTCGGCCTCTAGAACTGTGAGAGAAGACATTTCTGTTGTTTTAAGCCACCCAGTCTCTTACAGCAGCCTAGGAAGGCAACAGTGGCCTTGGGTAAGCCAACTGCCCCCAAATGAGCTTCAGTTTCCTCACCTGTCAAATGGGGCTAACTGTGAGACTTACATACCATCAGCCCCGAGGGTGGCAGAGAGTAGGTATCTGATAGACGGCTGCATCTGAAAAGCACCGGTGCGAGGTGGGTGGGACGTGTGTCTTTTAAAAATTAGACATGGGCCCAAATTAAAGAAATGCTTTTGTTCTCCTTCGTGCTTTTCTGAGAAGGGCCAGGTGCAGGAAACTTTTTCTTTTCTTTGTTTTTTTTTTAAACGTTAATTTAAAAAACTCTTTCTGACTGCCAGCAGAGCCTCTGCATTTTTTTTTTTCCATGCAGATATAAAAATGCATCTGGACTCCAAGCCGGAATGGCCCATTCAGAGTTTTAAAACACATGCATTCTCAGCTGGTGAGGCAGAGAAACAGCCTGACTGGGGGAGCTGGGGTTTTAAGAGCGGGGAGTGAAACTGGTCGGGAGTCTGGCATGGCGGGTACTCCATCCTGGTGCCAGGGTCCCTGAGGAGCTGCGGTTCTGGGGACACGGTCGGATGGGGGCGGCCAAGAGGTGGCATCTGGTAGGAACTAAGTCAGAGTCAGAACAAGGGGGTACTGGAGCCTGGCAGGTGAGTCCAGGCGAGATGCCCCAACTCCAGCCGTCATATCTGTGTTTCTTACCCTTGGAAACCCACTCTCCATCCCTGCGGCACACAAAGCCTGGAGCGGTCTCTGTTCATTATAGGAGTTGCTACAAATTCCCACTCCCAGCCTCTCTCTGACATCACCCCTTGCAAATTCTCATCTCCTCTTTGGAAGGGCTTTTCACTCTAAGAGGTGAGGGGGCATGGCAACTAAGACTGGGGGCTCTGGACCTGGGCTACTATGGTTCAAATCCCTGCTTCATCCCTTACAAGCTGTGTGATCTCGGGCAAGCTGCTTAACCTCTCTGAGCTTGAGATTCCCCACGTGTAAAATGAGAGGCAGCAGCAAAGAATGGATGCGCAGATTCAATGAACTATTAAGTCTGATGCCACACTGCCTGGCACGTGATAATTCTCACCTAAATGTTGGCTGTTGTTATTATTATGATGTATGCCCTCAACTTCCCATTATCACGCTAAAGAGCAGGGAGAATGGTAAGTAGGGTACAAAAGCTCTTTTGTATTTGAGGTTAGAGCACAATGTGTGAATCTCCAAAAATAGCAGAATTACCCTTCCCGATTCTAGTCCCCTCAGGTTAATAGGAAATCAGGTTGTGTTTCCATCCCTAGTGGCTGGAATGCGGTAGCCCCAAACTATCGCAGGCAGGAAGCCAGGATTCCTGGCTAAAACTGGCCTTGGATAATTCCGAGTGGTGGTGCTTCACGCAAAGAGCCTGTTATATGTGAGACCCGGGGAGGGTGACGGGGAGACACAGCCCCAGGGCCTTGGGGCTTTCGGGCCAGTGCAGGGGAAGGTTCCAGGCACAGTCCCGGCCTCTCTGGCCTGCCCTCCTCCAGCAGCTTCCTCCCAGGTCTGTGTCTACACTAGACTCCACCGAAACCCACACCACCTTCTCCCCAGACAGAGACTTCCCGAACCTCAGCTCTAGGGCTGCGGTCGTCTCGGGGTGCCCGGGGTTCCACAGAGTGCCGGGAGCTGCAATGGAGGAAGTGGAAAGTTAGCTGTTCCCAGCCCTTTGCTTCTCTCCAAATCCTGCTTCTGCTGCCTGTGTTCCTCCCTTGCCATCCAAGGGCCTTCATACCACGGATTAGAGATGTCCTGGGTTCCAGAGAACTCTAAGCACTTGACCTCAACCTACTCATAAGAACAGACATCATTCTCCCATTTCAAGGAAAGGAAAGCTGAGGCCAAGGTTGGTATGCAGGTCAAGTTCCTCCTTACTTTTCCTTTCAGCCTCTATGTGTTCCGTCCCTGGGCCTTCGTAACGTCCCTCTCAGCCTCGGAAGGGCTCCCTTCGTACAGACTGCAGCCAGGTGCCCTCTGTGTGCCCTGCGCCCCCAGCCTCCTTGAGAACGCCTGCCCCGTTAATGCCTGCTTGTGTGCCGGGCTCCCTGGCTCGACCTTGAACCTCGGAGGGAGGCCTCTATCCTGGCTACCCTTGGCACAGAGCTCAGGACAGAGCGTGCTCGGTAAATTTCTGCAGGGCGAACCATGGAGCGAGACCTTCACCGAGGGTCGTGAAATCACGTCTCCAGACTGGGAGGGACGCTGAGGTTGGTCCCGGCTGGAGACGGAGGGCTGGTTTAGATGTACTGCCCTGGCTCCTCCAACCCCTGAGATTCAGCCCACGAGGGCAGCAGGGAAAGGAGCACGTCTCGCCCACGACTGTCCTGTCCTGTACAAGTGGGAGGCTCTGCCTTTGGTTAGGACAAGAGCTGACACATACACAGTCCTGGGTGCGGCACAGAGACGGACAGGAGGCCCCGCTCCCAACATGCGTGACTTTGGGACCCTGGGATGGGAAGAGTCTCCTGTGCCACTAACACCCGATCGCCCAGCTGGGTCACTGCCGAAGCCTGAAGGTCTAGAATGGAACTCCAAGGGTGCGCTGGTTTGGCAAAGAGGAGGATGCTGTAGAAGATGAGGTCCCCCCCGCCCCCCGGCCACCTCGGGGCCACTTCCTTCATCACCCGATGGGCCCGCGCTGGTTATTCCTGATCTTCCCCTGCACCCCCTCTCCGGGCTTTCAGAGCTGCCTCCCCTGGAGGGCATAACCAGGGCTCGCTGGCCTCGGGTACCATTTAGGATGAGCAAATGGGAGGCGGCGGTGAGAGGCTGGAGGGAGGGGCAGAGAGGCCGGGAGACTTTCTCCCTGGACCCCTCCCTCCAGGACCACAGCTCCTGCCGGTGGCCCCTCCTTGACAGCTCAGGCTCTCACCTGTCCCTTCAAGGTCCCTTAGCCTAAGGTGGCGACAGCTCCCACTGCCACTGGCCCTGGTGGGGGTGGGTCACATCCCTGGCGAGCCCCCCCGAGCCCTTCTTACCCCTCCATGAATCTCTCTTCACTTGAACCATCTGGGGTTAGGTTCTGTTTGCTGACACAGATGGTCGCCTGGAGTCCCTCTGCCTTGACCCGGGGCAGATGGACTGCCCCCTTCAGAGAGCAGGTCTTAGACAACGTGAGGCCCGACAAGGGCTACTCTGAGCGGGTCTAGCCGGAGTCTGGAGCTGCCCCATCACCCGGTTCTCCGCCTCAGCTATCTTGGAAACACACCTCTTTCATCTCCTCTGACCTAAGCCACCAACTGTGGGCGCCAAGAGCCCTGGCCTCCAGTGCCGGCTAGACTGTGCCCAGGCCTGGCAGCCACCTTTCCAGAACAGGGAAGGCACCGGAAGGCTGCCAGCTCAGTGCCAGGCCTGACCTTTCTGCGGCTCTCTCTGGAAGACGGGCTTCTGCCTCCTGGCAACAAAAGCCCATGTGATGCCCTTGGCAGGACTCCCGTCCCAAGGGCCATGGCTCCCGGGCTGGGCTGAGGCCAGGCCTCCTGTCCTGAGACGTCCAGGTCATCTCTCAGCCCCTCTGCTGTCTCTCGCCGAGTGGGAGGGCCGCATCTCTCGGCGGATGCCAAATCCACCTGAACACGGACGCCGCCAACCTGCCCTAAACCATCTGTGCCCCTGAATCCTGGAGGAAGTGTGGCCAAGAATGACCACGTGGCTCAGAGCACAGCAGCCAAGCCCGGGGAAAGGGAGCCGCGGCCCAGCTGGGGCTGCCGGGGGCTCAGCCCCTTCTCTGCCGGGGGCTCAGCCCCTTCTCTGCCGAGGGGGGTGAAAAACAGGGGCCTGTGATTCTGGGAGGACAGTCTGCTGCCCTGGGACATTCTGTATCGGCTCCTTGTGGACAGCATGCTGAGCTCTAAGGGGGAGATCACTTTTGTCCCTGTACCAATGCTCCCCGACTCCTGTAAGTGAGCTCCCAGCAAATCTTCCAGCTACCTCTGGCCTCCACTGGGGAAGAGCTGGTCCCCAGAAAAAGTGGGGCTCTTTGCACAATACTACTAACTTCAACTGTGGGCCTCCACTCAGCACCTTGGGCCCCTCCGACTTACAATGCCGTGGAGCTGAGGGCAAATCCATGCCTTGAAATGCAAGCCTCAGGATTCAAACACGTTTTCCTTTATCCCTGGGCCCTGATGATAGGAACTAGGGAAAACCTGCACTTAAAACACAAGCACGGGCTTCCCTGGTGGCGCAGTGGTTGAGAGACCGCCTGCCAATGCAGGGGACGTGGGCTCGTGCCCCGCTCGCTCCGGGAAGATCCCACATGCCGCGAAGCAGCTGGGCCTGTGAGCCATGGCCGCTGACCCTGCGCGTCCGGAGCCTGTGCTCTGCAACGGGAGAGGCCACAACAGTGAGAGGCCCGCGTACTGCAAAAAAACCCCCCCAAAAACCCACAAAAAAACACAAGCACGAGCGCACACACCTAACACAGACAAGTGGGGATAGCACCCCAATTCCTGGATTTGTGGCCAGTTAACATTTCAGGAGACAAAAAGCAACTGATACCTCGGCTTCAAAGCACAGCACCTCTGCCCCGTGGGGCCCGGGACGCTCCGCTGCCTCTGCTCCTTTGGTGCCCTGCCGCGGCCTGTGGTGAGTGCTTGGCACGCGGCTTTCCACTTAATCTTCATGGCTGCCTCAAGGCGCAGATCATTTCCGGTTGTGGACATGAACAGCCTGCGGTGTGGGGACATGAAGCCCCTTGCCCACGTTCACGGAGATGGAAGGAGGCAGCTCTGACTCCACGGGCCACGCTGCTAACCACTGTGCCGCCCTGCCTTTCTAGAACATGGGCTGTCTAGGGAGGACACAGCCCACGGAGCCTTCATTTCCATGGGGCCATGTCCCGTTCAGACCCTGGCTGCACACCCTCGGGGCCCCTGGGAGGCTGTACTCTATGCACTCCTTGCACTCAGATGAGCAAAGGTGTGTGTGTGTCTGTGTGTGGAGCGCACACCACCCACCGCTTGTCTGATGGCGATCACCGTTTACGGCGCCTGCACCGCGGTTGGGCACCCAGAGAGGAGGTGGCTGTCCCTGCCTTAAGAAGCTCTGTCTTGCTCACCGTCACCTCTTCCCACCACTGGTCTTGTTTCAGCGGAATCTGCAAGGCGAAGGCCATGGGTGTGGAGAGGCCTGATGGGACCCCCCTATGAAACTCTCTCAGCATTACCCCAACTGGGGTGGGCCTGGGGCTGTGTCCATGCCCCCCTCTCCCCCGGCACCATACAAAAGTGAGAAGTGAGAACGGAGACGTTAACTGGCACGACTCCCCAGTTAAAGCTGCGGTTGTTTACCAGTGAGAAGAGAAGAGCGCTGCCTGCCAACGCCGACCGCCATCCCATCTCCCTACTGCCGGCTCCCCCCAAGTGTTTATTTAAGCCAACACATTGCTCTGCTAATTGGATAACATTCCATGTGAAAACAGACCTTTTAAAACAACAGCAGCGGTGGCAAATAAAAACAGCTGCAACTGCAAAAGTACAAAGGCTCGGTGGGCTCCGGGAAGGGAGAAATTAAAGGTGCATGCATGGGGGAAAAAAAAAAAAAGAATGTTCTGGTTTCCAGGCTGCAAGTCTGCTCTTTGCTTTCTTTCCCTTCTTCCTCCGTGACCAGCCAGTCCAAGTAAAGGCAGAGGAGGTGGTGGCTTCTAAACGGAAGCCCAGTGACTATTGGTGGCCACTTGGCCAATGGGCACGGGCACAGCTGGTTGGGAATCCCAGGTCACCTGCCCAGGTAGAAAGCTGCTGTCTCCAAGGCTTGGGACGGTTGGCAGGAGACAGTGTGCGGCTCTGGAGGCCCCTAAAGGAATGCCCACTCCTCCTCCGGGGGCCCCGGAGGAGCTGATTTCATCCTGGGCTTGTTCCCAAGAGATGTTTTAAGGGCCAACCTCTTGGCCTTCCTCCAAATGTCTAATTGGTGAGTTGCCGGGGATGGGTGAGAGGTGAGGGGTGTGGTGTAGAGAGGAGGGGGCTGGCGCACGGTTTGGCCGCAGCTGGCACTCAACTTAAGTGAATACGTGAATGAAGGCAGGAAGAGCTAATCCGTGGACTCTGGAATCAGATCGACACGCGGGGTTTCCCAGCTCTGGCACGTGGCGCCACCCTTCGAACCTCAGTTTACCCATCTGTCAAATGGCTTCCTCCCGCTGACGTGCCAAATGCCCAGTGCCGTCCCTGCCAAAGACGGGCTTTTAGAAGTTGATGGTTTTTTACTGATGCCAAGAGGCTGCCCTTCCAGAAACATCATCAGGACCCAGAGAAACACGTGGCACCTGAGACACTACAAACATCCCTACACACAAGCGCAGGCCCAGGCACTGGGGAAGACCACCTTATTTGGGACTTCCTGTCTGCCCTCATCGACCTTTGTCCCTGCTTCCCTCCAGCACGTGGGAGAAGGTTCTTTGAGAAATGTGGGCTCATCACACTTGGAGGTTTAGATAATAATAACAGCAGCCCTTTCAGAGGGACTGACACTCATGCCTGGGACATCGGGGGCTGATGAAATGCCCTAGGTTGGGAGAACATGCCAGCTCACGGAGCCTGTGACAGGGGCTGACGGCCAGGTCCCACCCCTGGTTTAGCATCTCAGCAACAGAGCCAGGTCCCGGCTTCCCATTGGTTCCCAGGACCCTGCACACATGGAGCTTAACAAGCGCCTGGAGAAACCGGGGAGGGGGTTATGCAAATCTCCAGCTGAGTCCGGGGCTGCTGCAGGTTGGGACGAGACAATGCGTGTACGGTGTACATGTCACACACAAAGCCAGCTCGGCCGGTCGCGGGCGCCTCTGGCTATTGTCATCAGTTGCCTGGTTACCCTGAGCTCTTCGTGGAGCCTTGCGCTAGGATTCTCTTCCCTGTTTGGGGCGTGTGCTTGACCCAGAGGGGCCTGACGGATGACGGAGTTCCCGAGGATGTGCGGGGTGGAACACGGGGTCATGGAGCAAGGTCGGAAGACTCAGGGTCCCTGGGGGCGGGGAGGACGCAGATGACCCGTGCTTGGGGCCCACAGAGAGATGGGGGTGCTGAGCGGATGCCTCCAGGGACCAACCAGGGTGCCTAATTCTCTCCTCAGCCAGCTGGCAAAGTGGACTGGTTGGTGCCCAGGAAAGAGTACTGTGCCCTGAGTCACATCCCCGGGTTCACAGCCCAGCCTGGAAACTGCTAGTTTCTCCACTGCTTTCCAGACCCAAGGTTCTACCATCGGCCTCTACTCCCTCCCTGCCTCCTCCCCCTAATATGTGTCCGCTCCCCTCATCTTTTCCTCCCTGTCTCCTCTTTTCCCCTCTGAGGACCGCCTGGCGCCCCGGGGCACAGGAGGCTTACACCTCCAGGTTCCAGTGCTCTGACGCCACAAGAGTTACTGACCACTTCTTCCTGGAGGACGCCCCACGGCAGGAAGCAGGGGTGAAGCCCTCGGTGAGGGAGCCGAGTGGTCAGGGTTCAGTCAAGCCCCGGGAAGGATTTCTAAAGCAGGTCTTCTTCCCTGAAGCGCTTCAAAGGGAGAACCGCTGGGGGTGGTGGTGGGGTGGTGGGCGGCACTTGTCCTGAGAAACTGGGGTTTCTCGTACCAGCCCTGGGATTCCCACGAGTTCCTTCTTTCGAAATGAAAATAGGGTCTCTGGGGGTTTCTAACTCAATGTCTCCTTCCAGCATTGCTTTCCCTCTTCAAACTCACGCCTGCCCTCGAGCTAACCAGATATTTACAATATTCAGAATTCTATTCACCAACATGCAGCGCGCACGCTCTACGGCTCAGTGGAGAGCGCTAAATGTTCCACTCGGGGGACAATAAAGTTCTTCAGACAGACAGGGAGAAGGAGAAGGAAAAGTCACGGCAGCTTCTCCGGGAAGCAAAAAGAGCAAAGGAATCTTTGCGGGAGAGGTGCGTTCCCGGTGGGCTCAGACTTCATGGGAGACCAGCTCGCCCAGCGGCGGCAGAGGGCCCGTCCTGGTGCGGTGAGAGGCGGGAATGGCGGGGCCGGGACAGCTCCGGAGCCAGGCTGCCGCCTGTCGGAGGTGAGGGGCCGCAAGAGCCCGTCCTGGAGGGGGTGTGGGTTGAGCCCTCGCCGTCCTCGGCTGCCCTTTCTCTTCCTGGAGCCCAGGTTGGAAGGGACAGAGGGGGAGGAGCCACCTCCATAAGTCAGCAGAAGGCTGTGCTAGGCTCTGCAAAGAACATTTGCAGCCTGGCCTCCGGCGCCAGGCGCTAGCCAAGCGGGCACTGGCACTGCCCGGCTACCTGAGCATCTCCCCCCCACGCCCCGTTCCCATGACCCCAGGGAACAAAGCTATATTGACTGCATCCTGGCGACGGGAGCGTGGAATTTCAGGGCTGGCAGTCCACGCCTGGTCTAGCCCTCTGGGTCGCGAGAGCCACGTTAATTCTGACTTCAAGCTCTGGAGGGAGGCTGCCGCGTGGAAGAAGCTTCTAGTTGGAGGGCGTGGACAACTTTTCTCTCTGCTCCTTCCCTTCTTCTTAGATCACCACCATCACCATCCGCCTCATCACAGCTAACAGACGGAGCTCCCGGAGGCCAGATCCTGTCCTAAGACTATCATCTCATCCCAGCCTCGCAACGATTCGGTGAGGGGAATTCTATTACCGTTTTATAAGGGGGGAAACTGAGGCACGTAGAAAGTAAGTCACCTGCCCAAGGTCACATAGCAGGTAAGGGCTAGGATTCGGGCAGCAGAGTCTGTGCTCTAACAGCTAGCCCTCGCACTGGTCCTTAATAAGAGATTTTTCTTGGGGCTGGGAGTGAATCCCCCTTCATTTCTCCCGTAATCGCAGTCTCACACAGGAACCCTGACATAAAACAGATGACAATGGTCCTACACACTCACAGAAGCTCAGGGCTAGACGGACGCAGTGGAGAAAGCGCTGCCTGCACCCCTCTCTTCCCTGTCCACAGATGGAGGGCTGGTGGCTCTGAAGGGACCTGGGCTGGTGGGAACGAGGAGGAAACAGCTCACTCATCTCGAGCACCGTGTGCCAGGACCCGTGTCACCATCTGCCTTCACCCTGTGGGCGTGGGACCTGTCATCATTCCCATTTTACAGATGAGGAGACTGAGGCACAGGGCAGGGCCGGGGAAGCCAAGCAGCCAGCAGTAAGTGCAGTGCTCTGGACGGCTGTTCCCTGGCTTCTCTCTGAGCCAGTGGCGGGGGGACCCCGCAGGTGCCTGCCTTGCTGGTGAGCGTCAAGGCCGTGGGCCGGCTGCACGCAGGGGTTGTGGTCCCTCCTGTCATGACAGGAGGCGAGGGGAAGACTGCCAGCCGAGAAGAAAGAGGCGCAGATGTCTGGACAAACATGGCCACGTGTCAACAAAGCGTGCACTTGAGTTCAAGACGCTGAGACAAAGGTGGCTGGCAGGCCTGCTGAAGTCCTGGGGCACCCTCTCTGCCTGTGCGTGTTCCCAGGGCCCACAAAGGCCGCAGCTGTGTCCCTGAGATGACACCTTCAGCTCCACCCACAGGGCCTCTGGCAACGCCAATTTGCTGCTGGCCAAGAGTGTGATTCCAACAAATACTCTGCTTTTCTGAAGATGCCTCCTCAGAGGCGGAGGGGATCCCAGCCATTAGTGACACGTGCCCCTTGCTTTACTGCACCCTCAAGGGAAGACAGGCCAGGAGGAAGGCTGCCTGTGGCACAGGCTCTCGGAGGGAGCCCACGAAGACAGCGCCATGGCCCCCTCCCCCCAGGATCCTGACCTGGGACTGTGAGAGCAGCAACCGCGGACCCCGGTCACACAGCCTCTGCCCCTGGTCTGCTGCCGCGGAGGACGAGGACCCCGGACCTACTGCGCCAAGCCCACACCCAGAGGGGCTGCCTTGCTTCAAAAATAAAAGGTGGTTCTGTCTCCAAGGAATTCCGTACACGTGCTTACACACAGCAGCACTTGCCTGGCCTGAGTGCACCTGAAATCAGCACAAAACACAAGCCCCAGGCACCAGCAGAAGAAGAGGGGAAAGAGCTGTCCCCGCGGGTTCCCACTGGGGTGCCTGGCGGCCTCTTCTCCGAGCGCTGTCCCCTGGCTCCTCTCCACACTCTGCACAGCATCTCCCACGCTTTCTGTCTGACCTGGAGCGGCCCGGGACACAGAACTGCCCCTTCCTCCAAACACAAGGCCCATGGTCTTTTCTTCCAAGGACATTGTGTAAATTAGCAGGGCTGGGGAGAGGAGGGGAGAGAAAATCCGAATGGGGAGTGGGGGCCGCGCCCACGTCTGTGAAGAGGCCTTGCTGCTTCTCCCACAAAGGACCCAGAAAGGAGAGGCCAGGAGGGAGGGGCCCTGGTCTCACCTTCGCGTCCTGCTTGGTGAGGAAGTCGACGAAGCCGAACCCTCTGTGCGAGCCCATCCCCGTCATCTTCTTCGGCAAGCGGACTGTCTTCAGCTCCCCGAAGGTGCTGGGAATAAAAACACGGGAGTTTCAGAATCGAGGCCTGCAAAGGGGGCGGGGGGAGGCAGGACCGATTCTCACCCGCTAACCCTTTCCAGTTAGAAGAGAGGAGTGCCCGCAGATGCACGAGGCGGGTACGTGTGCACAGCCACGTGCACGAACACTCGTGTCAGTGTCAGCTCCCCACTGGCCAGCACGTGTCCTGGGGGCCTGGGTGGCCTTCTCCCTCCGGCCTGGCCATCACGCCAGCAGGGAGGGAACCGTCAGACTGGGGATGCCGTTCCTCCCGGGGGTGAGGGGGTGGGGGGAATGAATATTCAGCAAGGGGGATGCAGCCCCGTGCACGCATGGCTGGGCTGGGGAGGCACTGGCCAGGCCAGGGCCCCGGACTCGGGGTTAGCACGGACTCCCCACGGACCCCCACGAATCTGACTGCGTAAGCAGGGTGAGTCCCTTCTCCCAGATCCGGGACCTGGGATGGTTCTTCAGCGCTTGGCACTTGAATGCCACACAGCCACGCCCTCCAAACCCCACTCCTGCCTCAGGGTTTTGATATCCGCGAAGCCAAAGTCAGGCAAAGCTGACTCTGGAGGAGAAAAGGCAGGTGTTCCCCACCGCCCCCCCGCATCCAGCAGGGATCAAACAGGTAAACACGGCCTCCAACCATCTCCCCAGTGCCCCCTCTCCCCCTGGATAAACCTTTGAGAAATTCCCGGACAAAAGGATCGGGCCTCCCTTGCTTTCCTCTCTCACTCCCCCGCCCCCAGCCCATCCTCAGGTCCATTTATCAAACATATACGCACAAATTGTTGCCGATAAATATTTAATGTGCGCGGCATCTGCAAAGAGGTATTATTTTATTTGAAAATCTACACACACTTGTGGGCACCCGGGCACACGCACCTACACACGACGGTGCAGGATGCCTCGGGGCCAGAGACCGACTGGGCAAAAGGCACAGTAAAGGCCGTAAGCTCTCGTGAAATGATCTAAGCTGAATCTGTGGCGTTAACCCGCAGCCCTGCCGGCATGACCAGGCATCTGCCCGCCCAATTTCTGGAGGCAGGACGGTGTGTAAATGCGGCATTATGAAGCCTCAAAATGAATCTGCACGTCTCCCCGGCACTCTCCCCGGCAGCTCCGCTCCCTCTGCTGGCGCCTCTCCGAGCAGAGGCCACGGAAACTGAGCTGCTGGCTCCACGGCCAGCCTCCCGGGAGGGGAGGGGCTGCAGAGGATGGGCAGTGGAGGCCTGTCAGTCATCCCAGCCCCCGGCTGGGGCTCGTGGCCCACCTGGAGCGGCCCAGAGGCTGGGCAGGTGGGGACCAACACGAAGGTGAGGTGGGAGAACCCAGCGGAGTCCTGCCCACAAACCCTGCTTTATTCTGCCACCTAAAGGCCGACACGCCCCACGACAGACACGCTGCCTCTTCTTCCAGCGAAGCCCTGCTGGCCTTGGACACGGAGGGCAGGGGACGCACGTATTTTCTGGCAGGCTCCTTTGGGTAAACATAAATGGCGCTTTGGCACCAAGTTCTTCAGAGAGTCACGGGGACTGTGGGGACAGTGTATCTGACGGATTCAGACCTGGTCTCAGGAGGCTGAAGGGCACAGGGAGGCCTTGCCGAGCACCCGCTGTGTGTCTGGGTCATGCTGGGCGCTGGGCAGACACGGCCACAGACAACCTATGGGGTGGGCCGGTCTCTCTGCCTGACTCTCCACCCCCGGCCCAGCCTCCAGGCTCTCAGGCCTCGGCTTCCGTGAGCAGCCTTGGCTGACCTGCTCTGGGTGGGGGCGGATGTGCCCCCAGCCGTCAGGGCCCACCGTGCTTCAGGGCGCTGCGGTGTGGATGCCTGGGTAACGCTCTGCCTTCCCCTGGGGCTGGAATTCAGCTCTGCGAGAGTGGAAACCACATCTATCTTGCCCATCACGGGATCCGCAGTAAGGTGCCCCAGGCCTGGCTCACAGTGGACGCCTGGAGGTAGTTTTGGACCGAAGAAACAGCAGCCCTGGAAGGCGGACGCGACCATTGGGATGTCGCACCTACGCTCCGAGGGTGGTGGTGAGGATTCCACGAACCAGGCCACGGGGTACATATGAAGAGCACAAATGTTAATTACTATTGGTCTCACCGACCCCATTGTCAGATGAGGAAACTGAGGCTCAGGGAGGTAGCGGTTCTTGCGAGTAGGTGGCAGGGCCAGAGTGTGAACCTGGGAGTGTCTGATGCGAAGCTGGAGGAGCTCTCTGTGCTGCGCGATGTTTCACCCGCTTCAGTTATCTGGAGGGGACCAGCCACTTTCCGGAGCGGGGCTTTCATTCTGAGGCTTGGCCCTGTCTGGCAATGAGGAAGGAAGGCCGTGTACGGGGACGGCTAGGATTGGGCTGTGCAGGCTCCGAGGGGTCCAGTGACTTGCCCGAGATCCCAGGGCAAGGGAGGCCGACTCAGACCCAGTCCCTCCTGCCTGCACTGGGTGCAAACCCCCTGCCTCTGCCCACGGGGGCTCTAACTTCCCGTCCCTTGATGCTGCCCAGTTCTTCTTAGCCGTGGCTCATTTCTGGGGACCTCACCCGTATGTGTACGCAAGAGAGACCGAGAGAGGGAGAGACTGGTGAGGTTAATTCCTCCCTCTCTGCAGTGCACTGCAAGCTGTGGACGCTGTATGCATGGTAAGCAGCTGAGGGTCCGGAGAAAGGCGAGGAAAATAATTAAAAGGTGGAGAAAAAAAGCTGATGAGAGAAGCTAAAGGAGCCATGCTTACGTGGCCTGGAAAAGTGGCATCTGGGAGCTTGGCAGGGAAAAGCCAGGACGGAGGGGCATCCTCGATCCACGAGGGAGTGAGGGTGGGGACCAGGGAGCTGGGGGGCCGTGGGGGAGGTCACTGCCCGTCTGGGGTGTCCAGACAGACATCTGCATGGCCAAGGAAATGCTGTGTCCCAAGACCCTAGGAGCTTAAAAAATCCCACCATTCCTCACGACACGAAAGAGTGAGGGCTTCCAGAGCAGCTGGAAGATTAGGGTTAGATCTTAGAACGAACTTCCCGATTCCCGTGAAGCCCCGGAATGAATGGCTGGAGCTTCAAGACCGTCACTGCGGCTGTCACCCCAGTGGCCAATGACAGAGTGCCTGTGGAGTGCTAGGCCTTTTAAATATACCGTTTCTAGGTACAACGATTGTGGGGTAAGAGTCGCTGCCTCCTGTTTTTACAGATGAGAAAACCAAGGGCTGAAGAGGCCAAGTGACCTGCCCAAGCCCCACGGCCTGGGACTCGAAACTCAGGCGAGCTTTCCCTCCCAGCTCAGGAGGGATGGCTTCAGTTGCTTGTGTAACTACTGTGTGGGAAAAAATAAAGCCGATACTAATGATCTCAGAGAGATATCAAAAGAGAATTAAAAAGAAAAAGAAAGGTAAAAAAGGCTGGGGTGGGGGAATCGATGAAGTACCTTTAGCTCCTTGGAGATAAGCGATATATAAATACCAGCCATTATTAAAGTTCTCATCTGACAGCAAAGCCCACAGAGCCATTTTCAAGAGCGGCTTTTGCAGGAAGTTCTGCGCGTCTCCTGGGAGAGGAGGCCTGGGCATGGCTGGGCAGGGCCGCCAGGGACCGGAGAGGGAGGCAGATGACCAGGCACCCAGGAACCAACCCCCCCCAACCCCCGCCAGCCCAGACTCTACCACTTGGGAAGGAGACACGGATGCTCCCCACTGTGTAGATAATAGAAACCACAAAATAGCAATTACTGTATCAGAAGCTGTGAATAAAGAGGACATACGGGGCTTTTAAACGTGGCCCTCCTTCCCTCCCCCACTCTGCTCACACTTCAGTAACAAACTCACACCTCACTGTTCCAATTATTTCATTCACCTCGGGTTCACCAATTACTCCTCCACGCCGCAGCCCCGCCCCGCTCCGCCGCGCCAGGAGCACGTGACTGGTGGGGATCCGTGGGTGTTTGTTGTCACATTTTTAATTTCTTTCGAGGTGCAGTGGGGGTGGAGGGGGAAGAGAAGGAGGAGGTGGGGAGGGCGCACCAAGGTGTGGAGTGAGGCAAGCCAGTTATGCCTGGGCCCCGTAAACAAGTCCAGGCACGCAATCGCGCTGGCACACAGGCCTGATCGCAGACACACACACACAGAGAGAGAGAGAGAGAGAGAGAGAGAGAGAGAGAGAGAGAGAGAGAGAGAGAGTGTGTGTGTGTGTGTGTGTGTGTGTGTGTGTGTGTGTGTGTGTCTTGCGTGCGTGAGGGGATCCCCTCCCCTGGCGCCCTCTGACTGGACCTGCCACAGCCCTGGATGGCAGCGGCTCGGTGGCGGGGGTGGGGGTTGGCTCTGCTACTGAAAGGGATGAACCATCCTCTCTCTCCTCCTTGACTGAAGTGATGGGATGGGGTGGGGTGCAGTGGGGACAAGGAAGTGTGGGGGACAGAGAGCGCCCTCCAGAGATGCCGAACCTGATGATTTGGCAGCCGTGCTGATGCCTGGGTTCGGGGGTTTCATGGGCAGGCTGGGAGGGCGGCCCAACCTTCTAGCCCACACGCTGACACCGAGTAGGGGTCGGGCACACCCCCAGGAGCCTAGGCTCCCCTGCTCCCTGGACACAAGTTCTTATCACTCTCCTATTTGGATCCGCTGGAGGAACCAGAGTCCCAGCAGAAGTGCCGAGTCACGTGGGGAAGTCTGCTGGCCTGACTTCTCTACACCTGCACTCAAGGCACTGCTGAGGGGAAAAAAAGAAAAAAATCATCTGCCCCAACAGTGTGGTGTGAACAACAATGAGATAAAGGGGTGGTTCTGTGCTAAGAATAAACTGCAGGCTTCTTTCTGTTCCTTCTGGAGTACGAAAAAAGGGCTAAATCTCTTGGCATCAAAATGCCTTTCCAATATACCACCACCAATTTTCTAACACACACACACACACACACACACACGTAATATCCATTATTCCCCCCGTCCTTCTCAGTGCCATGTGCCCCGCGGTGTGTTAATATTGGCTATATATGATCTTACAACAGCCTTATGACCTAGGCACTGCTATTCCCATTTTATAGATGGAGAAAACTGAGGCTCAAAGAAGTTATGTGATTTCTCCAAGGTCACCCCGAGTCATTACCTACGACGGGGGTGAAGTGACTTGTCCAAGGCCCCACGGGTGGCAATGAGCCAAGCTGGACTCCAAGTGGGCAGTTTGTCCCTGAACTTGTGCTTTGCTCACTGGAAGTCTGTGTGGTCTGTCTTGTCTATTAATAATTGGCCAAAGGGATCTGTGTGCAAGGTGCTTGGGCGAGGCAACGGTGGGCCAGACATCAGCTTTGTCTTTAGGGACCCTTGGCTGGTAGTAGGGAAGAGCTACAGGCAGGCAGTGAGCCCCCTGCTGCCCCACAGACAAAAGAGGACTCTGGGGTCAACCCCCGCGTCTCAGCTGCTTAGGGTCCACAGCTGGGGGCTTCTGGTTCCCGCTCACTGCTCTCTCTTCCACGCCCACATCCACCATGAACTCACGGGGTAGTTCCCACGGGGTGAATGAACGTGGCAGGTTGGCAGCCGCTCTGCCCGGTATCCCGTCTCGTGTTCCCCCTTCCTTACTGAGTCGCCGTGTGGCTACGGGCCCCAGCTGAAGCAGGGTGGAGGGACAGGCTGAATGGACACCTAGGGACAAACCCACCCCTCCGTCGACGACAGGTGGTTTCTGCAGCGGAGGGAGGCTGGGCCACAGGACCCATCATCCAAACCTTCCGCTCCTGGAATGCATACAGAGTGAAAGCTTTGGTCAAAGCTGCTCGTCCGATCCTCCAGCCTCACAAACGGGGAAACGGAGGCTAACCCAACCACACTGGCTTTCCTCCTGTGCGTGAAGCCACCGAACTTAGGCCAGGACCTATGACCTTGCTCTTCCCATAACCCAGAACTCTCCACGCCTAGCCGTTCCCACCACAGACCCTCCTGTCATTCAATCTCAGCTCGAATGCCACCTTCTCAAGGAGGCCTTCCACTGCCACCTTATTTAACGTCGCTTCCCCGCGCCACCAGCCACGCTGTCACATCTGAGCACCGTCTGGGATGGCTTGTTTACTTATTTGTCTTTCCCTCCCCCTTCTAGAGACACAAAGAACACTCTAAGACGGCAGAGTCCAGTCTCTGTTGTGTCTGCAGAACCTAGCCTGCGCCTAGCCCACAGAAAACACTCTATAAACATTCATGAAAACACGCACTTGACATTGACCGAGTCCTCCCTAAGCGCCAGGTCTGCGTCCTTCACCCGAATCATCTCACACGATGCATACGCTACTGCGATGGCACTGGCACGCCCGGGGCCGGAACACCCAGTCCTTCTGTCCTCAGGACACTCTCTCATCTTCTACAACCACACGCTATTACAAGGAGTGTTTGGCCCCCAGGGGCTCCTTCCAAAGTACCTGCATCGATTCCTTCAATTGCAGGCAGTGAGCCAGCAAAAAGGGGGCCGGCTGGATTACTCACCAAGGAGCTAGCGCCGAGACAACGGGGTTCAGAATCCTGCCCTGCTGCGTAGGAGAGAAAAGACATCGTTCCCTCCAGACAGCCCTGGCTGAGCTGCAGACAGGAGTGGGGGGTCTCAGCGAGGCTCCACCTGTGGCAGCTGCTCCCCCAGAAGGTTACGCAAGTGAGCTGTGGATTGACCCCGGATCGCACCTCTACTCCACCCAGGGGGCGTGGGGAGGGGGCAGTGGCTTTGGGAGCCGTTTCATGGAGGTATATTTAAGCTCAGAGTTTCTTCCTCTTTTGTTCTCTCTCTTTTAAAGAGTACCGATTAGATTGAACTTTTCCAATTACGCACTGCTCATCACGGTGAGAACTGGATGTAGAAAGGTTACCTTATCATCACTGGTGCACTACTCCTTTCATTTTTGCCTCTTGGAGGCTGAAGAATGGCCTGGTTTCCACGAAAGGGAGAGAGGAGGTGTGGAGGACAGCGCTTAGCTTTTCTCAATAGCCTTTCATAGGGTCCTCTGCAGGCAAGCGTAACCCTCTTGTTTTCTAGATGAGGAGTCCCGAGGATAAGCGGTTCAGTGTTATCTCTGAATCAGAGTCTGGGCCCGAGTTCCAGGTAGAGTCCAGAATTGCCTGAGAGACTCTGGTGGAGGGGACCTGGCACTGGAAAACAGAGGCTTCCTGTAGTGGCTCTGCCCTCACCTGCCGTGTGACCCTGGCTGAGTCATTTCCAGGCTGGACTGATAAGAGAGAGAGGATAAGAGAGGAGGAAGCTGTATCAAAACATCTTGAGACATGCCAGAGCCAGGATAATGCAGGAAACAGTCCCCAAGTAAAGACCTCTGGGGCCAGACAGATGGTAGGAGGGAACCAAGAGAGCTGGGGCCAAATTGGCAGAAATGCCCCCAGCTCTGGGTGATTCTTGGACCCGTAGCATCAGTGTCCTCCAGGAGCTTGTCAGAAATGCAAAGTCTCAGCCCACTCCCCTCTTTCTGAATCGGAAGCTCTGGGGGAGACCCAGCAGTCCAGGTGGTAACAAGCTCACCTGTAACAGGTGAGGGTGATCCTGCCCCAGGTTGAGGACCACTGTTCCACCAGAGCAGGCAGGGACCCCTCAGGCCCAGCCTGAACAGCCAGCTAGGCCCAGGACTGGCAGATCTTTCTTCTAAAGAAAGCCCTGCAATCCAGATTCTTTTAAGAAACGGGATTTTAAATATTGGTACCAAAGTCAAAACATTTTCAACACTGTGTTGCCAAAGATACCAGATGCCCCGTCTTTAGCATCTGCTCATGTAAGTTCCGTTCTGGTTCAATTCTAAGAGATCAGAAGGGCTGGTCTACTTCCAAAGTGATGGAATTTCCTTCCCTCCTTATTACCCCAGATTGCGGCCCTGCCCTCTCCCTCCTGGCCCCCTGCAGCCTGTCGGCCCCCTTGGTGGTCTATGTCCACGTAATGTGGACACCTTCGTGGCTGGCTCCACGTGCACTGAATGAACTGCCCCTCGCCATTCTCCAGGACCCAGCCCCAGACACGAAGCACGGCGGGAACGCCAATGCGCCTTGTCATTCGGGTATTATGGGTCCTGCCTTCACTCGGCGAGTATTTCCTGACCAGGTCCCAGGTGTGGGCGCCGCGCTCTGTGCTGGGAAAGAACGGCAGGCCAGACGCGCCCGGGCCTCCATGGGGCACAGCCTCTTTCTTGTGGATTATAAGCCAGTGGTTTTCGTTTTTCAACCCCCTAGGGTTGGTGCACATCCTCAGTAAAACCGTTTTGAGCATTCATCTCCAATATATGCACACTTTTAATTTATAAGTGACGTGCATACGTACTGCTGTTTCACTGTGTATGTTCATCCTTATTTAAAACATTTAAAAGAATGAGATAAAACAGAAATAGAAACGGAAATTGTAATGATTTCCTACTGCTTCCCCAACTGACAGTCAGAGGCACTTTTTAGAGTCCCACCACACACAGTGGATCAGGCATTGTCCCAAGTATATTTCATGCGTAACCTCACGCCGTCCTCAGCAGTCCTGTGAGGCATGGATCACGCACCCATTTACATATGGGGAAACTGAGGCTCCAGCTGCTTAAGGGATTGGCCAGAACTCAAACCTAGGCCTGAAGAAATTCTAAAGCCTCTGCACTAGAAGGGGGCCATCTGTGCACGGTTGCAGGGCTTCAGAAGAACTGAAGGCTGAACACTGCCTGCTGAATCTGAGTATACTCCTCCGGCAGATCATGTCAGAAAAAAATTTTTTGAAATCAGAGGTAACTTTTAAAAAACAACATTTCTCAAACTTGTCCTGAAAGATGCTATTTGGTATTCTGTGTAAAAAGCATTCTGAAATTAAATAAATTTGGGAGAGACCTGCCTAAACAGACTTCAGTAAGCTTCTCCGCTGCAGACCTTGTCAGTCCCTTTAAGATATTTGATGCAGGGAGGATTTATCTGGAACAGCGAGAGAGAAGACACAGCGTTTCTCAAACTCATCCAGCCATTGAACCCCGTCTCCCCTCAAACAAGAAAACCTATCAGCACCTCCTAAGACACTGTTATTCCACGGAACACAGTTGGAAAATACAATCTGGAAGAGAAAAAGAAGACAGTCACACACCTCAAGGTGAAAGGCCTCTGCCTTGAACACTCAGGTGAAACCTCGAATTCACCAGGGACCACACAAAGTGGGGAAATGCTGCACGAGTCTAGTTTTGACAGTGAGGGGTCAAGTCACACATTACTGAAAGAACCGAAGTTTGGAGTCAGATGTGAGTTCAGACCCCAGCCCTGCACCTGACGTCCCCTTTCTGAGGCTCAGTTCTGTCACCTGTAAAATGGGGACAATCAGCCCACCGTACAAGGCTGCTGATGCCATGGTTCCTGGCAGGTACCGGGAAAGAAGAAAGGGAAGTTGTTATCGGGAATGCCCTTGTCCTTTACACGGATATGCACTGGCGCCAAGTGAGTGACACCTTCCGAGCCCTTACGATGTGTCAAGTCGAAGCTGACAAGGAGCGGGTTGGGCTGGGCTGCCTCTCCTGGGGGCACCCCAGGGGTTTCCAGCAAAGAGATCTGGTAAGAGGGCCAGACGTGATTTTGTGATTCTTGGAGCCCTGAGAAAAGAAGCAGTTCTCCATCTTATCCATGTGTTCTACTAGTGTTGCAAGATAATTAGAAGAAATCGTCCCCAAGGAGGCCTCCGTCAGCCAGACCCAGGCCCTGTGTCTTCCCTCGGGCCGAGCGAGCCCAGTGGAACTGCTCGTGTTCCCTCTTCCTTTCGGAAGACGCAACCTCTGGCCTGGGGCGTGCATTCTGGTCGGCTCCACGCCTCTGCCAGGGTAAGTTAATAGAATACACAGCGGATGCTCTCCGCCACCTTTTCCCTCTCTGGTCTCAAGTACAGCTAATCCCGTTACAAGAAAATAAAGTGGATAATTCAGGCTAATGAAATCGTTACAAGAATGTGGCCAGCCAGAGGTGGACCTTCAGAACGAATTTAGCACCCTTTGGTGTTATTCTCATTACAGGAAATGTTTGAGAGGAAGGAAAAAAAAATAGAAAGAAAGAACAAAAAAAAAAAAACTCTCCCAAACCCAGCCTCTTTCTGGTGGGCTTAAATCTGATTAAAGAATTAATCTGCCACATATCTTGCTTCTTGCAATTATCTCCGTGGTACCCAATATCGCCATAGTAACTCCAGAAAATATGAGAGGAGGTGGAGAGAATCCAGGAAGTCCGCAGGCAGGGTTAAACTTGTCTATAACTTGATACCTTTTGCTCTGCCCGGTGCTGCTGCCACTCAGAGAAGGGCCACTCCCGGGCCTCCACTTAAGCACCACACTCGGGGCCCTCTGATACTCGATTAGACTGTACATCCCTGAGGTCTCTATGAGGCAGGAGAGGGTGGGGTTAGCTCCCATGCAAAACGGGGCAGGTAGCTAGACCCTCTGTCCAGGGTGGGCACGGGGTGCTGGGCAGGGAGATACCCCTCGCCACTGGTCCACACCCCTCATGCCGCCCGCTGCCAGGTCACGGCCAGGCCCCCTGAGAAGGCTGAATGAAGGGTGGCCCCTCTACTTCTCAGCCCTCACCACCTCCACTCAGTGGCTGCCCCCTCCTCTGCCACATCTACGCATACACAGAAAGGGCCCCTTCAATGTCATTTTTTTTTTTTTTTTTTTTTTTTTTTTTGCCATGCCGCATGGCATGTGGGATCTTAGTTTCCCAACCAGGGATCGAACCCGCGTCCCCTGCATTGGAAGCGCCGAGTCTTAACCACTGGCTCGCCAGGGAAGTCCCTCAGTGTCATTTCTTTTGGATCCATTTTACCGCTCAGAACTCTAAGGACGACTGCATGCCATGAACCCAGAGTATCTCCGGTTGATTCTCATCAGGCCCACGCCATTCTCCCGAACTCACGTGGCCTGTTCTAACATCTCCAGCTAAGGGCACAAGTCTTTCAGTGATCTAAGTGGCCCTAACTGGAGACTGTGGAGGGCAGGTGGACGGGCATAAGGAGGACGTGAAGGCAAAAGGAGAAGCCAGGTCTTTCAAATATGGGGAGAACTTCCGTTGAGCTTGTAAGGTTCTGAAGGGATCTTAAGGGGCACATGTGGATAGGCAGAAAGTTCTGGTCGCCGGGGGTTTAGAAACTCTCCACTGATGGTCCCCCTATTATAAGTGCCAAGCGGCAGCCCACAGCCACCAACACTGCCTTCCACTTCTGATTCATCAAGAGGAAGCCATCCCAGGGAGACTCGAGATGGACCACAGAGCAGCTCGGGGCTGTCAGGGTGCAGCAACGCACATGCCTGCATCACGGCCGCAGGGCCCCGTCTCTTCCCATCTCTCTGGAGAAGCACAAGGAGGGAACTCAACATCCAGACAAGTCTCTGGTGTCCCGGCAGCATCTCTAGGAAGAGGGGCGGGATGGTGGCAGCAGCCCCCTGTATGGGTTCAGGAACCAGAGCACGAATGGGATGCGAGTCAATGCCACCACTTAGGGGCCAAGGACAGAGACTCGGGGAGCAGGGGGCTCAGAGCACAGCAAGTCACACGTCAGCAACGCCATGCAGCTCCTGCGGCCTGAACGAGGAGATGCTGTGCGTACTCGTTCTACAGAGAAACCAGAAGGAAGAAAAGAACCCCCCGGGCAAAACAGAATGACGCCAAGAAGCCCACGCACTAAGCTTCTGCCTGTCACCCATGGGAAAGCCCTTGACCCTGCCCCCTCCCACTGAAAGCCTATTTAACTTTTACTTTACAAACTTGTTTAATTTCTTGTCCCAGAGCAGCTGAGAAGGGCAAAGGGGTTAATATGGGCAGGTTCCTAAAAGGCCTCAAGAAGGGAGGGCTGACGGTCACAGATTAGACCAGGGCCATGCGCACTTCCTCTGTAAAGGGTCAGATAGTAAATGGTTTTGGCTCTGCAGCTACTCAGCTCTGCCACTGCAGCGCGCAGGCAGCGACAGACAACACACGAACGAGCAGGCACGGCTGCCAATGGAACGTCACTTACAGAGACGGGGCTGGCGTGGGAGCCTTAGTTTGCTGACCCCTACCCTAGTCCAAAAAACCAAAACGTGCTATCAAAATAACGGGACAAGCACAGCAGCCCGGGGCTACCAGGTGCAGGGCAAACAGCAGACGCACCTACGCAGCCCCGATCTGCCCCGTGTGGTACGGCCCGGGCTCAGCATCACTGAGGCAAACGTACAGACCCATGAGCCTGGTCGCTGCCCCGCAAAGGGGCAGAGGGACCGACTGCCGGGCTGGAGGATGCCGAAGGCTTCCCACCTGGTCTGCCGACCTGCACCGGCCTTGCACTGCCATCACCTGACTCACTCCAGCCCCTGGGTGTCATCGACTTACGTCCTGCTGTGCATTTTGTTCTCTGCGTGTGGTCCTCCTTCCTTGCTGGGCTGCTGAGTGGCCAGCGCCCAGGATGGGGCTAACCGTGCCTGGTGCGCAGTAGGTGCTCGGCACAAACCGCACGTGGTCCCTCTTATGACCCAGGTCCTCAATTTCAGAAACAGGAAACAGAGAGTGGGGAGGGGACCAGGTACCTGATGCCTTGTCGGATGCTCTAACTCACTGCTCAGAGCAAGGCCCGGGGCGGCCGCGCTCCCAGGGTGCATGTGACACCGAGGGGGCGTCTGTCTGAGCTCAAAGGGCTGCGTCCAGGGCTGTCCGACCATGGACGTGGAGTTCCCCGACTTCCTCCTTTGCTGTGCCATGTCCCCATGCCACACGGAGTAACTTCTGCCTGCCAGCCTACTCCTCAGGTTCTCGCTGGAGCCCGCCAGCCACTGGGAAGCCGTCAGGCAAATGATGGAGGAAACAGAAAAAGAGGCCAAGGAGATGTTGACAGATATGGAAGGCAGCTTCCGAAGAGCTCAGCATTCTAGAAGCTTCTGACACCTGCCGTTAGGAAGAACACTCCAGACCCCCACATATTAGAAAGCTCTCCACCCCCTTGGCAAGAGTCCCGAGCATCCCTCTAGCCCTGCTCATGGCTGGAAAGAGGCAGGGAGTGCAGCCACCGTGTCTCCCCAGGAGGCCCCAGACCGACGAGTCACAGCTGGGAGGGGACCACTTTTCTGGTCAAGCGGGGCTCAGACTGGAGTGTGCCTCAGATAACCAGCCTCAGCATCGGAGCTTGCGAAGAAAGCCAGCCTGTCGTCACCAGGGGATGACAGCTGACACACCCTTGCAGAAGATGCGAGAGGTAAACCCACAGCATGGGCCTTCGATGGAAGGCCCTGGAGGCCCTTCCAGGGGCCTGTGGGAGACGGAGTGGAGGACGGTGATTCACGTTGGTGAGCCTGGCAGCGCCAAGGGGAGGGGAGGCACTCACTCCGGCTGGGACAGATATGATTTTTAAAAGCCTGGGAAAGAAAACAACAATAAAACAACCTGAGCTCAGGCTGGCTGGCGAGTTTTCAGAGACAGGGAGGGGTGGAAAATGGATTTGTGAGGGAGAACCATTTGTTAGGGGCCAACTAAACCAATATGGAGCTCGATTCAATTACAGGAGAGAAGAGGAATTTAGTTGAGAAGAGGAAGATGGGCCAGACAGCTTGGTGCTTTGTGACCACCTGGAGGGGTGGGATAGGGAGGGTGGGAGGGAGACGCAAGAGGGAGGGGATACGGGGATATATGCACACGTATAGCTGATTCACTTTGTTATAAAGCAGAAACTAACACACCATTGTAAAGCAATTATACTCCAATAAAGATGTTTAAAGAAAAAAAAGGAATCTGATGGGACATCAGGGGCCAAGAGCCAAAGGGGCCTGACTGGGGCTCTGCGTGGTCTGGAGTCTGGGACAGAGAGAAATGGGCTCCGGAGGGCTGGTTCCAGCGGCCCTGGGAGGAGAGGGAATGAGTCTCAGGTGTGTGGACGTGAGAGCCATGATGGGTCCCACCGTGGGGCATATCTTGGTGTGCGCAGGTGTGTGTGTGGGGGCTCTTTCCATGATAAGAAACCCAATCAGGGCCAGACAGGATTTGGGGTGTAAGAAAACCAAGGAGGCCCAGGCAGAGGTGAGGAGAAAGGGGAAAAGTCAGCAGTCAGTAGGGAAAGGTCCCCTCTGCAACAAGCACTGTTTATCTCACCAGCGAGTTAAAGGGCATCATTTGCAAAGTTCAAGAGGAGGGAAGGGTAAGTTATCCTGTCTCTGGCTTTGTGCGTTTGCCACAGGCCTGCTGCCTCAGAAGAAGCTGCAGCCACATTTCCCGTCTTCCGGGGGAGCGGGGGAGGTGAGGGAGGCACAGCCGAGATTCACACCCCCAGCCCCTCTCCTGCGCACCGAGAGGCAGCCGGGAGATAAAGCACCCCATATTTGGGACGGCCCCCACTCAAACCGGGAGACGTCAGAGGTCAGAAGGCATAGATGGTGCTACAAGGGATACACAGGGGTTACAAGCACAAGCCTGGGGGCCAAGCTGCCTCCCCCACTCTCTACCTTGGGTTGCTCATCTGTAAAATGGGGATAACTCCCCCCCCCCAACAGAGCTGTGGTAGGGCTTAGAGGAGACATTTTATCTGAAGCGTTTCCCACAGAGCCGGGCTCCTAGTGCGCGCTCACTAAGAAGCAGAAGGAACAAATGCAGGGGTGAATGACAGAGTCAATAATGGAGATCAAGTGAGGTCGGTAAGGATAGTCCTCCCTGGGAAGTGTTCTGGTATTTGTGTTCTCTCCTGTCCTGAGCCAGCGGCGAGGGGTCCTGGGCCAGAACTGGACTCCCACTTCACAGATGAGGAAAGGGGAAGGCCCCTGGCCCTGCCTCCCTTTAAAAGGCCAAGTGGCAGAGATGGGACTGGAACCCACAGACTGATGCCCTATTCCCCCAGTGGGCTGCCCTGGGGCCATGGAGATGCTCCGTCTCATCCTCTCCAGCTCGAAGCTGGGAAGCTCCGTGAAGGTATGGTTTGCACTTCACGATTCCGGGGGAGCGATTTCCTTTGTGGGGAGAACCCCCTCCTCTCCACCAGCACCACTGCTGTGTTCCAGGGTCACTGACTGAAGGTGGATGGGCGGGGGGCAAATCTGCCGTATTACCTGTTTGGGTCAATAGGTTGCGCTGGAGCACAGCTATGCCCACTTGCTTACGTCTTATCTAGGGGTGCTTCTAGGGGAGCTGCACAGAGCTGAGTACCTGTGACGGAGACCACACAGCCCACAAAGCTGAAAATATTTGCTCTCTGGCTCTGTATCAGGGTTCCCCAGAGAAACAGAACCAATAGGTCATACATAGATATACAGAAAGAGATTTCCTAAGACGGACTGGCTCACATGATTATGGAAGCTGAGAAGCCCCACAGTCTGCAACCTGCAAGCTGGGGGCCCAGGAAAGCGAGTTCCGGTCCAAGTCCAAGGGCCTGAGAACTAGGGGAGCCGATGGTGTTTTCCCTGATCAGGTATTTACAGGCAGACCTCGTTTTCCTACGCTTTGCAGGTACTGCATTTTTTTTTAGCAAATTGACGGTTTGTGGCAACCCTGCATTGAGCAAGTCTATCGGCACCATTTTTCCAGCAGTATTTGCTCACTTTGTGTCTGTGTCACATTTTGGTAATTCTCGCCATATCTCAGACTTCTGCGTCATTGTTACACTCGTCATGGTGATCTGTGATCAGCGCGGCCTTTGATGTGATGATTGTAACCATTTTAAGCAATACGGCACTTTTCATTTATTGCTTTATTTATTTAGGTCGCACCGCGGGGCTTGTGGGATCTTAGTTCCCCAACCAGGGGTTGAACCCGGGCCCTCGGCAGTGAACATGCCGAGCCCTAACCACTGGACCACCAGGGAAGTCCCAATAAGGTACTTTTTAATTAAGGTAGGTCCATTGTTGTTTTAGACACAGTGCCATTGCACACTTAACAGACTACAACAGAGCGAAAGCGTAACTTTTACATGCGCTGGGAAAGCAAAAAATGTGTGTGACTCGCTTTACTGTGATACTGTTTATTGAGGTGGTCTGGAACCCAACCCGCAGTATCTCCGAGGTCTGCCTGTGTGCTCATGGGGCACTATTAGAGGCAGTGAGAAAATCCAAGGCAGCTGGTAATTAGTGAGGTTTGCAGAAAGCATCCCTAGGCCTCTCCACCGGGCCCTCCCAAGGCATCATTTGCCCAAGGGGGCCTCATGAGGGACGGTTTCCCGGGAGCCTGCCATCGCAGATGGCTAGGCCTGGTGTCACCCCAGCAGCCCCGCACCCAGCTTTTCTCCACAGGACCAGGAGAAGGGAAGACCCGGCCGGTCACTCTGCCCCGGGAGCGACGAGATGCGGTGCTCGGAAGAACAGGGTGCTTCCCCCACCTCCCCACCACGCAAACACCCTCAGCCTGACCTTCACCCAGCCAGCGCACCACGGACAGTGACCTCCCAGGCAGTAGGAAGGCAGTCTGCGGTCATCTATTTCTAATGTTAGAAAACTGCTCCCCAAACTAGATCCTCGCCAAGATAGGTGATCAAGTGGAAAACAAAACAAAACAAGACAAAACAAAAAAACAACAGGTGCCAGAGAGTTAAAACGAAAAGCGGCGGGAAGAAGGCAGTACACAGGTGTGTACATGTGTACACACTATTATTTCTGGAGAGAAACAGAAGACATCAGCTGCAGCGGCTGCCTGTGGGGAGCAGCACAGGGGGCCAGGCCCTGTGTCCCCTCCCCTGCACCACGCTGGCATCTGGCTGAAGCGATGGTGGCCGGTCCTCATGAGCGCTCAGATTCCCCCTACCTGCCAGTGTCCCACCTCCAGCGGCCCCCAATCTGCCCCGGGTGCTTGCTCAGTCCCAAGTGCAGGGCAGCCCCGGCCCCGGGGGCCAGTGCTCAGCTAGCAGGACACAGGCTCTCAGGCACACTGTTCTGGAAAGGCCTTCTGTACTGTTCTCAGGAGTGTCCGTGGGATCAGGTCCTGCTACTCAGCGCAGTGGCCTCGGTCACACCCCTGTGTATGGCTGCTTCCTCCCCGACCTCCCCTCACTGCTCCCCGGGTCACCTGCCAATACACTCTCTGTACCTAAATCCTTCTCCAAGCTTCTGGCGTGGGGAGAACCAAATGAAGATATATACTTGCCACTTAGTCTAACCCTTTTTATAGCTGTCATACTATGTGCAAGTTCTATAAAAATAATCATACGCATGTATAAATGTAATACGTATTTATATATATGTATATGTAATACATCCAATATGTACAATTATACATACATGTATACAATTTATGTGTACACACACACATATATATATACATACGCTCATACATATGTGTATATATACACGTGTATATATAGTTTGGGCCACGTCACGTGGCTTGTGAATCTTAGTTCCCTGACCAGGGGTTGAACCTGCGCCCCTTGCAGTGGAAGCGCGGAGTCCTAACCACTGGACTGCCAGGGAGTTTTCCCTGTATATATTTTTCTAAAGGGGAGAAAGGAGACCCACTGACATCTCAAATACTGATCCCTTCAACCATACTTGGATTGCTACTTCATTTCTTCCTCTTGAGAGTTTAGTGCTAAGAAAATAATGTTCTCTCTTTGATCCATGTACTCAAGAAGCCCAGTGGGACCACTTGTTTCCCTTATTCCCTAGGCTGCCAGGGAGCTCAGGCTACATCCAATATTCTACTGCACGAACCCTCCAGAGGCCAAGGTTTTCTGGCCCCAAGACTGCCCTCAGTTGCACAGACTCCTCCATTTGCCCCTCTCAGATGCGCTATGGAGGGCATCACCTAACTCCCCTGTGGGCAGGTTGGAGGGAGGGGTTACAGTATTTCCTCCCAGCGTCCTTGTGCTTTGCAGACCCTTCTCTGGCAGCAGTTCTGCTACAACAACAGTGCCCCCAGGCAGCCCCTCCTCCACGCTGGACCACAGACTGGCTCCCCATGCTGTCACTCTGGCCCCAGGGGTAGTGATGAGGGCTGCCAGATAAAACACTGGACACTCGGTTAAACAAGAATTTCAGATAAAGAACAAATAACTGTTCGGGATAAGTATGTCCCCAATACTGCATGCAACATACTTACACTTAAAAGATCCACCTTATTAAAAACACTTTTTAAATCTGACACTCAAATGACACCGGGCATCCTGTACCTTCACTTGCTACCTCGGACACCCCTGTGCGACAGATTTCTGCTGCTGATCTTTGGGTGCCTCCTCCCTCACCCCCCACCGGTTCCTTGTGGGTTCCAGAATCCTGCCCACACCTGCAAGGAATGCGTTCACCGGAGTATTTAAAGCAGAGGCGTGAGTTCCGTTCCCAGTTGGCACCCTGGCAGATAAGAAGCCTCTTGTTCTGTTAGCCTTGTCCGAACGAGGGTCCTCTTTCAAGTGGCTTCAAATTCCTTGGGTGCAGGATGATGTAGCTGCCACGCCTGGTTAGACTCTGAGTTAGAGCTGCACTGACTCAGGCTTGGAGCTCTCCTGCCTCCGTCTCTGTAAGGTTAGGTTTTTCTCATCCTTCGAGTCTCAGGTCACAGTCACCTCTTCAAGGAAGCCTTCCTCGACCACATGAGCTATGCTCCCAGGCGCGACCAACCCCATCACCGCAAAACGAGTCAGCCTTGCGTGTATCACTGTCTGCTGTCCCCCGTTTGTTGTTTCCCCACGTGTCCATCAGCTCCGCCAGGGCGGGGATCTCACTGGTCTTGGCCACCTACGTACCCCCCATGGCCCTACCATGCACTCCATATTTCGAGAAACCAATGAATGAGAGTAAAAATCAGAACTGCAAAAGGAAAGGGACCCTCTCTGCCTCCCCCTCTTCCTGAAAACACTGCTGTCATCAAATTTCACTTAGCCTGCAAATGCAAATGCCCTTTAGTTTTTGGCCTGTCAACTTAGACACCTACGAGTCACCCCTCAAATGCCCCATGCCCCCAATTTGCTTTGTTACACAGGCAACCTAATGGGTGTGTGGACATGGGAGGGAGCTTTCGAACACTTATTGTCTTGGATTCTCTGCCTGGCCCTGATAATGACTTTTCTCGACGAAGTTTCTCGGTGAAAGAAAGTGATAGAACCAGAGGCAGGTACAGTTGCCATAATACAGTCGTTTAGCCTCATTTAGCCTGAGCTCTGGCTCCCTTGGAATAATTTAACGATCTGTCATGGGAAGGGAGGAAGGAGGATGAGTGTCGTGTGGCCTGATGTCCCCACCTCCAAAAAATAATCGAAGTTCCCACAGCCAGAGAAGGTCCCCGGGTGGAAAGATGGGAGGGTGAGAACATTTCTTACAAGGACCCAGGTGGGCATGCCTTACCTATCTATCTTTGCAGGAGAGAAACTAGTGAATTAGAAAAATCGTAGGGACATCTATTCCTAACTGTGCCTTCCTCTGGCCGCCAGTTACGTTCCTTCTATATCCAGAGCCTGGAGGGTCTTTCTTTAAAGCCACTGCTTGTCAAAGCGTCTGAGTGGCTTCCTGCCTCCTTCAGGGGCCTGCGGCATGGAGGAAGAGGAAGCTGGGAACGGGAGAGGACAGGATGGCAAGATGCTGTGCTAAGCAGCAGTTTGGACGGTAGGTGTGGACAAGAAATGGAGCCACGTTTGTGGCCCCGTGACCTCCTGTGTCCCTGACTTGAGAGGAGGTGGCTTCTAGGAGCTGGAGAAAACCCCTCATTCTACAAGCCACTGTTGCTTCCTTACACCGCTGACTCTTGAGATAACAGGGGACGGGGAATGGCTCTGCAGGTGGCTAATTACCCCTCTGGATGGAAGCCAACCCCACCCCAACACACAGGTGATGCACACACCCTGCACCACCCGGGGGTGTGTCCAGACTGCACCTTACTGACTGTGCACCCGGCCGGCACCCGGGGTCGCTGACCCTCTCATACTCAAAAATCCGCCATGAAACCTCCGGGCCCCATTAGCAGGCAGGGTCCTGGCGGCCTCTGTTCTCTGCGAGGTCCAGCTTGGACCTGTCTGCGGATGTGTCTTCCCCTCTCAGGTGAGAAAATGCTGGAAGTCGGGGTGCCGGACACTGAATGGCAGTAATGCAGGAGGAGAGGCACTGCTGGGTCCCCCGGCTCGAGGTGAAAAGAAAACCTCACTCATCTTGGAATGGACAGATTAACAGGCTTCCTGCTTCTCTGCGTTTTAACCAGTCGTTCAGAGACATCGGCAACCTGGCCCATGGGGCTCTGGGACCTGGGACAAGTCACTGACCCCATGTGTGAACTGGCCTCAAAGGCTGGGTCACCTCCACAGGGGTTCACGGAGGGGCTCTGCAAACTGTAAAGCTTTATCCCAGTCCGCCGTAATTCCGTGTTCTAGCAATACCCTCCCCACTCCGGGGTAAAGGACCAGTATATTTTACTTGAAAAGCGCTCTAAGGTCCTACTAAAAAGAGTTGCGAGACAAAGCCTACTTAGTACCAGGAGGAATGAGAGAAGGTTCTGGAGCTGGGGTGAATTTTAAATGAGAGCTCTAGCCAGAGGGGGAGGGAGGGCTCAGAGAGCTATGGGAAGGGGAGGAGGACCAAGACCAGGGACGGCTCCAAGGAGTGGCCTGGGGGTACCTTGGTCTTCAGGACTTCCACTGGTCAACCACCCATTCTCTAAGCAAGACATGTGCTCCATTACCGTGTGAATGCAGCTCCCACCCTACCTCCCCACTGGAGAAATTCTGGAGCCCCCACTGCTTCCAGACGCTAAGATTCCGACATCCAGCAGGTAAAGGGCAGGGATGCTGCTGGAGTTCCCACGATGTGCAGGACAGCCTCTATCACAAAAAAATTATCCAGCCCCAAATGTGCTGAAACCCTGGCCCAGCGGCCATGAGACCCCTGAGCACACCTGGCACCCAGACCTTGGTGTCTAAATACCACCACCCCCTGAGAAGAAATAGCGCTCCTTGGAGAAATGGCTGGTTCCAGGGCTGGAGCTGAGAAGTACAAGATGAGTCTGCAATATCTTGCTAGGCCGGAAAATAAGGAAGTGCTCAAAAAAAGAAAAAGAAAAGAAGACAGGGACATGTCAAAAGGATACAACCATGCTTGAAGGGGTTCCCACTGGTCTAACTGGGGACAATTTCAATAACGCAATAAATAGCGATATCATGGGTTAGGACTCATTGAATAACCCGAGTCCACACTGATAAAAATTAAATAAATAAATATAGGGAGGGGGGAACGGGTAGAAAAGCCCTTCCCAGGAGGAGAATATCAACGAATAAACGTGAGGAATGAATGAATTACAAAATCACCATTTGGAAGCCAGCTTGGTAATGAATAATTCAGGCACACACCCGTCAGTGGATGCTAAAAGCAGTACAGTGAGCCCAGACACAGGATATTTATAGAGCCCCAAAGCACCCCCCGAGACATTTATTAACTGCAAAGGGAACAGAAACAGGTTAACAGTGGAGAAAGCTGGCAGAAACTACTTTATCCAAGTGATCAAAGATAACATCGCCAGCAGTGGGACATCGGATGTGCCTCCTGACACTAGGCACTGTGGAGGACGCCACTTCTGCGGTGTCACCACCCAAGAGCCGCAATCCAATCTAATCTAATCCAATCGAATCCCACAAACCCAACTGGGGGACCCAAGCCAAAACAACTGGCCAGTAGACTTCGATATTGTCAGGGGCATGAAGGACAAAAGAAATGCCAGGTAATGCTTCCAAAATTAGAGGAAACTAAAGACACGTGAAAACGAAATGCAACACGTGATCCGGGGTTGGATCTTGAATCAGACTTTTTTTTCTACAAAGGACATTATTAGGACAATTGAAAAAATCTGAATAAGGTCTACAGATTAGATAAGACGGCTGTTTCTAAGTTAATTTCCTGATTTTGAGAACTGCACCGCAATGATAAAAAGAATCTTGTTTTTGAAGAAATACACTATTAAACATTTAGGTGTTTAAAAAAAAAAAAAGCCAGTACCCAGAGGTTCCGCTTTAATTGGTCTGGGGTGGGGCTCAGGCTTTCCTACAGCTTCCAAGGTGACCTGGATGTGCAGCCAGACCTGCGGTTGGTCCCCCCGACTTGCAGCCCACCCCCCCCACCCCCGTCATCCATCTAAGCTGGAGAGAGAGAGACGGCACAGAATGTTGCTCTATTGAGATTCTGAGCTGGGGGACTTTACCACTAGGCCTGTGATGCTTTTTGTAAAAACTCAATGCTTTAAAAACATTCCCTTTGAAATGCCATTATATAACCAGTCTGTTTAATGACACAGCACGTACGACAATCCTCAAGAAACCAACAGCACATCACCCAAAGGGTATTTGCTTTGCAGCCACTTGGCACATTTTGGCCCCAACCTAGTCTGGCTTTAAACCTGACCTTCTAAGTCCACATTCCAATGGTCACTGACTCAGCTGATGACACGGGTTCATGAAGAACGCTTTTCACTATTCACGTGGTTTTAGATTCTTGGCAGGTACGACAATCATTGAAATTTCCTTACACTTGTATTCTGTACTTTTTCAAAGGTCCTTTACGTGCATTCTCTCTTAAAAGTCCCAAGAAAAACATCTGAGGTGGGAGGACAGTTATCATTTCCCCCCATTTAACAGATTAGGAAACTGAGGCTCTAAGAGGATCAGTGAGCAGAGTGGTTGAGTGGTTTGGCCTCTGACAGGTCTGGGTCTTAACTCTTGTCTTCCCTGGTTCTTAGCTGCAAGTAAGGGATGTCACCTCTCTAAGCTTCAGTTCTCTTCCTTATCTTTAAAATGGAGGTAAAAACATTGACCTCCTGGGACTGCTGTGAAGATTAAATATGAAAAGGGATGTGTGAGAACCTACGTTGGCACTGGGCACGTGGTCATCACTAAAAACAAAATTAAAGGCAGGGATTTTTAAGGCAAGAGGCACCTTCCCCCCCGAGGGATCTGTGGGGGCTGCTTTTGGTTGTCACAATGAAGGGGGATTTCACTGGCATTGACCAAGTGGCAGCTATACAGGTGAAATACTGTTTAGGCATGAGATAGCCACCCCCCTTCGCATGCCAACAGCACCCCTATTTAGAAACACTGGGACACTCACAGCTCCTCTGCTGTTTCCTCTGCAAAAGGTCCCTTTCCCTACAGTCCAGGGTTTACTCCACCTCTGCACCACTGACATCCTGGGTGGGATAATTTGCTGCTGTGCCCTGTAGGATGTGTGGCAGCATCCCTGGTGCCTACCCACTAGAGGCCACTAGCACCCTCCACGTTGTGACAACCAAAAGAGACTCCAGACACATTGCCGAGTGTCCCCTGATGGGCACAGATGCCCCTGGTTGAACACTCCTGCTACAGATAAATAGATGCATCATGAGGGTGTAGCTCTTTTCAGCTCTCTGGTACCAACGGGCAAGGGAAATCAGTAGGGATGAGGTGGGTGCACGTCTATAACACCCAGACCATCTTAGCCCCAAGTCTGACTGCAGCAGCCGAAACCCAAAGTGAGAGACCCCCATTGTGGAAGTCTGAGTTGATTTGGGAATTTTATGGGTAGGAAACAGGAATGACACATGGTCTCCCTTGTCGGGTACACAAAGATTACATTCTCTTGCAGTCACTGTGCCTTTGAGATTAGCCCCGCAGGCCTTCAATTTAAGGCAGAAGTGTGCTCGCTTCCTGATCACAAAACATCTGCTTTCTGGTGTCACTGACATTTTTTCCCCCATACTTAAAAAAAAAAAAAAAAAAAAAGGAAGAGAAAAGAATGAATTTTAAACGGCTTAGGTAGAAGGCAGTGAATACAAAGTATTATTTATTCCTCTGCCTGGATGCACAGCGCTTAGAAAGAAACACGTGGAGTGACTGATATTATGAAGAGAGGAGACTCTTCAAGGGAGAAGGGAAAACACACGCATTCCTCTGCACTTCAGTCAAGCAGAGGGAGAAAAAAAGTAACCATAATTGATCAGAGCTTAGAGCGCCTGGTTCTCTGCTTGGCACCGCACCCCCACCCCCACCGGCTCAGGGGCTGCATCCACCCCCGCTTTGCTGGCTGGCAGCTGGGACCCCAGGAGTGGTAACCTCGCTAATTCAATAAATGAACTCTGACACACCTAAATAGTTGTTTAGGGGGATGCATCCTCTCTCGTTCCCCCTTCCTCGCTGCCCAAAACCTCAAATAAAATAAACAAAACACGAGACACAATCTGAGTCTTTTACGGCCGCCTTCTCTAGCGGGAGTCGGAAAAATGCTAAGGATTCCGGAGGCGGCGGGGCTGAGCCGGGGCTGCCTTGGGGCCTGGAGTAGCTGGGGAGGTCTGCCTTCTCCGCTCTTCTGTTTGCTTCTTCTCCCTTGGTGCCCTGGTCCCCCCTGCTCCTGGCCAGGGAGGGGGCGGGGCAGGATGGGATGTTACTCCACACGCTGCCTTAGGTGTCTTCAGCCAATCGGAGGCGATGGCAGCTGCCTGCACCTTGCTGACAGCTGCTGTCAAAACACCCTCACGACTGGCGGCTCGATAATAACTCGAAAATGAGAGACAAATGAGTGACTTCGTGAGGGGGGAGGAGCCACTGTCCTCCCCCACCCCACCGGCTTCCGAGCACTGGCCACGGTGGAGGAGAGATGGGTTAGGAACAAAACCCCAAGCCAGCTAGACATGGAAGACTGTCCCCATTCCATTCCCCTTAAAGGGGATCCCACAGGCCTTTAAAATGGGTTCGACAGACATCCTTCCCTGAAGGGATGCTACACACTCCGAGATGCAGCTGGATGTGCTGATGGAATCTTTTGAGTGGAAACAACCCGCAGGGGTCTTTTCTGTCCACCCATCCAGGGAGGCTGTATCAGGAGCCCCAGGGAGAGAACCGCGGGCTCCTTCCCAGGATACCTCACTCCCCGCCCTACCCCCTTTCCCCGCAGTCCACAGCCAGGCCTCTGGGCTGTGTTTTTATTATCAAGCCAACTTTTTCCTTCAAACTTGGGCTGTTACTCCCCTGGGGAGGCCAACATTAGCACACTTGTTTAGAAAAGCACAAGTAAGCCCCAGGGAATACAAAGCGTGTGGTCAGCACTTCTCCGTGTTTCCTAGGATGGAGGGGGCTTAGGGCAGCAGAGGGACAGGCGGATCTGAAACTTCCTTCTCGTTTTGCCAGGGCCAGCCCTTGCCTGGGATCTAAGGCAGGCTAGGATCACCCAGGTGGGAGAGGAGGCAGGGGCTGTAACATTCACTTACTTGAGGATACAGAATGCCTCTGAAAATTCCAGAGTACATGCCATACTCAGGAGGCCCTGAGTAGAGATCCACTGTTTTGTGTTTTTTTTTTAAAACCCTTCTGGGTTGAGCTCAGCTATATTCAGAGAAGCCGAGGTGATGGCTTAGGCTCCGGTCAAAAAGAACGCTTTTGCGGAACAAGCCATTAAAGGGACTTTATTTAAATTCAAGGTAGGCAGAGGATAATTGTCCCAGGGAAGTGCAATCATGCTGCCTGGATTAAAACCTCTTCCACATGACTCTTTCTTCCCACTCATTTCCCTGCAGAAAGCCTTTATTCCTCCGTCCATGTGTCGGGTAAACATTTAGCTTACTCCGTTTTGTGTGCGACAATGCACATCTTGAATAACCCCGCCTGTGTCACCCGTGCCTACTTTAAAGAGTAAACTCCCATAAAGAAAGGATCAGCCCAGTGTAACTTACTCTGTGAGCTGAGCCATTATAGAAGGCTTTTAAGTGCTACACTCGGAAGGACAAGAGGCTCTCAGCATCCCATGAATAGGTGAGGAGGCTATTTGGGGGTTACGTCAAACCTCACCTATAGAGCTGGGGAAAGAACGCAGACTAGAACTCAGGCTCGGGCCTCGGTTCTGCCACTTAACCAGCCACGAGACCTCAGGCGAGGCACTTAACCTCTCTGACCCCGCTGTCTCCTCATCTGTGAAATGGTGATATTAATACCTGCCCTGCCTGCAGAGGCATATGAAAGAGGATGAGGGAAGGCACCCACAAAGGGGACTGCTGTGTCCTGTGGCGGGGAGATGGGCGGTTTTCTCCGGCTTATGTTCAACTTCCCAAAGACTCTGGAATGAGGTTACTTTTCTAATCGGAAGAGAGAATTTGAAAAAGAGTAAAACTCTGCCTTGCTAATAACAAAGAAAGACTCGAGTTCTGTATGTGACAGAGTTTTGAAATTCTATAAAGTGCTGAGCAAAAGAACCCCACTAAAGTGGTATATTGTCCTGTCTCCGTTCAATGCAAGTAGATTTTTTAACGGGTTGGCTTTGGAGTTCAAGGGCAATGTGGAACAGAGATGGGGAAGAGAGAAAGCCAAGAACCACTCAGAGGGTTTCTTACAAGTGAACTGGGTCTGGAGTTTGACCAGAGTATTTCAGGAAACACCCTCCACGCACCACTACCCCCTGGCCCCTGAAACTGTGACAGAGCAACAGACAGCTGTCGTATTTTGAAGAAGTACTTTTCCTTCTGAATCTAAAGCAATCTTCACGCTCACGTAGGCGATCTGCCAAATGCACAGTAATACAGAGAAGGAAGGAAGAAGCGCCGTGGAATTTACCAACAGCGACTGTTACTTTGGCGCATTTCCTTCCAGTCTTTTTTCTACGCGTGTTTACTCGGAGATCGCATGGTGCCCTATTTGGACTTCCTGCTTCCTTCACCTAATTGCCGGACAAAAGCAGTTCCCCTCTCAGCGACGCTCTTTACGAACGCTGTTGATGTCTTCTTTCTGGCATTACATTCATAATTCACTTAACCCATCCTCTCTCACTGCTGAATAGTAACATTTCCAATTTTTCCCTGCCATAAACAACCCTTCACGGAAGAGCCCCGCACAGCAAGCTTGTTGATACGTCCAGTCATTTCTTTAGGGTAAAACTCTAGAGACAGAATCACTAGATCAAAAGGTATGAACGCTGTCATACAGTGCTGTCCAATATGGCAGCTACCACTATGCGTGACTGTTTCAAATTAAAAGGAAAAACACTGCATTTACTATTTAAGGTTCAATTAAACAGCACTGAAATTCAGTTCCTCAGCTGCACAAGCCGTGCTGCAAGTGCTCAATGGCCACACAGGTTAATGGCTGCCACATTGGACACGTTTCCATTGTTGCAGAGAGTTCTACAGGACCGTGTGCCCTTGGCATGCACTACACACTCACAGCGGGGGCTAGCGCCGTAACACAAGCTTGGCACTCGTGACCTGCACTGGGCCTTCCACCTTCTCCTGACCTGGCACCATCTTCCTTCTTTCATTCCCTCTTCCTATTCTCTTCTCTCCACTTATGACTTAAGACTTCTCAAAACTTCTCAGAGATGCACCTTATCCCAAAGGGCAGATGAGAATAAATGCCCACTTCGAAAGACTCAGTGAGTGTAAGGCAAACTTATCTTGTACTCATTTTAACATTTCGTGTAAACTTTGCATTCTATTCCACAATAGGGCTGTAAATTTGTGCAAAAATATTAAAAAAAAAATTCATCCTGTCACTCCCCTTGGAGCCCTCCATGGGAGCAGAATCTCTTTAGAGGGCTGGGTGGTAGCTTAACAATTAGCAGGTGCTGGTGCTTTTTTCCCCTTCTTGCTTTGGTTGCTAGGGAGCTCAGACTTAAGTACTGCTTTACTGAAGGACTCCTCAGCCTGGGAGTTGTAACATAATTTTCTTCCAACTGACATTTTTCTTAAACTTCTATACTGACTGAATTGAGAAGTCTTGTTCTTTCCGAAAGTAGGTGAAGAATCTACTTGCAAGTAGAGGTAAAAAGACAAGGTTCCTATACAGATTCCTAGGCAAGTTGCTGGCACCTTGAAGTTCCTTCAGCTCTCAGAGGTTCCTTTTCCTGAAAAGGGAAGAAACTGTACACCTATTCCTTCAAACAAGGGAAGGTCCGCGCTATGACTCAGGGCACTGCTGCCTGACTGCAGAGTCCAAACTCTGGCCAAAGGTGTTTTGCAGAAGCTCAAGTGGGATGCACCTAGTGGGATGATGCTAAAGTCACGCGATGCACCCCCAGATGTCCCTGAGCTTTCCGATACTGGATAAGGGCTGCCCCTTTCTCTAAGCCTGCTTTTCTGGCCAGAGGACAAGGCCCGTCGCAGGGGACGCCATACGCAATGAGAGTCACTCAGGCCAGCAGCCAGGATGCCCCATTAACCAAGGCTTCTGCCCGGCTTGCGCAGTGGTAACTGATATTTGTAATGACGACCCGGGGCCCTGCAGGCCCTGATCGTCAAACATTCAATTACACTCCACTGAGTTCCAACGTTAAGTAGATTCTACTCTATTCTAATTCCTTGGAAATTAGATTGGCCATCCATGGTATCGATGGTAACTCTCCATTAACCTGAATGGTGGGTCTGCCAGGAAGTCCCATCCCTCAACTTGGTTTGGGTTGGGTTGGAGGGAGTTATAACACGTCAGTCTGTAAAGGATGACGGAGCAGGCTGCCGGAGGCTCGGGAACAGGGGAAGGCTGCTGGGGCGAGAAAATTCAGCCTGGGCTGGGACTCAGAAGTGGCTTTGCCACCTCCCAGCTCTGTGACTTTCCCCACTCTGAACTCCACTTTCCTCATCTGTAAAATGGGCTGCATGATTCCCTCAGAGCAAAGAGATAACGCAGGACATTAAGAACCAGGTAAAGCTACAGGGACTAAATTGGAAAGATCACCAAGACACATTTCAGAGGGAAAACGCTTAACGATGCATGAAACATGGCACCATTTCGGTCTAAATGGACCCAACGCAATTGTGTGTGGTGTCTTCAGGTTCACATGTATGTGGAATGCACAAGGAAGGATCTAGAAGGAGGGTTGCCAAACGGATAATGTAAGTTTCTCTGGGGAGGAGGGTGGCACCGACCAGGGGTAGCAGCTGATGAACAAGGGTTTTGGTCTTCAATCTTTCTTTCAACAAGAAAAACATATTCCCGTTTTAGTTGTGCAACTAAATTTTATTTTTTTTTAAAGAAAAAGATTAATAAAAAGAGAGTGCGCACACGAGGAACTGATGGCTGCATGGAAGGGATTCAATTAAGGGTGAAGACTTACCATTAGGCTGAACTAAATACAAGTGTTTTGCAGGTC